>NW_012117821.1:4003768-4023760 GCF_000951035.1 Colobus angolensis palliatus | reverse complement strand
CAGTGCAGGTGATCCAGCAGGCCAAGGCAGAAGCTGCCATGCCATTAAGGAGCCAGACTTGAGAGTCATGCATTGTTGTGTCCACAGTGTTCTGGGCCAGAGCTGCATCATCTGAATGTTGGCCAGGGCTGGAGGAGCCGCTTCCAAGGTGGTGCACCACGAGGCTGGCAGGCTGCTTGCCTCCACAGTGCTGCTTGAGCATCCTCTCAACATGGTGGCTGGCTTCCCCCAGTGCAGGTGATCCAGCAGGCCAAGGCAGAAGCTGCCATGCCATTAAGGAGCCAGACTTGAGAGTCATGCATTGTTGTGTCCACAGTGTTCTGGTGGTCACCTGACCCCTCAGATTGCCAGCTCCGGCCCAGCCAAGTCCCACAGTGGCCCTTCTCCAAGATGGCTCTGCAGCACTGCCCTATGGCCCATTTTCTCACATGCCTGGCTCCTCTCAACGGGACCCCTGGGGCTGATTTGCAGGAGGAGTTTGGTCAGTGCTTGAGTTGAGCTGAGCCCCCAGGCCTCCCAGCTTGCCTTCGACCCAGGGTTACGGAGCTCACTGAACTCTGAAGGGCCTGCGTAGGCCATTTTGTAGCTTGGGAGGAATGCACAGTGAGAGGGACATGTGTTCTAATTCCCGCTGTGTGGCCTCGGGCTCATCGCAATGCTGCCTGCCCTTGGTTTCTTCATCTGTAAAATGAGAATATCGATGGAACTTTCTCCTGGAGGTTGAAGCACAGTTGCTGGACGGGGCTGAAGCCGTGGCAATGGGGGCTGTCAAAACAGCCAGCTGTGCGGCCTGTCAGTACCCTGGCCTCCACCATGGGAGAGGTGTGCTGGCCCTGCTGGCTGTGGGAGGAGCTGGAGAGGACCGACGGGGAGGACAGAGGCGGGAGAGGGTACGCACCTCCCAACTGCAGGCTGGGGTCTGTGGCTGTGATAGGAAAACCTGGGAGGTGGGCCCCTTGCCATGAGGCTCAGGCCATACAATCCGCTTGGCTGTGGAGCAGAGCCAGTGCAGAGATGTGGGGGTGGGAGAACATGGGGTGACGTCAGTCAGCTCAGAGTTAGGAGGGCAGGGCGAGGGTTTCAGCCCCACCTGGGACTCCCGCTGGCACCTCGCGCCCCAGGCTTCGTGGCTGGGGAACACACGGGAGTCCTTGTGGGCTGGCTGGTTTCCGATGCGTTTTTTTGTCTCTTTGTCTGGGACAAACCCTGCCTCCTCCTCTTATGGATATGTCAGTTACAGAGACTCTTGGTGCCATTTTTCTGCCTGAAGACAGAGGACAGCTTGAAGAGCAAAGGTGACAATCATGCTGGAAGAAGGGAAAACATAATCCTTTGCAACAACTCAACAATAAAAGCCCAAGGAGGCGGGAGGTTTGCATTGTGGGTGAAACGGGCTGCTGGTGTGGTGGGACATGGGGTCCCTGGTCAGCTGGGCCACCTGGCGTCAGTCCGTGGGTGGGTTGCTGGGCCCTGCCCCACCTCTGGAAGATTCTGCATCTGCGTAGGCTGCAGTTCCAGAGTCTGTCCCCAAGATCTCCACGGTAATGTGTTTTTTTTTTTTTTTTTTTTGACGGGGTCTCACTCTGTCGCCCAGGCTGGAGTGCAGTGGCCAGATCTCATCTCACTGCAAGCTCCGCCTCCCGGGTTTACGCCATTCTCCTGCCTCAGCCTCCCAAGTAGCTGGGACCACAGGCCTCGCCCGACTAGTTTTTTGTATTTTTTAGTAGAGACGGGGTTTCACTGTGTTAGCCAGGATGGTCTCGATCTCCTGACCTCGTGATCTGCCCACCTTGGCCTCCCAAAGTGCTGGGATTACAGGCTTGAGCCACCGCGCCCAGCCACGGTAATGGTTTTCATTCCCTGTCACTCAAAGTTCCTTTTAAGTAGAAAAGAATAAAAAGTTTGAAAAGGAGGAAGGAAGATTCCTACTTTAGGTCCATTTGGTCCCTGACCTCGGCTTTAGAGGGCCCTGGTGCTCAGAGATCTCTGCTGGCTATGAAGAAGTGGGGTCGGGGGGCTGCCTCTGCCTCCTGCCTATCCCCTGGCCACCTTTCTATGAGGCCATCACTGCCCTGGAAGCCTGAAGCTGCTGCAGTGTCCCTGGTCTGCCCACTTCTTCCCAGGTTCCCTCTGAGATCTGCCCTTCACCCCACAGCGGGTTGCCAGTCTGACTCAGTCACTCCTTGGCTGGAAATCCTCCAGGTGAAGCACAGAGTTGGGGCCTGAAGCCCGCCTTCCAGCCCTGGGCAAGCTGGGCCACTCTCCCGTCCCCGGACGCCCGCCTCAGCAGGGCTGCCTCCCCTTTGTGTGTTCTGTTCTCAGAATTTCTAATTCAAACCTTTCCTAACTCCCTTCCACCTGGTCCTCTCTTCCTCATCCCTCAGAGCAGGGCTGAGACCTCAGAGACCCTGGCTGGGTTGCAGGCCCTTTTGCATGCCCCCGTCCCCCTGCCCCCTTGGAGCTGCAATGCAGGTGTCCGCTTTCCTTGCTGGGCTGTGACCTCCCTGAGGGCCCCGGCCTCCCCTCCCTGTTCCCAGGGCTTGGCCCAGTGTAGATGTCCAGTGGGCATCAGGATGGACGCCACGGCGACAGCTTAGGTGCATTTTTGGAGATTGTGATGGTGCTGTTAGGGCCAGGGAGGAGGAACCACCATGAACACACAAGCCGACAGCCCCTTGGCCACAGGAAATACACAAGGCCCATTTCCTCAGTTGTGGCCCCAATTCCAGAGTCAACACCAACAGGTGGACTCCTTCCTGGGCCTTGGGGCAGCCAGCCAGTCTGGGACCTAGCTGGCCGGTTCATTCTGGGTTTGCAGCCTCGGCTCTGGAGACCCTGCTGTAGCAGAGCTTCTGTTCTGTGCTGGAAATTTGAGTCCTTTGTGGGGGAGACTGCTGGGGAGACGGAGGATGGTTTATGATGCCAGATGCCCCTCCTGGGCAGGGAGACACCAGGGCTGGTGAGAACATGGAGTAGGAGCTGAGGCATCGTGGGGGTCCCGGCCATGTCGCTCACTTGTGAGGACCTGACACCCACCAGGGCCGGCTCTTGTGGATGACATCAGTGTCGTGAGCTCTGATGGGACATCTTGGGGCTTCCTGGATAGGAAGGGAAGCCCGCTGGCCTCTTGGGGGTAGAGCTGGCAGCCTCTGCTTCTCTTGGGGGCCCCCATGTCATGCCTCTGCTCCTCCCCACACCTCTGCCCCCCTCACCCTGCCGGCCACCACCCCCCATTAGTACTCACTCTGCACCACACATGCCTCTGCCCCACTCATCCAGCCAGCACCCCCATTAGTGCCCACTCTGCACCACAGGCGCCACTGCCCATGTCCCTTGCTTCAGTTCCAATGGGCCTCCTGGCCGTGGCTCCCATGTCCGCTCCAGGCCTGCACTTGGGAGATGGGGTCACCTGGTGCCGGGCCCCTGAAGCGTGCCAATGACCTGGGCCCTGCAGAAGTGCCCATCTTGGGGAGGTGGGAAGCAGAGCAGAGCTCCGAGGTGGACTTTGATTTTCTCCTCCCCCAGCCCCATTCTGGGGACCCCTCCACCCTGCTATACCCACCTGCATGCAGGGATATGAGCCGAGAGCCCAGAGGGGACCCATGGGAGGGCAGGGAGGAAAGTGGGAAGACTGTGGTACCAGCAGCCTGGAGTCATACTAGGAGAACCGGAGGCTCCAGGGGGCATCAGCAGAGGAGGACTCTGTCCCTGAGCAGCTCCCAGGCGGCTTGGCCATCCTGGAGGCCCCGGGGGTGCTGTCCTATCAGCACCAAGCAGCCATGCTCCCAAACTCTGGGGCCTGCAGCCTTGGGGCGAGGTGGCTTTCGGTGGCTGATGGTGCTCCCTCAGGGACACTGAGCAGGTCTGAACCTTTCTGAGCCGTTGTTTCTTTAGGTACAAAGTAGAGATGCTCACCTGCCAGATGGCAGGTCTAAGGCGAGGGGGAGGGACTTCAGAACACGCCGCTGGGGCATAAAATTATTTTGTGCAGAAGGTATTTGAGTTTCAGAAACCACTTGTCTGCCAAAAAGCAGAGACTCCCAAAAGAACTGGAAAGAACTCAATTGTCATACATCCCTTCCTGGAGCAACCAGGGAAGACGGACTCTTATCACAATCAGTGATGAGAAACTTCCATAGCACACGGAGACGGGCGTGGTCCCATCTGTCCGCCTCAGGGCCCATTAACCTGTCCAAAAAGCCATTCATTTTCCTGTGTGTGCCCTTCTCCTTCTGCCCTGAGTTTTGTGTACCCCTAAGAGGATATGTAAGCCCCAGATTCTAACCACTCCTCTGAATCCCATTTTCCTGTGGTCTCCCATGTACATTTCCACATGAAAACATTTTTTCCTCTTCCTAATCTGCCTCTTGTCCATTTACTTTGCAGGACACAATGCCATCATCGGAGATGGTAGAGCCCTTTATCCCCATGGGAACTGTCCTTGGAGCCCCTGGCCCCTTGAGGGGACCCGAGACTCGGGGAGGAGGGAGGTCTGCTTATGTCCAGGTGGGGCTGGGCTGAGGTCTCTCCATGAACACCTGGGTCCTGTCTCAGCCTGGCCAGCACGATCGACTCCTATTTCCACGTTCAAATCCTTTGCAGGCACTACCTCCTTTCCAGAAGAGGTTGCTGGCTTTTGTTGCTGTTCCTGAATCAGGTCCTGGGCCAGGTAGTTTAGGAGCGATGAGGTCCTTAATGTTTATGGCCCTGTGTCCTCCTTCACAGATTGGGGAGCTGAGGGTTTAGAGGGATGGCGCGATTTCCCCCAAGTGCCCCAGCAGGTTTGAGGCCAGGCTGCTACGTCCACCCCAGGACCCCAGGGCCCTGCAGGTGGAGGCTGGGACTTCTGCACTCACCTCAAAGGCCTGTCCATTTGCAGAGTGGGACTGCCCACGAGGCGGGGCCTGACCCAGCTCCAGACACCAACCCCATGGAACCCCAGTTCCACCTGGGGCAGCCTGTGATGAGCATGTCACCTCACCTCTCCAAGTCTTAGTTTTGTGTCTGCAAAGTAGAGGCAATGCTATCCCTTGCTGTACAGGGTTGATGCAAAGGGACAAGAAATGAGGTGGGGGAGACAGAGGCTGCCTGCGTCCCCCCCAACATGCATGCTCCCTCAGGAATTCGATGCCTGTGCGGCCTCCCCAGGCTAGCGTGGGGACCTGCCTCTCAGAGGCAAGACTCAAAACCCACCCACAGTATGGCCACTTGATCTGGGACCCTGGCAACCTCCTCCCCTGTCTCTGGGCCTCAGTTTCTCCCCCTGCACCACGAGGGGCTACGCTAGTTGACTGGAGCTCCTTCTTGGCCCGCAGAGTTTGTGCAGAGCATGAAACCAGTGACCCAGGTGTCTCTCTGGCTTCCCAGACCGTGCGATGCTGCTGGTTAGCAACCACAGAAACAAACTCATCAAGAGGCATTCCTTGGCTTTCAAAAGAGGCCGTTTGAAGAGGCAGGCCGTCCTCCCCCACCCGGTGTGCCCCACATCTGGGAGGGGCAGGGCTGGGAAGGTGACCAGTACATGGCAGCCAGAGCTGGGCTGGCCGGAGGAGTCTGGCGGGCTGGGACCCTGGCTCCGGTCAGGCTTGTTTTATGTCAGGGTGACTTGGGCCGCGGAGGAGCCACCACCGTGCCAAAACAATGTTTAAAACATCTCGGAAAATGTGCAGCCACTTCTTTTCCATGGGATTCATGCCGAGTCTTCCTGGCTTGTTGGGGAGGGTTGAGGACTGGCCAGGAGGCAGTGAAGAGGGCGGCCACATGAAAAAGAATGAGAGACTTTAGACTGAGGCGGGAGCCTGTCCCTGCCCTGCCTGCTCTCCCTGTATCCCGCCCCTCACCTCCCACCCCAGGAAATCAAAGCTCTGTCGCTGTTTCTCTTGCCACCCCAGACCACCCTGGGAAGTGAGCACTAAACGCATTTCACAGATGGGCAGCCACGGTGCTGGGGTGGGAGATGAGGCTTCTGACCCACCCAGTGTGGGGGCTGGGAGCTGTCGACTACAGAATGTATAGTGCCTCTGCAAAGAGAAAATAGAGGCCCCACATTCCAGATGGAAATGACTGCGAATTTTAAGAGGGCAGCAACAAAGCATTAAACCAACTACAGGACCCTCCTGAGCCTGGGTCCTCCGGAGTTGGGGTCCTCCTGACCTGGGGTTCTCCTGAGCTGAGGTCCTCCTGAGCCTGGATCCTCCTGAGTTGGGGTCCTCCTGAGCCTGGGATCTTCGTGAGCCTGGGTAGTCCTGAGCCTGAGATTCTCCTGAGCCTGGGATCCTTCTGAGCCTGGGGCCTTCCTGAGTTGGAGTCCTCCTGAGCCTGGGTCCTCCTGAGCAAGGGTCCTCCTAAGCCTGGGTCCTCTTGAGCCTGGGAACTTCTGAGCCTGGGGTCTTTCTGAGTCGGGGTCTTCCTGATTCAGGGTCCTCCTGAGCCTGGGTCCTCCTAAGCCTGGGGCCTCCTGAGTCAGGGTCCTCCTGAGCCTAGGGTCCTCCTGAGCCTGAGTCCTCCTGAGCCTGGGGCCTCCTGAGCCTGGGTCCTCCTGAGCCTGGGGCCTCCTGAACCTGGGTCCTCCTGAGCCTGGGTCTTCCTAAGCCTGGGGCCTCCTAGCCTGGGGCCTCCTGAACCTGGGTCCTCCTGAGCCTGGGTCCTCCTGAGCCTGGGTCCTCCTGAGCCTGGGTCTTCCTAAGCCTGGGGCCTCCTGAGCCTGGGTCCTCCTGAGCCTGGGTCCTCCTGAGCCTGGGGCCCTCCTGAACCTGGGTCCTCCTGAGTCTGGGGCCCTCCTGAGCCTGAGTCCTCCTGAGCCTGGGTCCTCCTAAGCCTGCGGTCCTTCTGAGCTTGGTTGCTCTTGAGCCTGGGGTCCTCCTGAGCCTAAGTCCTCCTAAGTCTGGGGTCCTCCTGAGTCAGGGTCCTCCTGAGCTGGGGTCCTCCTGAGTCTGGGTCCTCCTGAGCCTGGGATCCTCCTCAGCCTGGGACCCTCCTGAGCCTGAGTAGTCCTGAGCCTGGGTCCTCCTGAACCTAGAATCCTCCTGAGCCTGGGGCCCTCCTGAGTTGGGGATCCTCCTGAGCCTGGGGTTTTCCTGAGTCAGAGTCCTCCTGAGCATGGGTCCTCCTAAGCCTGGGGTCCTCCTGAGCCTGGGTCCTCCTGAGCCTGGGAACTTCTGAGCCTGGGGTCTTCCTGAATCAGGGTCCTACTGAGCCTGGATCCTCCTAAGCCTGGGGTCCTCCTGAGCCTGGGTCCTCCTAAGCCTGGAAACTTTTGAGCCTGGAGTCTTCTTGAACCAGAATCCTCCTGAGCCTGGGTCATCCTAAACCTCGGGCCCTCCTGAGCCTGGGTCCTCCTGAGCCTGGGGCCCTCCTGAGTCAGGGTCCTCCTGAGTCGGGGTCCTCCTGAGTTGGGGTCCTCCTGAGCCTGGGTCCTTCTGAGTCATGGTCCTCCTGAGCCTGGGTCCTCCTGAACTGGGGTCCTTCTGAGCCTGGGTCATCCTGAGTTGGGGTCCTTCTGAGTCATGGTCCTCCTGAACTGGGGTCCTTCTGAGCCTGGGGTCCTCCTGAGCCTGGGTCCTTCTGAGTCATGGTCCTCCTGAGCCTGGGTCCTCCTGAACTGGGGTCCTTCTGAGCCTGGGTCATCCTGAGTTGGGGTCCTTCTGAGTCATGGTCCTCCTGAACTGGGGTCCTTCTGAGCCTGGGTCATCCTGAGTTGGGGTCCTCCTGAGCCTGGGATCTTCCTGAGCCTGGGACCCTCCTGAGCCTGGATAGTCCTGAGCCTGGGGTTCTCCTGAGCCTGGAATCCTTCTGAGCCTGAGGTCTTCCTGAGTTGGGGGTCCTCCTGAGCCTGGGTCCTCCTGAGCATGGGTCCTCCTAAGCCTGGGGTCCTCCTGAGCTTGGGAACTTCTGAGCCTGGGGTCTTCCTGAGTCAGGGTCCTCCTGAGCCTGGGCCCTTCTGAGTCAAGGTCCTCCTGAGCTGGGGTGCTCCTGAAACTGGGTCTTCCTGAGCCTTGGTCCTCCTGAGCCTGGCTCCTTCCTGAGCCTGGGTCCTCCTGAAGTTGGGGTCCTCCTGAGACCGGGTCCTCCGGAACTCGTTGTCCTTCTGTGATTCAGGTCCTCTTGAGCTCGGCCCCTCTTGAGTGTGGTCTCTTCGGGACAGTGGGGACACAGCCTGTTGGTCTATAGCCTTCCTCACCCCTGATGACTGCTCAGACCCGCTGTTCATTAGTGGTGGGGCAGTGCAGAGGTCTTGGCTGTGTTTGGCCCTCAGGCTGGCTGCAGGGAGCTTTGGCAGAATCCTCTAGCCTCCTGCTTGGCTATCCCTGAGGGGTGGGAGCCAGGCTGGGCATGAGCCCTGTGGGTGGCAGCCCCAGCCCTGGAATTACTGACAGTAGTGGGCAGGAGAGGCTTTCTGGGCAGGGACCTGGCCCCTGCAGCCCAGGAGCTTGGTCAGAGGCAGGAGGCTGGCTGGGGTACCACCTTCCTCGATGGTATTGCAGGCCTTGGGCGCGGCGGAGCCGTCTGAGTCTCAGTGCCTGCCTTGGTGGGGCAGGGGTGGCCTGGCCCTGCCCCTTTGGAGCTACTCGCCTGGGGCAGGTCACTCTGTGCCTCTGGGAGCCTCAGTTCCCCGCTGGAATTTGGGGAGCCATAGTACCTCCCCAGTGAGGTATTTCCAAGGAGCCTTCATTTAGCACCTGCCAAGCAGCAGAAGAGATATCTGGCTGGTCCAGAGCCTGGAAAGGCTGGTCATATGGGTGAGGGACATGGGCCCCTCTCACTCAGGCCAGGACAGGACTGTGGGCTCCCTGGGTTCCTGCATCCCCAGCGTCCCCAGCTGTAATTGGAGCTCTGGGGGCCCTGGCCCACCCCACCCCCAGGGCCTCTCCACTGTCAGTTTTTCCCAAGGGAAGGCTGGGTGGTCTGAGACCTGGGCTTCCCGCTTTGAGGGTCCGAACAATACCTGATCATGGCCAGGGCGGGGCTCACTACAGGTGCCGCTTCCACGTTCCTTGAGTGCCTCCTGTGTTTGCATGGCCCTGGGCTCCTGGCTCCTTCTCCCTTGGGCTTGGAGGAGGTGGTGGGTCCACCCTCTCTCAGGCGAGGCCCCAGTGTTGAGTCTCACACCTTGGGTCACAGCACCGTGGAACTCTGGCTTGGACTCTCGACTTCACCTCCCTCTCCAGGGGGAGTAAGTGCACCCCTCCCCAGGCAGGAGGGACACAGAGCTAGGGCTCTGGCTTCCAACCAGAGGTTCAGAGGGGGCCCACGGAGGAAGCCACGGCCTGCCCCTCACAGCACCATAGCCCTGGCCAAGGTGCACAGAGTCCTGTCTTCCGTGTCCCCAGGGAAGCCCGGTCACCCTCCTGGAAGGTGCCTGACCCCGAGTTGCTGTCTTCTGATTCAAATGAACTTCTCTTGGCTCATACGGTCCCATCAGCTGCAGTGGATGTTTTGCATAATGACGATTTGGAACTCAACCTATTCTACTAGAATGTCCAATTTAATGCCAATTAAGTCTGGAATTGAATGACGTTCTCTGGGAATTGTGCAGAGATGAGCCTCAGTGGCGCTGGCAGCAGAGACCGTACTCACTCACTTTGGCTTCTTGGAGCTGCCCTAGAACAGGGCTGTGGGCTCCCTCATCTGGCCTGGCCCTGGGGCTACCCCTGCCACTGCCCTGATGGGAGAAGCCACTGGATGGGCAGCCTCACGTGTGCTGGAAGAAGTCCCGTCCTGGAGGTTTGGAGGAGAGGCAGGCTGGGAGGTGCTCCTGCTGAGGTGGATAGCTCTGCCTCCCTTCCTTTCTCACTTCCACCTCCTCTTCCCAGCCCACAGGCCTGTCCCACACCTGCTCCAGGAAACCTGCCTGGACTGCCCTCCCTCTGAAGTCTCTGACGTCTCCATGCCTGTTCTGGTGAGGCTATTGCATGCTGGAACCTTGCTGGCTTTTGGGGAGAAGCTCTGAGGTCCTCTGGTTCTTGCTGACTTGCGTTCATCCTGAAAACATTGGGCTCTGGGTGGCCCAGTCCGTGTGCCAGAGTGTGGTGTGGAGGTTGGAGGCTCGGCCTGCCGTCGGCTGACCTGGGCTGGTGTCTGGGGGGCCCCTGGAGCTGGTGACTGGAGGGGCTTGTAGGGGTGGCTATCTCCCTGCTTTGGGTTGACGTGAGTCGCACACACAGTGCATGGGTGTACTAGCCAGCCCCGGTCAATGCAGCTGTTAGGACTTTTGTATTTATTTTGGACAATCACCAGGGGGGCCAGTGTGCCTGCAGCAGAGTGGGCTGGGAGGGCAGGGAGCAGAAAGGGCCGGGTGAGGACTTGTGTCTTCCTGCAAGACAGTGTGTCCTGAGCGTGGCCACCAGGCCTTCCCCACTGTCCCTAGGGTGAAGTCCAGCTCCTCTGCTGACCCCTGTGGAGTCCCACGACTCCTCCAAAAGGCTCGATTCCCACAGCCTCCACAGGCTGGAGCAGCCCAAACTGCACAGGCTTGCAGGTCCCACGGGATGTGGGGGCTCTGGGAAATGCCCTGAAACCTTCTGAGAGCAGCCTCCTGGGTGCTCCATCACGGTGGGCTTCCGCAGAGAGTGCCTCCCGTTTGGTGGCGAGGAGGGCAGTTGCTGAAGGAAGGCCA
Source organism: Colobus angolensis palliatus (assembly GCF_000951035.1). Classification (NCBI taxonomy): domain Eukaryota; kingdom Metazoa; phylum Chordata; class Mammalia; order Primates; family Cercopithecidae; genus Colobus; species Colobus angolensis. The sequence goes on along the minus strand of NW_012117821.1, from coordinate 4,013,145 downwards.
AAACAGGGCAGAAAAACGCCCGTGCTGTGCAGAGCTGCCGTCTAAGGCCACGCTGGGCCATGAGCATCTCCCTGTGTCCTGACAGCAGAACCTGGAGGCAGAGGGCTTGTCTGCCACTAGGAGGCTGACTCTGAGACTCTTCAAGAATGAGCTTGGTGACCCTCCAGGCCCTGGCCCTCCTGGAACCTCCCTGGAGGGGGCTGTTGGCTGATGCACTCTCCCCTGCTGAGACCTGGGCCTGCTGAAGATGAGCCCGCAGCCCCAGGGTGAGGCGCACAGCTGGGGCTCAGTGTGTGTTTGCTGAGTGGATGGCATGCCCGCTCTCCCTGCAGCAGTCAGATGTCCCTGAGGTGGAGCCCTGGAGCATGTCTTGCTACCAACGGGAAAAGAGGAGGCCCCAAGCCAGCCCCTGCTCCATCCCTAGCCCCTGCCTCACTCCCTCCCACACCCCAGGAGCCCCTCTGTCCAGGTGCACCTGCCTGGGGCTTGTGGCACTTGGCTTTGCCCTTGCACCTGCCTCTGGCTGGGGCCTCCTCAGAGGGCGCTAGGGGATGGTGCCCACCCACGGCTCTACACCGATCTGGCTCGTGCTCGCCACATCCTCCCTCCGGGTGCTGGAGGACGTTGCAGAGACGTTATGTGTTTTGCTCTCAGCTGTTTCCCTGGGGCCTGGGCTCACTGAGCAAGTGGAGGAAGCTGACAAGATGTGGGTTTGGCTGCCGCCAGAAAGCCTTGCCCTGGGCCTCGGGGAGCCGGGTGGGTTCCTGCTGCCTGGAGAGGCCTGGTGGGTGTCCCCTGACTCTGATCGGCACCTCAGGAACCCGCTGCCCTGCTGTCTTGAGAGAATGAGGAGCAGATCCCCGGGGAAGGAGGAGGGGCCTGGACGAGGAGGGGCGCTGCACTCCACACAGGATGCCTCTCCAACCTGAGCCTGTGGGAGACCGGTGGCATCTGCAAACCCTGCCACGTGGACAGGGCTGCATACTTCTTTCTCCAGGCGTGTTCAGGAAATGAACTTTTCCTCCTCCTTTTCTGGGCCTTGTCCCGGGAGGCGGGGCCCTGGGCTGTAGGAGGGAAGGCAGCTCTGGCCAGGCAATCGTTCCTCGGTGAGCCCCCAGCCAGGGTGGGGCGGGGGCTGTGCTGGGGCCCTGGTGGGGTCCCCCTCCTGCTGGCCTCTCTGCTTGGCTCCAACTTCAGCCTGCACAAGCCGCTCCCCATTCTGCTCGTCCCAAAGCCCAGAGCCTGTGTGGGTTTGCAGAGAGAGCCTGGGTTTGGGGCTGCAGCCAGGACAGCGCCATTCCAGCCCCAACACATTCCAAGGGGGTTCCCTGGAAATCCCCAGAGCCCCCAGAGCTTTTCTGGCACCAAGCATGAGTGCATTCTGCGCTCGGAGCTGGAGGCCCCGGACCTGCGACTGGTACTGGAATTTGCTCGTTGCATCCTCACTCTAGGCCTCAGTTCCTCACTCTAGGCCTCCGTCCCTCAATCTAGGCCTCAGTCTGTCCATCTTCATGAAGAGCAAGGTGGCCCTGAGATGGGTCTCCACAAGCTGTGTGGGTTAAGATACAGGCTTTAGTGTTGGACAGCTGAGGATCTGGGTTCCAGTGTGGCCAAGTCTGCCTGAGCCTCAGTTTCCCTGCCTACCAGTAGGTGGATGAGAGGCCACATGGAGCCTGGCACTGCTGGGAGGGGCTGCTGTAGCCACTTCGCCCACCCAGAGCTCCCGAGTTGCCTTCTCTGGGGGTGTTCTAGAGACTGCTGGCCAGGAGACTTCATGGGGACTCCACTGGCCTTGGCCCCTCCACTGGAGCCTGGTGCTGGCACGAACCTATGAGCTCCTGCTCTGTGGGCTAGAGCCCCAAGCCCCTGAGAGGAGGAGGGAAGGACAGGGATGTCTTCCAGCCACATCCTGCTGCCTCCAAATGCCCTAGCTTCTCGGGTGTCAACCCAGAGACAGCCTGTGCTCTCCAGCCCTGCCATCAGCAGTCTAGGTTGAGCTGTGGCCTGGATGCCACCATTCGTCTCCACCACCAACTGACTCAACTCGCAGGGAGCCCGGGAGTTCAGGAGGGTGGGGCAGGCCAGGGCTGAGCTAATTTCCCCAGTCCAGGTCTGGAAGGACCGACGCGCCCCACTCCTGATGGAGCCCGGGCTGGAGCCAGGAACCTGGGGCAGGCAAAGCTTGTGGACTGGGATTAGAGTTGCGGGCTGTTCCTGCCTCCCAGAGTTCTCCATCTCCCTCCCTCCCTCCCTCTCCCCTCCACACTCTGGCACGGACCACGCGGGCCGCCCTTATAAATGTGCCCAGGCACACTTTGGAATGAGAAAACATTCTAGGTCTTTGGGAAGGTTTATTTCGGAAATACAGAAGCCAGGTGGACAAAATTAGCTTTTAGGTTTTGCCACAGTTGCAGCATGAATTAAAAAATGCTTTCGGATGCAGTTTTTTGATCCTCCTTTCAAAGGAAATGGAAATATATATATTTGGTGTGTGTTCAGTATTTGAGGAAAAGTCAAGGCAGGTTCCCAGGACGTGGCTCTCAGGGAGCATTTTTTTCTTACTAAAAGGAAGGAGCCATTTGAGGGGGTGAGATCAGCCTCCACAGGGGCTCCGGCTGTGGAGGGGATGGGAGGGTCTTGCCACTGTGGTCCAAGGCCTGCCTCGGTGAGGCTGCGGTGAGCCTGCTGTCCAGCTTCACCTGCACCCACAGACTGAGCCAACCCACTTGGCACCCAGCTCGGGTGTGGGACCTCCTGTATGGCCCAAGGAAGGAGCCGAGGGTGGGTGCTGTCCACCGTGGAGGGGGCCAGGGGATGGGGGCCAGGGGCCAGGCACCTGCAATTTGCTCCTGTCCTCTGGCCCTGCCCATGTGAGATCTGAGAAGACTTGCTGCCTCTTAGAAAGGCTTGGTGCTGGCGATGCCTCAGCCTATGACGGGGAGGTCTGGGATCCCATAACCTGGCCTGTAGTCTTTGCCAGGCTGCTTCCCCGAAGGACTATACTCCTACCCTGAAGAGGGCCCTGGGACCTTGGGGGTCTCCACACTGTGTCTGTCCCACTAGTTCTTGTGTGTTTTCCTAGCCAGGGGACAAATTCTGCTTCTGGGCGACTGCGCCAGGTGGAACTGGTCCCCGTCTGATTTGATGAGCCGGTCCCTTGCTGCAGCACCTGGGAGCTGAATCCCACATATGCCCCCGGCTGCTCCTGGTCTGTCTGTGACCTGGGTTCCCCACTGCTCTGAGGTGCAGTCACCTTTTCCCTGTTGAGGCTGAGTTGTGACTTAACCCTAATTCTAGGCGGGGACTGCAGGGCACGTGTTCTTTGACCAGGAGAGACCTCTGCAGTGGGACTGGGGGCCCTGGTGGTCCGCCTCTTACAGTGACAGGTGGCCACGTCTACAGGCTCCATGGCCTCCCAGGGGACTGGGGAGCCAAGCTTTTCACACGTCTCCAGCCCATGTGTGTGGCTTCAGGGTTTCCTGACTGGACCCGTCTTGTGGGACATTTGACTGTCTTTGACGTCCAGCCACTGAGTCTTGGGCTTGGTCCTCCTGGGATCCCCCAGCCCTGCAGGCTCCCTGGCCCCCCAGCACCTGGGTCGCGCCTCCTGCTCCAGCCCTTCCTGTGGTGCATGGATATGCTGCCCATTGTCCACCCGCTTCCTTACCCACCCAGACGTACCCTTGTCCCTCCTGGTGTACGAGCTCCAGTTCTTCCCCAGCCAAAGCTGTCACGGCTGGACCCTTAGCTTCCATGGGGACTGTTTGTGCCCCACACTCCAGCAGCGAAGGGGCTGTGAGTGGCTCCCAAAGGCCAGGTGGACCTCCCGGGCCTCTCGGGCCCGCGGTCTCAGGCTCCAAGCTCTGGAAGCAGATGCTGAGGTGAGCTCAGGAAGCTGCGTGTGTGTGAGGGATTCCCACGTCCACATGGTGAAGGTGCTGGGGTCTGAATGTGTCCTCACCCAAATTCCTGTTGAAACCTCCCCGCCCCGCATTGTGGTGGCATTCAGAGGTGGGATCTTTTGGGGAGTTATTGAGCCATGAGGTTGCCACACTCATGAACAATTCGGGCCTCACGAGAGGGCTGGAGGAAACTCGCCCCTGGGCCCCTCTTGCCCTCTGCCGGGTGGGAACGCGGTGCCACGGCACCATCCCAGAAGCAGAGCGCAGTCCTCACCAGGCACCAAGGGTGTTCTAGAGACTGCTGGCCAGGGGACTTCGTGGCACCTTGAGCTCGGTCCTCTCAGCCTCTGGATCGTGATAAATAAATTTCTGTTCTTTATAAACTGCCCGGTCTGGGGGTAGTTTACTTTTATCTTGGCTCAAATGGACTAAGACAGAAGGGAAGGAAGAAGCCGGATTGGGTGGAAAAGGCGACTGCACAGTGGTGCGGGCCTCGTAAGGCCTAGCCCAGCCCTCTGGGAACCACCAGAAAAGTATCCTGCGCCATGCTGTGTCCCACCTGTTGGTGTCCTGTGGCACACAGCCGTGACTCACCCACGGAGCGTGGGAAGGGGCATGACCTAGGGTGCGGAGGAGCTGCCAGCTGGAGGCTGTGTGCCAACCACTCCCCGCGGCCGGGCGGCAGGTCCCTCCTGAAGGAAAACCAGGGCAGTGGCTCCTGTGCCAACCACAGCAGGCCCTGTGGCGAGGCCGGACTGATGATCACTCTCGGGAAGGCAGGCTCCACACTCCCAATTTACAGGTATTGAAACTGAGGTCAGAAGGTGTGAAAGGGCCTTTCCCAGGGACCGGCCAGCACCCACGCGGTGAAAGGAGATGGAACTTAGCGGGGCTGGAGCGCTGTTTTTGGTCTGTCCTCCTGCGGGCAGCTGCTCCATGCAGTAGGTTGCGATGTCTATTTTGTTTGCCACTGTATCCATGTCTGGGAATGGCTTAGCCGTTTCTATTTTGAGCACCAACTGTGTGCCAGACTGATGATTTTCCCAGAGGAGGGCTGGATGCGTGCACAGCCTGGTCATTCTCATCAAACTCCTGCCAGCTCTGCCACCAAGGAAACACCTGGCGTTTACAGCCGGCACCTTCCGCAGGCTCCTGCTGCCCACAGGAACTCCAGCTGGGATTCTCTGAGCCCCCAGGGGCCAGGGATTGCCAGACGAGCTGCTGAGGGGCAGATGGATGAGCAGAGCCACCCCTCTGAGAGGTCCTGCTGTCCCTGGCAGGGTGAGGTGTGGTGGAAGGTCCTTCTTCGGGTGTGCCCACGTGCCGGGCTGCTCGGCATGCTGAGACCCAGAGGGAGCTGGGCACAGCTGACGAGACCTTGGATGCCCTTTCAGACATGTGAAGGAAGGAAGAGCTTCTTGTTTCAGTTTGCTCATGAGTTGGCAGGAGTAGTGACCTTTTAGTCATTGTATAAAGCAGCAATAAAATGTGATTTCGGGAGGAACCGCTGGGTGGGAGACACCCGGGCCGACCTGCACGGGGCTCCCCTGGGAGTGATCTGTCTGCCGGGGTAGGTGGGCCTCCTCGCCAGGCTCTGACTCACCTTGGCGACAGCATGACCGAGCAGTGCAGTGGCTGGACTGAGAAGGACGAGCGGCCACGTGGTGTCTGGGCTGGAGGCACCGTCCTCACCCCATCTGCCAATGAGGTCTGTCCTGGTTGAGTCTGGTGGCCTCTCCAGGACACAATGCTCGTGTGGGCCATCCCTGGGGAGACCTGTCCTTCTTGCTTGGACCCAGTCACTCTGAGCCTGTTTCCCGGTGGACTCCTTTGTTCTCAAATATCCATTGCTCTTGTGTGTACGCTTGTGTGTGACGGAAAACGATTTTGGACAGGTGTTTTGGCCACTCTGTCTGTAGTTGAAGGAAATAAGAGAAAGCCCAGGACCCATATGCTTGTCCATGGCCGAGGGAGAGGCCTCTAACCTCCTTTGCAGATGGCCAGGGGGTCTGTTACAGGCTGAACTGTGTACTGCCCCTGCCTTCATGTTGAAGTCTCAGCTTCTGGTGTGACCGTGCTTGGAGATGAGGGCTTTCTGGAGGTGATTAAATGAAGGCATAAGGATGGGGCCCTGATCCCATAGGATCAGTGTCCTTATAGGAAGAGACGAGAGGGCTCCCTCTTCTTTCTCTCTGTCTCCACTGTGTGTGGACATGAGGCAGGGAGACGGCCGTCATCAGAAACCAATTGGCCAGCACCCTGATCTTGTACTTCCCAGGAGTAGATGTCTATTGCTTAAGCCCTCCAGTCTGTGGTGTCTGTTATGGGCACCCGAGCAGAAGAAGACAGGTCCAAATGCCTTCATGCTTCTCGAACTAGGTCTCCACCAAACGGTTTCAGAGAGCCAGGAGCGACGCTAAAGCTTCCTGATTCATGACTCTGGCTAAGCAAACGTAACGGCCCCATTGACTCCTAGCCATTGGAGAGCTGAGCTTAAGAATCTTTTGGTGGTCTGGAAACTTGGAAAAAGAAATGGGTAACATATCCCACTTGAGCCAAGGCAGGTTTCCACATCACAAACGGCTCAGAAATCCGGGGCCTGAGTGTGTTTTGGGGTTTGGGCCCCTCTCTCTTGGTAATGGGTCTTGGGAGCCACAGTACTCTCTCCAATATTTGAATAGTGTTTTGCACTTTCCAGCGCAGTCCTTTAAATTGCAGACATTTTATTTAAAACACTTCAGTATATAAATCATCTCTCCACTATTGCTACCAAGTGTGTGGCCTCCCTGCAGTGGGTCTAGTACCTAGTGCTGCATGACTGTGGCCCTGACTGAGCAGCTGAGAGCAACACACAGTTATTACTCCACAGCTTCTGTGGGGCAGGAGCCTGCGCGTGACCTGACTGGGCCCTCTGCAAGGCTGCAGCCAAGGTGTTGGCCAGAGCTGGGGTCTCATCTGGAGGCTCAGCTGGGGAAGAGTCTGCTTTCAAGCTTCTGTGGCTGTCAAGAGGCCCCAGGTCCTTGTGGGTTGTCACACCAAGGGCTCCAGTTTCTTGCTGGCTGGAGGCTGGAGGCTGCCCCCAGGCCTCTCTCAGCCATGTGGACCTCTCCTGCATGGCACTATCTTCATCACAGTCCATGAGGAAGAGCGTCTCCTAGAAAGATGGGTGTTAGGAGATGGTATGATGCAGTTTTGAAGGTGACATTCCACAACCTTTGCCATATCCAAAGGATTAGAAGTAAGTCTCAGGTCCAGCCCCCACTCAGGGGAGCAGAGTGCAAAGGGCATGGGCTCCAGGAGGCCACTTTGTAATCTGCCCATCACAGTTGGCTCTCTGGCCCCATAATAAGTCATGTTCTTCCCACATGTGAAATACATTCGTCTCTTCTCAAGGTTCCCAAGAGTCTCATCCATGACTGCATTTGCTCACCTCCCCGACTCAACACACCATGGTGGGACAGGCCTAGGCCACAGCTGCAGATACTCCTGTTCAAAACAGAGAGCACTGCAGGGTGCAAAGGAGTCGTGGGTCCACAGCAATTCTGAAATCCAGCTGGGAGAATGCTGGGACTTCTCTGTGAGGTTGTGAGTCGTGGCAATGATTCTCCCTGGCTCTTGGCTTTGCCCCCAAGACTTACGGTTCTGTCCACGGAGTCGCCTTTCTTTTTTTATGAAAGGTAGCTTTGCCACCAAGGAGCTTTGCCAGCCTGCTTCTACTGGTAGAATTTTGGGGATCTGATGGCATCTTTGTGTTTTGTGTGCTCTAGGTTCCTTTTAGCTCACACTGGCAGTATTTTTGCTGAGACAATTTTTTCAGAAACTTTGTGGTCTCCTGTACATTTCCCTTGGATTCACTCCGTTAGAAAAAGGCCACACACAAAGATCTTTTTAAAAGAAGCTCTTCTCTGCCTTGGGCGCTTGCTGAGATGGTCAAGGGGCCATGCCTTTAAGCTCAGTAGAGGTTCTGTGGTTCCACTGAGAGCGTCCCTGAGGCCGGCCTTCATCTCCTTACAGGATTGTTTGTTTGTGTGGCCTGGTACTTTTAGCTTCTGGTTTCTCTGAATTTTAGCAGAAGTTTTTATAGTCACAATCTCAGCTTTTCCTCCAGGCCATACTTTCCTGGCTGCTCAGAAGGCATTTCTCTTTGTCTCCCCTGCTCTTCCCCACCTTGAATGTGGATGTCCTGGCTGGGAACCCAGCAGCCAACTCGTGAGTGTGGATAACAAGCAGGGATAAAAGTAGTCATCCCATTACTGGGTATATACCCAAAGGATTACAAATCATGCTGCCATAAAGACACATGCACACGTATGTTTATTGCAGCACTATTCACAATAGCAAAGACTTGGAATCAACCCAAATGTCCATCAGTGACAGACGGGATTAAGAAAATGTGGCACATATACACCATGGAATACTATGCAGCCATAAAAAAGGATGAATTTGTGTCCTTTGTAGGGACATGGATGCAGCTGGAAATCATCATTCTCAGCAAACTATCGCAAGAACAGAAAACCAAACATCGCATGTTCTCACTCATAGGTGGGAACTGAACAATGAGATCACTTGGACTCGGGAAGGGGAACATCACACACTGGGGCCTATCATGGGGAGGGGGTAGCGGGGAGGGATTGCATTGGGAGTTATACCTGATGTAAATGACGAGTTGATGGGTGCTGACGAGTTGATGGGTGCCGACGAGTTGATGGGTGCAGCACACCAACATGGCACAAGTGTACATATGTAACAAACCTGCACATTATGCACATGTACCCTAGAACTTAAAGTATAATAAAAAACAAAAAAACCCCAAAAAAACAAAAAAAAGAAATCACAGTGAAGAAAAACAAACAAAAAAAAAAAACAAAAAAAACCCACAATGACTTGCACACTCTAAAATGGTTAAAATGGTAAATTTTGTTATGTGTATTTTACCACAATAAAAAAAAATAAACACATGTAAAAAAAAAAAGTAGTCACAGAGCCACAGACTCACAGAGATGCAGCTGTGGTGACACCTAGGTGAGAATCATCACCAGCAGCCACTTATCTCAGGACTGCTGGGTAAGAAAAATAAACCCCTAGTGACTGCGACCATGAGATTTCGTTTAGGTGTATATTGCTACTTGAAAGTGACAGTATTAGATACCATGAATTTGAAGGTCATCCCGTGGTCATTAACATGTAAGGTGAGAAAAAAGTGTGGCCTGGAACAGCCTGGGGCGTGCCCGTGAGAAAACAGGAGAGCGGGAAGCCCAGGAGAGTGGGGGAGCCGCCGTGTGCAGCGGCAGAACCAGCAGCAGTGGCAGAAGGAGCCAGGAGCGCAGCAGACGCCCTGTGGCCCCACCTATGCTTCTGTGTTTCTTTTCTTTTTTTTTTTTTACTACATATGTTTTTATTATATATGGTTACATATATATGTAAAATATAACATTTGCTTTTAGACTATAAAATAAATATATTTTAGTGATGGTA
>NW_012117821.1:3981261-4002633 GCF_000951035.1 Colobus angolensis palliatus | reverse complement strand
AAGGACACAAACTCATCCTTTTTTATGGCTGCATAGTATTCCATGGTGTATATGTGCCACATTTTCTTAATCCCGTCTGTCACTGATGGACATTTGGGTTGATTCCAAGTCTTTGCTATTGTGAATAGTGCTGCCATAAACACACGTGTGCATGTGTCTTTATAGCAGCATGATTTATAATCCTTTGGGTATATACCCAGTAATGGGATGGCTGGGTCATATTGTACATCTAGTTCTAGATCCTTGAGGAATCGCCATACAGTTTTCCATAATGATTGAACTAGTTTACAATCCCACCAACAGTGTAAAAGTGTTCCTGTTTCTCCACATCCTCTCCAGCACCTGTTGTTTCCTGACTTTTGAATGATCGCCATTCTAACTGGTGTGAGATGGTATCTCATTGTGGTTTTGATTTGCATTTCTCTGATGGCTTCTGTGTTTCTTAATTTTAGCACCATTTACCACTGAGAGGGGCTGAGAATTTTCAAAATCATCAAGTCCTGGCTCCTTTTTTTTTTTTTTTTAACAGTTCTGTCCTCAATATATCTCTTTCCTCTTGCTCTGTACTGTAAGCAGCAAAAAGAAACCAAACAGCACCTCCCAGACTTTGCAGGAAGCCTCTTTAGCTCAGTAACCCAGCCCAGCCTCGATCCATCCTCCTTGCCACATTCCTGCAGGTGACGATTTTGCTGAACTTGCTGTTAGGACTTTGCAAGCACCTCCCTTCCTCCAGTTTTCAGTGACATTGTCCTTGCTTCCTTCCAAGTCCTCTCTGGCAGTGATCTTTTTTAAAATTATTATTATTATTATTTTTGAGATGAAGTGTCATTCTGTTGCCCTGGCTGGAGTGCAGTGGCATGATCTCAGCTCACTGCAACCTCTGCCTCCCAGGTTCAAGTGATTCTTCTGCCTCAGCCTCCCCATTAGCTGGGATTACAGGTGTGCACCACCACGCCTAGCTAATTTTTGTATTTTTGGTAGGGGTTTCACCATGTTGGCCAGGCTAGTCTCAAACTCCTCACCTCAGGTGATTCGCCTGCCTCGGCCTCCCAGTATGCTGGGATTACAGCTGTAAGCCACTGCGCCCGGCCTCTGGCAGTCATCTGAAAGCTCAGATTTCCACCAACAGTTTGCTCAAGGCACATTAGGCTTTCTCTACCACAAACTCCCAGATTACCCTCTGCCCCCGTCCTTATGGCAGCCCCCACTTCCAGGTACCAAATCACCTGTTAGCTATTTAGTGCTGTGTGACAACATTACCGCAAAGTGACTGGCTTAAAACAACACGCGTTTATTATCTCAGTTTTCTGGGGTCAGGCACGGCTTAGCAGGGTCTTCAGGGTCTCAGAGGCAGCCATCGAGGTGTCGGCTGCATCTTCGGTCTCATCTGCAGACCTGGCTGGGCTGGGAGGGATCCCCTCCCCCGTGTTTGTGGTCATTGACAGAATCCGGCTCCTGGTGTTTGTGGGACTGAGGGTCTCCATCTCTTGCAGGCTGCGTCAGCCTTTGCTGCCTTTGCTGAGACCTTCACTGAAGCCCCTTCACCGTACAGATGAGAAGCCGAGGCTAATGGGGGTAAAGCAGCATGCTCCAGGCTGTGAAGACAGGAAGAGGCAGAGTCGGCCTGTGTCTAGGCCCGGCTGCTCCTGGGCAGGGGTCCTCCTGCCCTCCTACCTCACTGGATTTCCCAGGCTCAGCCTGGCAGGGCCTGGCAGGGGTTACGAGGTGTGTCCAAGTCTCCTGGCAACGGGGATCACACCCAGGCTGGCCTAGCACCTTTGCCCCGCAAGCCGGGGAGCGGTGCCATTGCTCCAGGAAGTCCCCCGGCCTGAGACGTTCCTAAACTCTACCCAGACCCCTGCCCAGAGGCTGGTGAGTCCAGTGCCCAGGCCAGGCCTTCAGATGTGGGTTTTCCATGGAAGACATGGCACTGCGGACGTGTGCCTCACGCCTACACGGCACTCGGTTCTGGAATTGGCTCCTCGACCTGTGATGCTGTGGGCTGGAGAGTTTATCCAGGGATAATAACCATGGGCTCATGAAATCACAGGATTCCTGGGGCTGGGCGGGACCACGGAGAGGGCTCTGCGGCCTCTCCTTGTTGGACGGAGCGGGAGAGTGGCCCAGGCAGGGAAGGGCGTGTCCAAGCCTCGCAGCCGCTTGTGGTGGGACCCAGGGACCCAGACCGGGACTTTTTCACACACACAAAACGGGCAGTGCCAGGTGGCCTTCTCCAGGGCATAGTGGGTGAGGGAGTCTCAGGCTGCCACGTGCCCGCGGGGCTTGGGACAAGCTGGAGGGAGGTGCTTGCCAGCAAGTGTTTGTGGGGATGCTGGGAAGGACCGCGTGGTGGTCTCTTCCTGGCCAGGACCAGGGGGTCTCTTCCTGGCCAGGACCAGGCTCTGCCCAGTGTGGGGAACTTTTTTCTCCTGGTGTCTATGCCACGCTGCCTCTGCCAACCTTACTGGAGGTTCCTTCCATGCCAGCCTCTCTGCCAACTCGTTACAAATAGTTTCTTTGTCTACAAAGAGCACCCGTGTTCATTGTGGACGATTCAAACATTTGAGCCAGGTTCACGTGGAAGGGAAAATCTCCCCACGTGTCCGATGATCACACAGAGACAGAGCTCCGCTGAAATGCCCCAGCCTGGAAATCCATGGCGAGCGAACTCTGCGTGGCCTGCGCTCCTCACCGTCCGTGTGTCTGTCCATCAGCAGTTTCAGTGGCCACCGCTGTCATGAGCATGTTGTTGCTCTTCAGGTGGAGGGACCTCAGCACCCTCCCAGCTGGGTCACTCACCCTCCCCTGCGCCATGCAGGCAGAGCTGTGAGCTGAGCCCACATCCCCACGGGCCCAGTCCTCTTGCTCCCCTTCTCCCTGCCCTGTGCCCTAGAGCATGGTCATACCTGAGTTTCTGCACCACCAGTTAGCTGGAGAGGGAGAACCTCCAGGTCTGGGTTTGAGCCCAAATCATAGGCCCCAGTTGGCTCTGCTGGAGTTTCCATCAGGCGTCATGGAACCACAGTCCCGATGGGAAGAAGCCGGGTATACTGACCGTTGGGGCTCATCTCTCCTGTGTGGACCCCCTTCCTCAGTGAGCAGGGATGGTGGGCAGGGCCCCCACGTTCTAGGGCACCATATGGGTGCCCCACGGCCACGAGCACAGCAAATCCTCTTTCCTCCAGTCTGGTGGTGATGGACATTTAGGGGGTGCCCGCTGATTTGTTGATACAGTAATGTTCCCTGAACCTTGTGAACTTGGCTTGTTCCTTCCGAGGCTGGCTTCGCAGGTCAGGACTACAGATTCTGCATGAGTGCTTTTTCTTATATTTTGATGCCTACTGACAAATGACCTCTGCAAAAGCAACCCAGCCCCACCTCTACCAACAGTAGGCAGGGACGTTCATTCCCATGTGCCCCCCGCATGAGCGTCTGCTCTCTTGCCCTTCCTTCCTTCGTTCCTTTGTTCCTTCCTTCCTTCCTTCCTTCCTTCCTTCCTTCCTTCCTTCCTTCCTTCCTTCCTTCCTTCCTTCCTTCTCTCTTTCTTTCTTCTCTCTTTCTTTCCTCCTTTCTTTCTTTCTCTCTTTCCTTCCTTCCTAGCTTGCTTCCTTCCTTCCTTCCTTCCTTCTTTCCTTCCTTCCTTCCCTCCCTCCCTCCCTTGCTTCTTTATTTCTTCTTTCTCTCTTTCTCTCTCTCTCTCTCTTTCTTGCACGGAGTCTTGCTCTGTTGCCTAGACTGGGGTCCAGTGGTGTGATCTCGGCTCACAACAACTTTTGCTTCCCAGGTTCAAGCGATTCTCCTGCCTCAGCCTCCCGAGTAGCTGGGACTACAGGCACACACCACCACACCTGGCTAATTTTTGTATTTTTAGTAAAGACAGGGTTTCACCATGTTGGCCAGGCTGGTCTCAAACTCCTGACCACAAGTGATCTACCCAACTTGGCCTCCCAAAGTACTGGGATTATAGGCGTGTGCCTTATCTCCTCCAGGACAGAGGATGCCCCTTCATGCTGGATGCTTCATGCCTTCAGGTATGCAAATACGACTGCAGTGGGTGGCGGTCACCTGGCTCCCTGGCCTTGCATGGCGTGGCAGTGGCAGTGGACACAGAGGATGGAGCCTCACTCAGGCGGGGCCCGGTGCAGCTGCCCCTGCTCAGGCAGTTCTCCTCTGAGCAGTTGTGTAAAAACCCAGCTCTCTTTGTCTGGTGGCTTCTCTGAGCCCTTTACGGGGAGTGCATGGAGACAGTGGTGTCTGCACGTACCCACCTCCACCTGGAAGCGCTTCCATCACTTCGGGGCTTCCACCGCTGAGAACCGGTGCCTCGGTTCCACCCAGCGACGAGGGTGCTGGGAAACGTCCCTGCGGGCAGCTGCTTCTCACAGTGACTGTGCCTCGGAGGGAGTCAGAGCCTGATGGACAGCCGGCCACCTCTGCTGAGCTCCGTCCTTGGGATCCTGCCTCGTTGCCCTTCCTGGGGGGATTTTAACCATCTGTGATCTCATTAGTTTTGTGTTGATTTCGTGGTCAAACGATCAGAGTCTAGGGACGTCTACTGTCTGCCTGCGGAAGCTCCACACTGCATCTTTCACTCCAGTGTGATTTGAGGGGCCGTGGAAAACTGCCAGTGCCAAGCCGTGCTTTCCGTCAGCTCTGTGGGTGAGCAAGCTCCCTTGCTCCCTACCAGCTGCTCCTCCTGCATTTCACCCAGTCCCCCGGGATCAGGGAAGCAGAAGGAGGGTGCTTGGACAGAAGCATCTTTCTGGTGGAAGCAGGAGGAAATACCCTTGGAGGGGCTGAATGTGAACATCCAGGTCACCCCCTGCCCACCGCCTGTACCAGGGCAGACGTTGCTAACTGGCTGCCGAGCCCAGAAGGAATCTCACGTCTCTTCTTTACATAGTGCCCTTGGTGAAAATAAACGAAGACCACCCAAGCGAGAACAGGCAGAGGCTATTTATTCAGATCTGACTCTAGCATGGGAGTCGGCCACTGTCACTTGTGTTTTAGCAGAGGCTCAAAGGCAGGCAGAGAAGTAGAAAAACCTGATACCACAGAGGACAAAAGGGAAGACTTCAGGTGAGCCCTGGTTGGAGGCTGTTGGCGTCGGGAAGCTGGAGGTGGTTGACTAGAAGCAGTGTCCTGTGTGATGGGCTAGGGATATGGTTTGAGTTTTCTCTGGTTGGTCCTAAGTTGGAAGGAAGGAAAACATTAGGAAACGTATCAGTTATTCATTAAGTCCAGGCCGCTTTGGGCGGATTGTTACAGGGCTTACCGTTTGGCTTCCTGGACTGTCTGCAAGAGACAGTGGTCTGACCTTCTCTGCAAGGCTGACTTACGGGTGGCAGGTGACTTCCTGGGCTGCTTGCTGTGGGTAACGCATTGTGTCCTGGGTGGGTTGCTGCGAGTGGTTTCCTGGGCTGCTTGCTGTGGGTAATGCATTGTGTCCTGGGTGGGTTGCTGTGAGTGGCTTCCTGGGCTGCTTGCTGTGGGTAATGTGTTGTGTCCTGGGTGGGTTGCTGCGGACTGTGGGTCAGAGTCGTTTTTATATGCAATCTGGCCGTTGCCAACTTGTATACGCAACCTCTCGCCTGGCTGGGAGGGGCACTACCCCTGAGTTGCAGGGAGCTTCCGAGATGAAGCCTATTTACCATTCCTCCTAGAAGGAGCACATCTCCCTCCGTGCACAGGGCCACACTCACTCCGGGATGATTCCAGGTCGTACTGGAACACCTGCTTCATTTCTTACCCTGAGGTGGATGCAGGAAGGAGAGAGAAAGACAGCGGTACAGAGCCCTGCTTTGGATGAGCTAATCATGCCAGTGTAAAGAAAGGACCGAGATCCTGCTGCAAGGAGCCACCCTCCCTAGTGTGGCTGCCCCCAAAGGAAAGGGGCTGAGTGGGGAACATCCCCTGGGAGTACCACAGGGCCTTATGATGAGAAGAACCCAGCCTCTGGAGCCACCGACTTGGGTTCAAATCCAAATTCACCGCCCGGGGTCGGGTCCCCTCCAGGAGCCTGTGTGCTTGTGAGTCAGGGTGGTTGGGGTGAGGTCACCATGTCACACAGTTTGGGAAGGTTGAAGAGGGTCAATGATGCAAAGCACCAGCATGTGGCAGACACTGGAGTCAGCCCCTTACTACTGGGGGCCATTTCTTCTAGGGGTTCCAGTGCCTTGTCTGTGACAGGGAGGAGAGGTCTGCATGGTGCAGATACGGACACCCAATGCCCCCAGGAGGAAGGGGCTCCTTCCCTCCGGGTCCCAGGGGAACAATGGAAGTTGCAGATGGCTGAGCCTGCACCGTAGCAGGGATATCATGGGGCGGACACTCTGAAGTCAGCTCCGACACGGTTACATCCCATCTTTAGAAGAGACAGGCAGTGGGGACCTGAGAATCAGCCTCCTGAGAACTGCAGAGGATTCTGGGCTCCACTTGTGTGTGTGGAGGACGAGCCTCTGTTCCGGCGCGGAGGCCTCTCTTCTGCGTGAGTGTCCTGACGGACCTCAGGCCTGTGTCCACATCTTCACTGCTCTGCCTGGGACCCTGGGCACGTTATCGGCACTTCCGAGCCTTCCATGTGCACAATCCTGGTGATCAGGTTCTCTTGTTAGAAGGAGTCTGTTGACTCCAGCCTGTAATCCCGGCACTTTGGGAGGCCGAGACGGGTGGATCACGAGATCAGGAGATTGAGAGACCATCCTGGCTAACACGGTGAAACGCCGTCTCTACTAAAAAATACAAAAAAAATCTAGCCGGGTGAGGTGGCGGGCGCCTGTAGTCCCAGCTACTCAGGAGGCTGAGGCAGGAGAATGGCGTAAACCCGGGAGGTGGAGCTTGCAGTGAGTGGAGATCAGCCACTGCAATCCAGCCTGGGTGACAGAGTGAGACTCCGTCTCAAAAAAAAAGAAAAAAGGAGTCTGTGAGATACGGGGTGGAGATACAGGGATCTGGCCAGAGTAACTGCTCATTAAGGATACCCAGGAATTGGCTGGGTGTGGCGTCTCGTGCCTGTAATCCCAGCACTTTGGGAGGCCAAGGTGGGCGGATCACTTGACGTCAGGAGTTCCAGACCAGCCTGGGCAACATGGGGAAACCCCATCTCTACTAAAATTATAAAAATTAGCTGGGCGTGGTGACAGGTGCCTGTAATCCCAGTTACTCGGGAGACAGAGGCATGAGAATCAGTTAAACCCGGGAGGCAGAGGTTACACCACTACACTTCAGCCTGGGCGACAGAGGGACTCTGTGACCAAAAAAAAAAAAAAAAAAAGGATATCTAAGAATAACAAAAAGAGAGACAGAGATGGAGTATTCTGTTATTGTGTCTCCACGTGTGCCACACTGTCCTGTCTTGTGCTGTGTGCCTCTGCGTGTTGGGGGCTCTGCCACTCCCTCTCACCTGAGAGCTCACTGGAGGAACCTTCCAGCAGAGCACATGGGCCACGTTGTTTCCTTTTATCCGAGGAAACTGCAGAAACAGTGGCAGCCTCTTTGGCCTGTTCCTGGGGCGTGACCTGCTCTGTGAATTTGGTGCCTGACTCTCCCATCTTTCTTTTTTTTTTGAGACGGAGTCTCTCTCTGTCGCCCAGGCTGGAGTGCAGTGGCTGGATCTCAGCTCACTGCAAGCTCCGCCTCCTGGGTTTATGCCATTCTCCTGCCTCAGCCTCCCGAGTAGCTGGGACTACAGGCGCCCGCCACCTCGCCCGGTTAGTAGAGACGGGGTTTCACCATGTTTGCCAGGATGGTCTCGATCTCCTGACCTCGTGATCCGCCCGTCTCGGCCTCCCAAAGTGCTGGGATCACAGGCTTGAGCCACCGTGCCCGGCCTCTCCCATCTTTCTTTTCTCGTCGGCATCCTCGCAATCCTGGGTCTAGGTTCTCTCTGTGGACCAAGAAGGGGCACCATCATAATCTGAGCTAGAAGCAGAATCTGTCTGTGGTCAGAAATCAGGCCCCTGGGACAGCCGGGGCTAGCGGCCACCATCAGGGCTGTCTTTTATTGAACCCAGAGCCTTTTGGACGGGGGGACATCACAAAGTCATTTCCGCATATGGACGGCCTACTAGGTGCCGGGCGCAGCGCGTCTGCTGACTCTCTGAAAGGAGAGTTTGTTTCCTATTGTATAGATGAGGGGACTGCGGAATCAGTGGTAAAATGATTTGCTGTGGTTTGAACCCACGCCTGACCCCAGGGCTACTGTAACCACTCCGGTACCCCGACCACTTCTTCCTGCCGCCACCTGCCTCTCAGGTCCTCCAGCCACGGTGCAGGAGGTGCTGGGTAAGTATTTGTCGCCTGATCAAGTCAGAGGACAAGCCATGGCTAACTCCGCCCAAGTCCTGACGGGAAAACGGGCTTCGGGCTTGGGCTATCGGGGAAGCTGCCGGAGAAGACAGAATTTGCATTTTCTTGGCGGCTGATGGAGGTGCCCCTTGCCTGGCCCTTCCCTGGGCTACCCCTGGAGGTCTTGACCAGTGAGGTTGAGGGGTCAGAGGAGGAATGGACCCTACCCCAAGCACCGAGCCGGATCAGAGAACAGGCCTCCAGCTAAAGCCTGCGTGGCCAGCAAGCCCTGATCTGCCTCTGAAGAATTTTCAACATAAGCATTAAGAAATAGTCCATATGGTTCAGAAAAGTCTGCTCACGCCCTTCCCAGCATCTGCTGCTGATTAAGGATCAGTGAGTTCACCCCCGGGCCCTGAGCACTGCTGGTTTGCGTGTTCTCTCCATGGACAGCTGGGATTAAAGCGAGCTCCAGGGTTTTGTGCAATCCTTTAAGACAAGGAGTCCAGTTCGGCTTTTGAGCAGATTGCTCTGTGCAGCTGAAGCAGTCCCAGGAGTCCGGAGTCAGAGCGGAGCCCACGCCTCCTGGGTGGAGAGCTTGCAGAGAACGCGGGGCCAGTGAGGACGGCATTCCATTCACTAGTCCATTCATTCCCTTAGCCTGGTTCTTGCTCTGGGCTGGGTGCCCTGCGCAGTGCTGAGGATACAGTGGGGAAAAAACCAAAACAGAACAAAACCAACCCAATCTGCTCTGGCCCCAACAAGCGAACAGCCTGGAGGTGTTAGCCAAGTGACCTGAGAACCAAGAGTAACATGGGCAGTGTCGAGAGGGCGGGCACTCAGTTCTGTGGGGGCCAGAGTTGCCTTGGAAGTCAGAGAGGGCTTCCCGGAGGAAGCGGCATCTGAGTCAAGGCTTTGCGGGCTGAGTAGGAGTTAGTGAGGTGGAGAGCTGGGGTCGTAGCCTCCAAGACAGAGGAGACAGGCTCTGCTCTGTGGCAGGAGAGAGTGGGGGCAGCACCTGGGCTCTGCACAGGCCAGGGAGTTGGTGACCCAGGACAGCAGGGAGGAGGTGGGGCTGTGGGGGAGGGCCACATGGTGGAAGCACCGAGAAGATTTCCATAATGACCACCACCTCTCCCTTAGAAGGAGAACTGGGAGCCAGGCTGCGGTAATGTCCTGGAGCCATTTGTGGAGTTAACCCTTTAGTCCCATTGAGACACCGGTGTTTGGGGGATGGGAGTGGGGAAGTGACTGCGTACTGACCCCAACCCGTAAGGCAATATTTCAGTATCTGAAACCCTGGCCCAGCGGTCCCGGCAGCCCAGCTGCATTGAAGCCCTAGGGAACAATGGCAGGATTCGAAGTGTGAGTAGAGAGTGTGGGGTGGGATGTGGGTGGGGCAGGGACGTCACCAGATGCCACTCGGTTAATCTCCCCTGACCGCAGCGTGAGGACAGAGCATGCACCACCAGGTCAGAGGCTCCCGCCATCCTGTGGATGAAGGAAGGTGCTGGGTGCTGGGATCAGGGTGATGGGGGGAAGACGGACCCAGGGAGCGGCGTCCTGGCAGTGCCCAGGGAGGGGCTGCCCCTGCCTTTGCCTGGTGAAGTCCCCTTTGAAGCCTCTTTCCAGGCACCCTGTTTGTGGAGCCTTGCCCTGGATTTTCACTTCTTAACAAAGTCTAGTTAGTAGTTGCCTTCAGACAGGCTGGGCGGGGCTTGGCTGCTGCACCTGCAGCATCTGCCATGGTCTCATCTATGGTTCATTCTGGAAAACCATCAGCTGGAGCCACCTGCTCTTTCCTCCTCTTTTTCAGATGCAACTAACACTGCCCTTGTTAGGATAGCCTTTGTCAGGACAGCCTGCAGGGTCCTTAGTCTCAGGTGGCTTCCCTGCAAAGCAGACCCTGAGACAAGGGTCTGGGCACAAATGACTGTTCTGGGGGGGAGTCTAGGATTTGCTGCAAGGCACTGGGGGAAGCAGGATGGGAAGCAGGGGGCCCGCAAAGCAACTCAGCCCACTGGGGACCCTCTGAGAACAGAGGCCCATGATGTGCCGAGTGGTCCTGCTGGGGTGGTGGATGGCGTTGGGATGGTGAATGGTATTGGGGTGGCGGATGGCGATGGGGTGGTGGATGGCGATGGGGTGGCGGATGGCGCTGGGGTACTCAGCTACCGTTCCCATCCCCAACTGTTTTGGGGGTCCTTCAGGGGCTCTGGCGCTCCAGCATTTCAGTCCCCCTCATTCACAGACTCAGCAGCCCCCCATGGCCAGGGAAACCCTTCCAGGAAGGAAAAGGGAAATGGGGACGCTATCCGGGGACTGCCTGCAGGTCATCTCGGGGTGGATGGGGGGTAGGTGGGGGTTTGGGCCGGGCACTGATGCTGGCTGCTGGAGTCCACCCCTGGCTTCGTCCAAATCCCCTGAAGCCCCTGCCAAGTCCATTCTGATTTGTCCTTGATTCTTCAGGGTGGTGGCTAATAGCATTCCTCCCCAAACTCTTCCATCAGGAGAGCTCGTGAATCCCGCTGCAGCCCCTGTGGCCCTCAGGCTTCCAGCCTCGCAGCTGAGATCACCACCTTCCCCTCCATCCCGCACTGGTGCCTCTTCCTGGACCAGCACTTCTGGCCCGAGGTTATTGCCCTGGAGTGATGAATACCTCTCCTTGAGGGCTGGCTTTGCCCTGGCCAGGCCCGCCTGCTGGGCTTGTCCATTACTGTTACCCTGCGGGCACCAAGCAGGGCCTGGAATCCAGGTCCCTGTCCCCTGACGTAGCAGTGACCACAACTCCTCCTGGTAGGCAAGGGAGGGTTTGCTTTCTTTGCTTCCTGTGTGGCCAGGCAGCAGTCACAGTGTTAGGTCAGCGGGGTCCTCACTATGGTCCCCTGGAGGAGGTGCCGCGCACCGGGCACCAGGACCTCTCACCCTACAGAGAAGCATCCCTCCTGCCTCCATCCTTTGGTTCCTGGCCCATGTCTTCTGGTTACTGGGGACACAGCACAGTGTAATCCGTGGGTTCAAACATACATCATATCCTGATGGGTGATGTTTTAAAATATATACATTTTACCTTTTTTCTTTTCTGTTTTATTTATTGATTTACTTTATTTACTTAAGGGTGATGTTTCAAAACATTTCCTTCCTTCCTGCCTTCCTTCCTTCTTTTTCTTTCCCTTCCTTCCTTCCTTCCTTCCTTCCTTCCTTCCTTCCTTCCTTCCTTCCTTCCTTCCTCTCTCTCTCTTTCTTTCTTTCTTGACAGAGTCTCACTCTGTCACCCAGGCTGGAGTGCAACGGCGTGATCTCAGCGCACAGCAACCTCTGCCTCCCAGATTCAAGTGATTCTTCTGCCTCAGCCTCCCTAGTAGCTGGGATTACAGCACCTGCCACCATACCCGGCTAATTTTTGTATTTTTTGTAGAGACAGGGTTTCATGTTGGCCAGGCTGGTTTCGAACTTCTGACCTCAAGTGATCTGCTCACCTTGGCCTCCCAAAGTGCTGGGATTATAGGTGTGAAGCTCTATTTTATTTTTATTGAGGTGAGATACACATCACCTACACTCCCGCACTTTAAAGTGTGCAATCGGTATATTCACCAGTTGCAACCACCACCTCTCTCTCATTTTAAAACCTTTGCACTCCAAAGGAGCATTCTTTACCCATTAAACAGTCCCTCCCCAGCCCCTGGCAACCACGTCTCCTTTCTGTCTGTATGATTTGCTTTTTCCTATTCTAGTTCATACAAATAGGATCCTACAGTATGAGTCTTTGGGATCCGACGTCTTCCGGAGCCCCGTGTCCTTCGGGTCCCCGTTGCAGTGTGCCTCTGAGCCTTGCTCCTTCCTGTCGAATCACACTCCACTGTGTGGATGGGCCGGTTTTGTTTCTCCATCACCGTTGCTGGATGTTTGGGTGGCTCCCACCCTTGGACCATGACATTCTGTATATTGGCGCAGAGGCCGTCCCCACTCTGAGCCTTTACTAAGGACTTTAAGGAGCCTTTCCCACTCTGTGAGGCTGGCAGGTTCTGAGTGCCACGGTGCTCCTGTGTCACGATCCTTGTGCCACCTCCCTCACAGTAGCAGGTCCATTGTCAGAGGTAACCTCATGCAAGATGCTGTGTTGGCAAATGAGATGCTCTATGAATCCTTGGAAGGTGCAGGTGGCAAGGCCACATGGAGAGGGCAGGTGAGCCATGCCTGGGATGTGGGTTCACCCAGCGAGGAAGTGGCCTCCAGGTGGCAGGGCCAGGTGGATTCTGACAAGTCACCGGGGAAGTGGCCTCCAGGTGGCAGGGTCAGCTGGGTTCTGACGTGTCACTGGGGAAGTAGCCTCCAGGGTGGCAGGGTCAGCTGGGTTCTGATGTGTCACCGAGGAAGTGCCCTTCAGGGCGGCAGGGCCAAGTGGATTCTGACAAGTCACCGGTCATGAAGGTGTTGGTTGGTGTCCTTGAGAACTGAAGCCTCCTCTGGACAACTGAGTGGCTCTCTGCTCTGCTGGCACATGGCATTGGCAGACACGGGCAGCCTGGGCGAGAGGACCTCCTGGACGTGAGCCGTCCACGCTGCTGGGGCTGTGCGCTCACTGTTGCAGCTCTGGAGAGCAGAGAAGGCAGGTTGACTCGCTGCTGATTCACAGGCCCAGCATCTGTCCTCCCAGCTACACTCATACCCATGAACCAGGAGGTCCCAGACAAAGTTTCACACACTTCCCAGTCCACCTGCACGCCTCTCCCCCAAGCCACCTTGTCTCCAGCTTTCCAGTCTTGCCCTTCCAGACCCCGACCATCCTTCCAGGCCACTGACCACTGCCCAGGACTCGCAGCATATCCAGATCTCTGTCCATGTCTCCTTCCATGCAACGTGGATGTCAGGCGTCTTGCTGGCAGCTCCACCTTTCAGGGCCACTCCGAGAGAGGGGAGTTGAAGTTTGGTTGCTGCTACGGCCTGGTGCGTGCCCGAAATCACGGGTGGCCAGAGTATGTGGGGGGCAGTGGAAATGCCATGTGAAGCAAACATGAAATGTGCGTGGAAAAAAGGCAGAGGGCCTGCCTGAGTGTGAGCGTACAATCGCCTCAACTACCCTGTGGTTTTGTCATTTATTGAATAGTGTAAACCCACAGCTATTTTTTTACTGTTTGGTAATGCTTTTCAAATTTTGCAATAAATCCATTTAGCAGCAACAAGCAGAAAAAAACGTCATGCTTAATAACGTTAAATTTTTATTTCTCTTTCTTGAGGAAGTTGATGATGAACTCATATATAAACTTGGTGCTGGTATTAACCATCCAATATGGGGGCTGCAGTGACACACATGAGAACCAGGGGAGTGAGTTGGTTCCTTCAAGCTGTTGCTTTAAGAGGACTGGCTGAGGACAAGTTTGGCTGAGGGGCCCTAACACAGGACTCTGTGGAGCCTGCTGCCTTATTCAGATGAAATGTCTGCTCCTCTAAATGAATTTTGCTTGCCTTTTATTCCACATTTTCTTGTGCATGGATTCTCAGAACTTCACAAACCATTCATTGATGCCTGTTTAGCTTGGCTCCTCAGATGTGTCAAGCAGGAAATCAATTAAATTAGGTCAATAATGCTTTGATTTTTTTTTTTTTTTTTCCTATTCAGCTGCAGGAATCTAGGTGAAGCATCTGGAAGTGTGTTTTATCACATATGAAACCTCTGACATACAGTCAATACTGCCGCAAATTCAGCAAGAAAATGTCAACATTGGCATTTTATTTGTTTTGATGATGGTGACAGGGAGATGAAATTTGGAGGACCACAGCAGCATGGTAAAAATGCAGTGTTCTGACTCAATTAAGAAGCCCATTAAGGGGAACCGGTTGTGGTGTACGAAACTCCTCACTGCGTTTAAACAAGCTTGATATTCAACCAGTACAAATAGAGGGTGTAGTTCTCAAAGTGTGCACATATTTTTATATGTATATTTTATATACACAGAGTAACTCAACTGTAGTTTGGTTTGTGTCAGAGTGATGTGTGCAGGAAAAACCTTTCCACGTGGAGGCATGAACTTTTTGTTTGAGCCACTGAAGAATTACCTGGTAATTCAACATGACGGTCTTGAACATTTTTGAAAATGAGTCTCCAGGCCGGGCACAGTGGCTCACACCTGTAATCCCAGCACGATGTGTGAGAGGCCAAGCTGGGAGGATTGCTTGAGGACAGGGGTTTGAGACCAGCCTGGCCAACATGGTGAAACCCTGTCTCTACTAAAAATACAAAAATTATCTGTGCATGGTGGCGTTGCAGTGACTCGAGGTCACGCCACTGCACTCCAGCCTGGGTGACAGAGCGAGACTGTCTCAAAAAAAAAAAAAAAAAAAAAAAAAAAGAAAAGAAAAGAAAAGAAAATGAGTCTCTAAATCTGGTTGCATTTTATTTAAAACCATGTGGAGGTTTTACGTTCAGCGATTTGACAGACAGTGTCAAAACACTTGAGCTTTTGCATCTTTTTCTGCAAAGGCGAGTTCAACACTGAGGCTTATCCTTATGAAAGCAAGGAGGAAGCAGAACAAATTTAACTGCAGGCCCAGGGGGTGTGCAACGTTCAGTTTCAAAATGGAATAACTGAGCTCTGGAAAATCTTTACTTGTAGGAAGAATGCTTTGTTGGTGCTTTTATGTTAAGTGGATACATTTATATTCTGAAACTAAGCGGAACAAAGTTGAAAAGGTCATTCAAAAGAATCCTAATGCAGAGACGGCCTATTTGAATTTCGTTTCACAAATATATTTGTTGAAGAAAGGCACACTACCTACAGCACCTGTGAGAATATTTGGGAGGAAATACTTACACATTTAAGCAAAATCAAATCAAAAACAAAAATGAAACAAACCAAAAGCCCCTAAACAGACCAGCCTAGGGTCGCCAGTATTCCCGACTCAGCAGAAACGGTCATCAGGTTTGAGCTCAGCATCTGGTGAGAATGTATTTTTCTCAAATAAAAACGCTATTGTATCTCCAGAGAACTGGCTCTGGAGGGCATAAAAAAATTCAAATTAATGAACATAAATCGAATGATTTGTCAGGCATTTCATAAAAAAAAAAAAATGCCATATTGAAAGAAGACACCAGTGACAAGTATTGGAGACCAGTGTCTGAGACACTGATGGGAATGCCTGGTTATATACCAAAAATAATTAGTATAAAGATGTTACTTCATGTTGCTTTAGTATACACAGATATATTTTCATATTTGTAGAAAGCTTTATTTATTTATTTATTTATTTATTTATGAGTTTCGCTCTTGTTTCCCAGGCTGGAGTGCAGTGGCACGATCTCGGCTCAAGGCAAGCTCTGCCTTCCAGGTTCAAGTGATTCTCCTGCCTCAGCCTCCCGAGTAGCTGGGATTATGGGTGCCCACCACCACACCCGGCTAATTTTTGTATTTTTAGTACAGATGGGGTTTCACCATGTTGGCCAGGCTGGTCTCAAACTCCTGACCTCAGGTGATCCATCCACCTCGGCCTCCCAAAGTGCTGGGATTACAGGTGTGAGTCACTGTGCCTGGCCGCACTGCATTTTTGAAAGTCGTTTAGAACTACAGTTGACCCTTGAACAACACGGGTTTGAACCGCACGGGTCCATTTACACGTGGATTTTCTTCTGCCTCTGCCATTCCTGACACAGCAAGACCAACCCCACTTCCTCCTCCTCAGTCCACTCAACATGAAGGCGATGAGGATGAAGACCTTTATGAGGATCCACTTCCATGTAATAAATAGTAAATACATTTTCTCTTCCTTATGGTTTTTCTTTCTTTTTTTTTTTCTTTTATTGAGACGGAGTTTCACTCTTGTCTCCCAGGCTGGACTGCAATGGCGTGAACTCAGCTCAACGCAACTTCCGCCTCCTGGGTTCAAGTGATTCTCCTGGCTCAGCCTCCTGAGTAGCTGGGATTACAGGTGCACGCCATCACGCCTGGCTAACGTTTTGTATTTTTAGTAGAGACGGGGTTTCTCTGTGTTGGTCAGGCTGGTTTCGAACTCCCGAACTCAGGTGATCTGCCTGCCTCGGCCTCCTAAAGTGTTGGGATTACAGGCCGGAGCCACCGTCCCCAGCCATGCTTTTCATAATCACATTCTTTTTTCTAGCTTACTTTATTGTAAGAATACAGTATAGATACATATAACATACAAAATATGTGCTAATTGTTATCAGTAAGACTCTGGTCAAGAGTAGGTTATTAGCAGTTAAGGTTTTGGGAAATCCTGTCTCTAGTAAAAATACAAAAATTATCTGGGCGTGGTGGCGGGCACCTGTAATCCCAGCTACTCAGGAGGCTGAGGCAGGAGAATCGCTTGAACCTGAGTGGTGGAGGTTGCAGTGAGCCGATGATTGCACCACTGCACTCCAGCCTGAGTGACAGAGCGAGACTCCGTCTAAAAAAAATAAAAAATAAAACTTTCTATGGATTTTCAGTTGCAACAGGGGTGGGTGCCCCGACCCCCTCATGGTTCAAGGGCTGGCTATCTTTTATGGAGCTACTATTTTCATACACCCAGCGAGTCACTAAAATATGCATTTCCAGCCTTTATGAATTTAATGATTGCTGGTGCCCTGCCAGTTGAAATCCTAGGCGTCCTGGCTTTGGGGATGAACCACGCCGTCACCCAGCTGGGGGTGAGGAGAGGGACTGCGCCTCCTCCCCTCTTATTTGTCTTTGGGTCCTTACCCCTCCCCTTGACCCTTTCCCCCTCTCTCCTCCTTCCCATCCTTAGATTGTCAACCCCATGGGAAGAGGCCCTGCAGCCAGAACCTGCCAGCCCAGAGTCCCGCTTACCGTGAGTGGTTGAATCAATCAACGCATGCAGCAACAAACCTGTGCGCGCCAACGCTCAGCCCCGGGAAACCTGTGCGCGCGAACGCTCAGCCCCGGGAAACCTGTGCGCGCGAACGCTCAGCCCCGGGAAACCTGTGCGCGCGAACGCTCAGCCTCGGGAAACCTGTGCGCACCAATCCTCTGCCTCCGGGAAACCTGTGCGCGCGAACGCTCAGCCCCGGGAAACCTGTGCGCGCGAACGCTCAGCCCCGGGAAACCTGTGCGCGCGAACGCTCAGCCTCGGGAAACCTGTGCGCACCAATCCTCTGCCTCGGGAAACCTGTGCGCGCCAGCGCTCAGCCCCGGGAAACCTGTGCGCGCCAATCCTCTGCCTCAGGAAACCTGTGCGCGCGAATCCTCTGCCTCAGGAAACCTGTGCGCACCAGCGCTCAGCCTGGGGGCCCTGGCTGTACTCCTGGGACCTTCCTGCTCTCCTGGCTCGCCTGGTCTGCTTATCCTCCTCTGTCCCGACTCAGCTCAAACACGCCTTCTGGGGCTCCCCCTGGCCCACCCAGGCCAGGCGGCCAGGCAGGGCATGGGCTCCAGAACTCTTAGCGTGGTTTTCAATCACAGTCGTGCTAAGTATATCAGGGCTGCGTGCAGGGCTCGAAGCGGGTTGGGTGTGTCCCTAGCAAAGGGTTCTTCTCCCACCCGCCCCCTCACCCCTGCTGAGTCTCCCTCCCTACCCCTGTGTGGCAACTTGGGTGGGCCCGTGGGTCCTGGGGGCACTTCGGAGGTGTCAGGGCAGGCTCGTGGGGGTATAAGGAGCCTAGTCCAATCTAAATCACAACTCCCCCTCTGCGGCTTCAGCCTTCAGCCCTCTTCTTCCTGCCAAGGTGAGGGGGCTGCTGGGAGGTTTTGGTCCTGCAGACTCCAGAGTGACTGGGAGGAGGAGAGACTGCGTCTGCCCCAGGCCCCCGGCTCTGCTCCTGCACGCTGGCCTCCGGTTTCTCCGGGAGTAGGAGAGGAGGGCAGGTGAGAGGAAGGGTGGGGCTGGGGGCTTCTCTCCCACTGCTGGCAACCTCCTTAGGAGGACAGCTCTGTGCGTGGGGTGGGGTGGGGATGTCTGTGACTTCTTCCCCAACCTGCCCCCAGGACTGCCCCACCCTCCACCCTCGAGCTGGGGGTCCCGATACTCCCGTCACATCCGTTCCCGTCACACCCTCTCTCTAGCTTCTCTTTGCAGGGCTGCCCTTGTGAGTGGGGTCCTTGGAGACCCTGGGGGTGGGGGACAAGCCATGTGGCTGGGAACCGCCATGGGCTTCTGGGCGCAGAGCTCCTCCCTGTACGTACAGCCGGCACCCCCCCAACCCCAGCTTCTCCCTTTCTGCCTCCCCACTGCCTCAACGGCAGCTCTGCACCTCCTTCCTCCTGCCGGGAGCAGGCTCGGGCCCTCTCTCTGCACCCAGGTGCTGTGGGGCCGGCGGAGGGGTGAGCTTAGGTCGTGGGGGACAGGGGACCTGGTGGCTCCAGCTGGCCATGTGGCCCACTCTGAGTCCTGTTCGCTCACTGGAGGATGAGGGTGGGTGACAGCCAGGCCCAGCCCCTGGTGGAGTCTGAGTGCCAGCTATGGCCGACAGGGCTTGGTGAAGGGGCCTTGGGGTGAGAGGTGGGTACAGCGAGAGGCCACCAGGCCACGTCCTCGCCCTCCTGCCCTCCGCTTTTGTTCTCTGTCTCATGTGGGGGTGTCCATGGACGAGCCCCCTTCCAGGACAGGCCAAGAGGACCGTGAGCAGTGAGGCCACGTGGCTGGGGAGCCAACTTGGTGCCTCCCTGTCCCTCAGGCCAGGAGCTCTCCCTGGCTCCTGCTGCTGCTGCCTGCAGCTGGGTCTGAGCCAGGGAGGCCATCCTGGGGCCTAGGGGCAGGCTTGAGGTGGGGACGTGGCATCCGCAGCCCTGGCCAGCCTTGTCTGTGGGAGGCCTGACTCGGGCTGACTCATCGGGAGCTGGGAGCTGAGCAGAGCAGGCCCAGCTGTCTGGAGAGTCCGGGCTTATCCCTGCGTTATGACGAAATCACAGTGTGGAAGCCCGGAAGGGGGCTGCACTCACAGCGGAAAAGGTGTCATGGGCCGCAGGCCGGGCACGGAGGGCTGAGACCCTGGCCGCCTCCATGTCTGACCCACGCTGCCTGCCTTAGGGTGGCCCACCACCCTCGCTTGCCTGGGACTGACGGACTTCCCAGGACTCAAGCTTTTCAGCTCTGGCGGTGGTAGAGTTTTGAGCAAAACTGGACAGTTGTCACCCTAGTGGGGGCTGCATGGCTGGAGAACAGTCACCTTTCCTCTTGATACAATGGCCTGGCATGGGGAAACTGAGGCTCACAGAAATTAAGACACAGGCCCAGGGTCCTGAAGCTCCTGGGACTGGTGCCTGGAGTTTTCAGAGTGTGACCTGGTGCTGTTTCTCCTGAGAGACGAGGTGGCCTGGGGAGGCAATGGTGGCACAAGGCAGTGAGCTCTACCCTCTCCACAATTAGTGGTGCTCCTTCCTGTTCAGCTGGAGGCAGCTTCCAGAACGCTCTGCTCCAGCACCCAACCTGTATTCCAGAATTGGTGGGCTCTGTGGCAACTGGGCCAGACCAGGGTGTTTAGAGCCCCTCATCCTTCAGGTCTCCTGGCACCCCTCTCCTCTACACTGAGCAGCCAATGCCCGGCCTCACATCCTGGTCCTTTTCACACCCAGACACGTCTGTCGGCCCCTTTCCCCATGCCTTCAGACAGGCGCTGATCTGACCTACCAGCTCATGCCAAGGAGCCAGCTTCCTTCAAGTGCCTTCTCTGCCTCGGTTTCCCATCACTGCAAGTGGGGAGAGGCACCTTTCACACTAGACTCTGTGAAGTTGCCATTTTTCAGACCCGACCAGCCAGTGCCCTGGTCTCCTCCCACGCCTGCCCACAACTGCCGGGAGCCTCAGCCTAGGCCTCATCCCGGCTGATCAGCTGCGCTAGGAAGGGTAGCCGGGCCCGCTGGCTGTATCACCTGCTGAACCATGAGCTGGGTCTCTCCCGCTCCTCCTATCGGGGGCAGAGGTTAATGAGCACAGGCTCTGGAGTCAGACAGTCTCAGGTTCAAATCCTGGCTCTGCTGTCCCCACATCAGTACAGCAGGAATACCACTGACTCCCTGCTGGGAAAATCCAGCAGCAGCCACCATCACCGGAGTGCCCGTGGCGCACCAGGTACAGCTGGTTCCTCACTCACTCGGCCTCTGGATAGCTACAGGGAGACGAGGTCATTGTCTTCATCTTCTTCATTTACAAATGAGGAAACTGAGGACCAGGGAAGGCAGGTGAAGGCCAAGTTCCCCCAGCCAGTGAGAAGGACCTTGTCTCCGGGTTTGTGAAAGGGGAAAGTTGTAACTGCCACTGAGGACTGAAGAAATGAAGCTGCCCTCCCTCTAGGCATGCCCCCCACCCCCCAGGAAGCAATCCTATCTGCCCCTCGCTGCGGAGATTGCAACTGATTTGTTTTTTTGTGATGACTGTAGGTTTTTGTTTTTGTTTTTTTGAGACACAGTCTTGCTCTGTCGCCCAGGCTGGAGTGCAGTGGCACAATCTTGGCTCACTGCAACCTCCTCCTCCCGGGTTCAACTGATTCTCCTGCCTCAGCCTCTCGAGTAGCTGGGATTACAGGCGCCCACGACCACGCTCAGCTAATTTTTGAATTTTTAGTAGAGATGGGTTTCGCCATGTTGGCCAGGCAGGTCTTGAACTCTTGACCTCAGGTAATCTGCCCGCCTTGGCCTCCTAAAGTGCTGGGATGACAGGCGTGAGCCACCACGCCCAGCCACTTTTGTTTTGTTGTGGTCTTCATTCTTAAACAATTTCGTTTTTTCCAATTTGCTACGCACATAAATGCAATCAGGCATTTTTAAAAATTCTGTCCTGGGTCACGGTCCTTGTGCCACCTCTCTCACTGTAGCTGGTCCCTCGGCCAGAGGCAACCTCATGCAAGATGCTATGTTGGCAAATGAGAGATGCTCTTTGAGCCCTCGGAGGGCATAGGTGGCCTGGTCATGTGGATAGGGTGGGTGCGTGTCCCCTGTGTGACCAGGCTGTGTGGATAGGGTGGGTGCGGATTCCCTGTGTGACCAGGCCGTGTGGATAGGGTGGGTGTGGGTCCCCCGTGTGACCAGGCCGTGTGGATAGGGTGGGTGCGGGTCCCCCGTGTGGCCAGGCCGTGTGGATAGGGTGGGTGCGGGTCCCCTGTGTGGCCGGGCCGTGTGGATAGGGTGGGTGCGGGTCCCC
>NW_012117821.1:3980169-3980601 GCF_000951035.1 Colobus angolensis palliatus | reverse complement strand
TGATGTGCTGGAGTTCCTTGGCATATGTTTTCTGGCTACTGCAGGTTCATTATCTGAAAGTCAATTTTTTTGGCCTGTTTCTGTATTGCAATGTTTGCCTTTAAAAAATACTGATTTGTAGGAGTTCTTTATATATCCTGGATTTGCACCCTTGACTTGGTTCTGGGCTTCCAGCTTTTTCCCACTCCCTGGCTTGTCTTTTCTCTTTCTTTAGCATGTCTTTTGCTGAACGGGGACATTTATCTTCTTTCTGTTTATGGTTCGTGACCTTGGTCCCTCGTTTGGGAAATCCTTCTGTGCTCTGAGGGATGTTTCCCAAGTCGGTTTCTTAAAGCTGTAGAATTGCGTTTGCCATGTTTAGGTCTTTGTTTCACTGGAATTGGTTTTTGTGTGCAATGTAAGGTCAAGTGTCAATTTCACTCCCCCCCCCCC
>NW_012117821.1:3971400-3973671 GCF_000951035.1 Colobus angolensis palliatus | reverse complement strand
TTTGTCATAAATAACTCTTATTATTTTGAGATACGTCCCATCAATACCTAGTTTATTGACAGTTTTTAGCATGAAGTGCTATTGAATTTTGTCAAAGGCCTTTTCTGCATCTTTTGAGATAATCATGTGGTTTTTGTCTTTGCTTCTGTTTATGTGATGGATGATTACGTTTATTGATTTGTGTATGTTGAACCAGCCTTGCATCCCAGTGATGAAACCAACTTGATCGTGGTGGATAAGCTTTTTGATGTACTGCCGGATTTAGTTTGCCAGTATTTTATTGAGGATTTTCACATCGATGTTCATCAGGGATATTGGCCTAAAATTCTCTTTTTTTGTTGTGTCTCTGCCAGGCTTTGGTATCAGGATGATGCTGGCCTCATAAAATGAGTTAGGGAGGATTCCCTCTTTTTCTATTGATTGGAACAGTTTCAGAAGAAATGGTACCAGCTCCTCTTTGTACCTGTGGTAGAACTCAGCTGTGAATCCATCTAAGTGTCCGTGTGTCTGGGTCTCTTTATGAGCCTTTGATTTTGTTCTCCTGGAGATTTGTCTGCTCTTGTTCCAATTTCACACTGTCATGATCATTACAGCCTGATTAGAAATCCTGACAATAAGAAGGGACAGTTCTTTACCTTGCTTTCCTTCAAGAAGGTCTTGGCTATAACTGGCCCTTTGCAATTAAACATGAACTTTAAAATCACTTTGCCAGTTCCACAGATGACAATTCTCTTAGGATTTTGAGTCCAGTGAATTTGAATCTATAGCCCACTTTGGGGACAGTTGACATATTTACAATACTGAATCTTCCAATCCATTAATATGTTATATCACTTATTTATATATTCTGTAATATGGCTCCAAGTCTCATTATATTCTCCAAATATACATTATTTTCTTCATAAATGTCTTTCAGTAAATATATTCTTAGGAAGTTCATTTTTTTATATTATCAGTGTTATCTTTCTTCATTTATAAATATTTGTTGCTATCATGTAGAAATTTATCTCTAATTTGTGCATGAATTTTTGAATTTGGCAGCTTTGCCAAACTTTCCGTCTATTGGCATAGCTCCACATTCATATGGCCCTTCTGTGTACATAATCATATCATCAACAAACGGTGACTGTTTGGTTTTTTTCTTTTTAATGCTGGTAGCTTTTATCCCCCTGTCTTCCTGTCCTGGCTAGGACTTCTAGTACAATATGGAACAGAGGTGGTGAGACTGGACGTACTGTCTTATGCCCTGTTTCAAAGGATAGCTTTAAAGTTTTACTATTAAATATGATTTTACAGTTGGTGTTTTTCACACACTCTTTATCAGGTTAAAGAAGTTTTCTTTTATAAAGAAGTTTACTATTTATTTATCAGGTTAAAGAAGTTTCCTTCTATTTTCGTCACTGAAAAACAGTTTTAAATCCTGAATGTATCCTGAATTCAAATATCTTCTTCCGTCTTCACTGAGATGAGCCTATGACTTTTAAATCTTTAATCTGTTAATGTAGCATGTTGTATTAATTTTTTTGAATGTTCAATCATTTAGCCTTGCATTCCTTAGATAAATTCAACTTGTCCATGGTGTGTTATTCTGCATATGTAGTTGGTGTTAGTTTGCTAAGATTGTGTTTGCATTTTTGCTCATGAGTGAGGCTGGCCCATGATGGTCATTTCCCATGCCGTCCTTGTCAGGCTTGGGGGTAGTAGAATAATTCCTTCTTTTCTATTATCTGTGAGTGATGAGAATTTTTTTTTTTTTTTTTTTTTTTTTTTGAGACAGAGTCTCACTCCGTTGTCCAGGCTGGAGTGCTATGGTACGGTCTCGGCTCACTACAACCTCTGCCTCCCGGGTTCAAGCAATTTGCCTGCCTCTGCCTTCTGAGTACCTGGGATTACAGGCATGCACCACCACGTCTGGCTAATTTTTTGTATTTTTAGTAGAGATGGGGTTTCACCATGTTGGACAGGCTGATCTCAAACTCCTGACCTCGTGATTCGCCTGCCTCGGCCTCCCAAAGTGCTAGGATTATAGGCGTGAGCCACTGCGCCAGGCAGAGTGATGAGAATTTACTGATGAATTTTTCTTGGCCTGAGGTTTTATTTGTGGGAAGATTTTGAACTAGTGATTCAGTTTATTGGTGATAGGACCATGTAGGGGTTCTATTCTTGAGTCTGTGATATTTTTCTAGGGACATGTTTATTTTGTCAAATTGTAATATTTATTAGTGAAAGTTTCGTAATGTCCTCTTATTATAACATTGCTGTATCATAATA
>NW_012117821.1:3950037-3970545 GCF_000951035.1 Colobus angolensis palliatus | reverse complement strand
TATGACTCTAAGTGTCTTTATTGCTTTATGTAGCATTTTGCATTCATAACATTCATGAATTTGTAGGATTCAGTAAAAGCATTTTCTAAGTTTTGTTAAATTTTGCTTTGAAAATAAGTTATTTAGAAGTGTTCATTAGTTTTTAAACATATGAGGATTGTCTAATCATCTTGCACTGTGGTAAGAAAATATTTACGTGCTATTTTAATTCTTTGAGGTTGTTTGAGGTCCACGTAGGCCTCAGGATATAGTCCCCTTTCCTCAGGGTTCCGTGCCTGCTTCAGAAGGGTTTGTGAGTGCAGTTCCCTGCGAACGGAACCGAGTCGCTCATTACTTTGCTCACCTCTTCTCTGCCTACCCGACGCCTCTCAAAGTCTCCCTCTGGGACTGTGGGTTTGCCGGTTTCTTCTTGGAGGTTTTTGATTTTTACCTTTAACTTTCAGGCTGTGTTTTAAGTCTGTGCAGACTGCTTTTGTTTTCTTTTTCTGGTGAATTGCACTTTTCGTTGTAGCGAGGCAACGATTCCTGGTGGTGCGTTTTGTCTGCAGATACTCTGGCTTCCTCTGGTTTGCTGTTGCACCTTCTTTATCCGTTTACTTCCAGCCTCTGCAAACCTTTATGTTTTGAGCATTTTCTGTAAACGCCATGAGGTTTGATTTCTCCCCTTAGTCTGTCGGCCTTTATCTTTCCACTGCAGTGTTTAGTCTATTTGAATTTAATATGATTGCTTCTATTTAGGTTCAAATAGACTGCTTTTAAAAAAATTTTTAGCTGTTGCGTGTTGCTTTTTCTCTTCTTTATTGTCTTCTTTTGGATTTAAATCTTTTTTAATTTGTGTTTTCTATTCTATTAGTGTATGAGTTCTGTACGATTGCTGGTCTTTTTGTGGTTTATCTAGAAGTTGCGATATGCATCTTTAGCTTCTGTGAGTTTTCCAGGGCTGCTGTAATAAATCAACTAATCATGGACCTGACACAAAGAAAGTTTCTTCTGTCCCAGTTCTGGAGGCCGGAACTCTAAAACCAAGGTGTTAGCAGGGCCGCACTCCCTCTGGAGGGTCTAGGGAAGCCTCCTCCAGCTTCTGGTGAATTCAAGCATTCCCTGGCTTGTGGTTGCATCACTCCAACCTCTGCTTCCGTCTTCGTGTGGCCTCTTCTCTGTGTCTCTCCGTGTCCTCTTCTCTTCCTCTAAAGGCTCAAGTCATTGGATTTAGGGCCTACCCTAACTCAGTATGATCTGACCTTGATCCTTAACCATGTGCATCTGCAAAGACCCAGTTTCTAATTTAGGTCTTATTCTGAGGTTCTGGGTGGACATGAACTTTGGGGGACCCTACGCACTGCATTATACTTACCAAGACACAGAGTTAATCAGTACCCCGACAGCACAGGAATCCCACACGGAACCCTGGGGCTCCCCATGTACTCCTCGCTGATTTCTAGGTATTTCAGTTCTGTCCTGTTCTATTGTAACCCACAGGCTTTATTTGTTTTTGCAGCCAGAGCTCCTTTCGACTGACCCACTTCTGCCGGGATCCATGCCCGCCTTATCCCCCTCTACTCAGTTCTTCCACCTGGAATCATGTTTCTTGGGCCTGGAATTTACCTTTCAGGCTTTTGGTTAGAGACACTCTGTTGTTGAACCCTCTCGGGTTTTGATTTTCTGAAAATGTCTTTATTCTGCCCTCTTTCTCGGAGGGCATTCAGTAGGGTTTTCTTTTGGCTCATCGTAGACACCATGTCATGGGCTTCTGGTTTTCATTCCTGTGTTTGACAAGGCAGATGTCAGTCTGCCTCTCAGGCAGGTAATTGTCTCCGTCTCTGGCTGCTTTGAAGATGTTTCTCTTTGTTTCTGCAGTTTCACTAAGATGAGTTTCACTAAGATCACACCTGTAATCCTAGCACTTTGGGAGGCCAGGGTGGGTGCTTTTTATTAAGTGTGGATGGCTTTTTATTAATTCTATCTGGGCCCACTGGGCTTTTTTACATCACGGTTGTGTCCCATCAGTTCTGTGACACCCCCATGATATCTCTTCAAATATCATGCTGATATCACACCAGCATGATATCTCTTCAAATATCATGCTGCTCCCATCGCCACTTCTTACCTTCTGCAACCTGATGAGATGACACAAGACCTTCTCACTTTCTCCTTCGTGCCTCCGAACTTCTCAGATTCCCCATCCTCTTGCCTCACTGTGCAGCATTCCCTGAATTTCTTCTAACCTAACCTGTCTTAACTTATTTTTCATTTTTATTTTTATTTTTTTTGAGACAGAACTTCGCTCTCGTCACCCAGGCTGGAGTGCAGTGGCGTGATCTTGGCTCACTGCAACCTCCGCCCTCTGGGTTCAAGTGATTCTCCTGCTTCAGCCTCCTGAGTAGCTGGGACTACAGGTGCATGCACGCCATCACGCTGGGCTAATTTTTGTATTTTTAGTAGAGACGGGGTTTTATCATGTTGGCCAGGCTGGTCTCAAACTCCTGACCTCAGATGATGCACCCACCTTGGCCTCCCAAAGTGCTGGGATTATAGGCGTGAGCCACCGCGCCCGGCCCTAACCTATCTTTAGTTTATCAATTATTCTTCAGTTGAATTGAACGTACTATGAAAATAAAAATTCAATCCATGATCTTAGTTATATTTTTACCTTTGTTTTCTACTCCTTTTTCACCAGGTTAATTCCTGTTTCTAGCTTCCTGCGTACTATTTTCAGTTTGGCTTTTCTTTAAGCTCAATCAAAGCAGGTTGTTTTATGATATGTGCCTGATTTCTTTAGTATTTGAAGTCTGCATGTCTGTTTCTGCTCTCTGTTTTCTCTCTGGTCTCTCACTCATTGGATTTTGTTCCCCTTTGTCCTTGTACTGAGACCTGCCTGTGTTCTTTAGTATGTAATATATGGAGGTTCTTTGAGGCCTAGGATGAAGGGGAATTTTCCTGGAAGGGATTTGTGTTTGGTTCTTCTGGGCCACCGCAGATCCAGGGTTACCTTGCTCCAAACTCATTGTTGGAGGCATCTTTAATTTGCCAGGAGATGGGGGCTTGTGCTGCAAAGTTGGCTTGTGGTTGCCATTTTCAGTGACATGCCCACCCCAGCCCCACCCTGAGCTTAGCACGAGGGCAGCGTTTCTGGTGGTCTCCTGAGGTGGGGCATGGGTGGGTTTGTTTCTGGCTAACCTGCATCTGAGGGGTGTGCTTCTTGTGCCCCGGCTCTGCGAGCAAGGCCTCCTGCTGGCCTCCTCCTCGAGCGGGCCCTGGGCTTGGCTCTGTGCCTTGCATATGGCCTCTGAGTCCATTTGGTTGTGCCATAGGCTCATGACGAAGGGCGCTGCCGGGCCCTGCTCACCTCTTCGTGGCCCCACCTCCCTTTAGAAGGCATCTTGCTGGCTGGGCGCGGTGGCTCACGCCTGTAATCCCAGCACTTTGAGAGGCCGAGACGGGCGGATCACGAGGTCAGGAGATCCAGACCATCCTGGCTAACACGGTGAAACCCCGTCTCTACTAAAAAATACAACAACAACAACAAAAAATTAGCCGGGCGAGGTGGCAGCGCCTGTAGTCCCAGCTACTCGGGAGGCTGAGGCAGGAGAATGGCGTGAACCCGGGAGGCGGAGCTTGCAGTGACCTGAGATCCGGCCACTGCACTCCAGCCTGGGCGACAGAGCGAGATTCCGTCTCAAAAAAAAAAAAAAAAAAAAGAAGGCATCTGCTGATTCTTTACTATCTGGTCACCTCTTTGCTTTTAAAAATACTGTTTTCAGCAGTTTTGTTCCTCGGCGAGTGATTGAACTGATTAACCTAACCTGGTGCTTTACCAGAAATGTAAGTTAAGGGAAGGACTTAGTTCCTTCACTCTATGCTTTCCACGTCCCCATCCTCAGCAAGTCGGCCGAGCTCTGGGGTAAGGGCCCTCCCTGTCCTGTTGCCCTCACTAGCTGCCCCACCCCATGACCACTCCCTGTCCCACCCTGGTCTCAGAAGCAGCCTCCTCACTGCTCTCTGGGGCTACCCTTTCTCCCTACCTGTCAGAGACTTTGAAAACACAAATCGGAGCCCCTCCCTTTCCTGTGGAAAGCCCTCCCATGTCTCCACTACAGTCAGGATGAAAACGAATTCCCTCGCCGCGGCTGAGTCTCCTGTGATTTGGCCTCTGTCCAGTCCTCCGACCCCATCTCCCCACGGCTCACTCACCGACTGCCTCAGCCTTTGTGCCCTGGCTCGCCCATGCCAAGCTCTTTCCCATCTTGGTCCTTTCCCCATAGTCTGGAAGGTTCTTTCACTTTAGAAGGTTCTTCCACTTCAGTCTTGCACTTTGCAGCGCTTCGCAAGACTGGGTCTGTCTCATCCTTCAGGCCCTTCTCAATCTTGTCTTGTAGAGGGGTCCTCCGAGAGCCCTCTCAGCTCCCCTGCCCTACCCGTCAGCTCCTTTCTGACCTCCACCTTCTCCTTCTTTCTTTACTGCTGTGGCTCACCGTGGGAAACTAGCACCTCTTCCCTGATGAACCTGCTTGTCCAGCTTCCTGTACAGTGGAGGCTCACAGACATCTCGGCACCCATACCGTGCCTGCACCCAGTAGCTGTTCAGGTCATGCTTGCTGGATAAATGAGGGCACTAAGTCTCTGCGTGCTGCTCATGGGAGGCAGGGATGGGGCTTAGCGGCCTCCAGTTTCTACACAGACTTTTGGTAGAAGGCAGCGGGTGGGATGTGTTTCCAGATCTGACGCGGTATTTGTGATTCAGCCCCACTCTCTCCCCTGTTAAGAAAAATAATCTAGCCTGGTGCAGTGGTTCACACCTGTAATCCTCGCACTTTGGGAGGCTGAGGCGGGTGGGTCACTTGAGGTCAGGAGTTTGACACCAGCCTGGCCAACTTGGTGAAACCCTGACTCTACCAAAAATATAAAAAAAAATAGCCAGGTGTTTTGGGATGTGCCTGTAATCCCAGCCATTCGGGGGCCTGAGGCAGGAGAATCGCTTGAACTTAGGAGGCAGAGTTTGCGGCGAGCTGACATTGTGCCACTGCACTCCAGCCTGGGAGAGAGAACGAGACTCCATCTCAAAAAAAAAAAAAAAAGGAAAGAAAAGAAAAAGCATTCTTTTTCAAGTATCTTTTCCAAGTCATCCTGGGGCGTTGTATGACACGCAAGGAGAATTTACTTATGTAGAGACATGCACGGTGCCAGTGTTTGACTTTGCTGTTTCCTAATAATTAAGGATTCAGACTTTGTAAAGTTACATTAACCCGTAGATTTTTATCTGGTAGAAAAGAAAAGGGTTACGGCTACTGCCTGGTAGCACACTAACCAGTTTTACTTCTGACTGGGCAAAGGCGTGGCAGAATGCCCTTCCAAGTCCTCAAACGGCTCCAGGAATGGGCTTTCCTATCTTATGAGTTTCTGTGTTAGAGAGCTCATACATTTTTGATGTGCATTCATTTTATATTTGTACAAGAGCCCTGCTCTTTCTGAAAAGTATACTCTGACAGCCTCCGAGAACGGCGACAGAGCCTGCGGCTGCTTACGGTGCAGTGGGTCCTTGCCTGGTTCAGTGTCTGGTGTCGGGTCTCATGCCCCCCGTGGCCGTCTGTCGGCTGTGGGTCCTCGGACGGGTTACCTAAACCCTGCCCTAGCTGAGGTCCTCTGTGCCTCAGCTCCCTCATTTATACAAGAGACGATGACACCATCAGTCTAAGGCTCTTAAAGGGGCAAATGAGACCCAAGTCAAGTGCTTGATCCTCTACTTTAGGCATTAGACGGACAGTAACTGTAAGAATGATGACGGTAAGAGTGAGCTGTTGGTCTCTGTCCGTCTCCACTAGCAGCAGGGGAGGCCCCATTTAAAGGCAGACAGAGGTCATGCAAACACCTTTGGCCCCCACCAGGTGGTCTTAATGTACTTTACAAATAGGGGGGTCCTCGGAGCAGAGCCCCTCGGGTACCTCTGCCCCAGTCCTTGGGTCTTCTCTACACAACAACCAGGTGACTGTTTTTTTTTTTTTTTTAATAGCTTTATTGAGATGTAACTGATACTATATAATTCACCCATTTAAAGTGTACAATTCAGTGGCTTTGAGAATATTCACAGCTGGGCAACGGTCTCCACCATCAATTTCAGATGCTTCTGTTACCTGAGAGGCACCCCCGTACACCTCAGCCACCTGCCTCCCCTCCCGCCTCCTCTCCCTCACCTCAGCCCGGCAGCTGTCAGTCTGTTTTCTGTATCGGTGGATTCGCCTACTCCAGACGCTTTGTATAAGTAGAGTCGTGCAGCACCTGGCTGCCTTCACTCAGCGCGATGGGTTTGAGGCTTATCTGTGTGGGCCTAGCTCACTCCTGGCTGATAGGTGGCCCCTTCTGCAACGTGGGATTCCTTGGGGCCCTAACCCAGCCTGGCTTCCCACAAAACTGGCGGCCCTGTTTCGGCTCTGCTTTTCTGTCTTGGCTGGTGCCAACCCTGGCCTGAGGGGTGTCCTGTGCCCCAAGGACACCCCCACCTGGCAACTGCTCCCCCCACCAACTGGTCCTGCCGCGCCTTCACCCAGCTCAGGTCCCGCCCCACGTGGACGGAGGGAACATTGGAGGTCAGGGAGGCGGATGGAGCCTCAGAACCTCACGCAGGTAGATTTCTTGTCCCTTGTCTCACCAGCTGCTGGTGGCTTGTCTCACTCCCGTCTAGCAGGCAAGAGGCAGTGGTTCATGTCTGGGGTGGTGGGGACTTCAGGGAGCCTGAACAGGCAGGAAGCACCACCTAAAGGCTCTGGGGGAGGGGGTCAGAGCCCACCAAGTCCTCGGGGACAGCGGGGCGGCCTTTCATTTGGTATTTCCCCAGCACCAAGTATGCACAGGCACCATGCTGGGGGCTGAAAATGACACAAGCAAAGTGGGCACCATGCCTACCCTCATGGGGCCGAGCCAGTGGAGGAGGCAAAGCAGACAGCGGTTATGGCTCGGTTGGGTGGGACTGTGATAGGGCAGCTGTCCTGACCCCTCTGTCCCCTTGGGCCCACGCAGTGGTGGGCTGCTCACGGGGTGCCTCCCGAGGTGCTCCTGGACTAGGAGGGAGGCCGCCGTCTGTTTCCACTTAGC
This sequence comes from Colobus angolensis palliatus, assembly GCF_000951035.1. Taxonomy (NCBI): domain Eukaryota; kingdom Metazoa; phylum Chordata; class Mammalia; order Primates; family Cercopithecidae; genus Colobus; species Colobus angolensis. The sequence goes on along the minus strand of NW_012117821.1, from coordinate 3,963,459 downwards.
GGCCTCCCGGGCCAGGATGATGTCATTGCAGCTCGGCCTGGTGGGCGCTGGCGCCGGGCCACCAGTGACAGCTCAGCTGGGAGCCCCAAGCTAATGAGGAGGAGGCCATGGCTGCTGCGGCCATGGTGGGGCTGCCGCCTCTCATCCCAGAACCATGGCCTCATCCGCAGAATCCTGGCCTGACCCCAACAGGCAGAGTAGGGGGCGGCCAGGCCCTGCAGGAATGTGGGGTGGGGTGATTCACTAAGGAACTGCACCCGAGCGGGGCGGGCGCAGCTGGGACCAGGGCCTCGGGCTGTGGTCCTTCTGCTCTGGGAGGTGCTTCAGCGAGGAGCTCTGGGCCTGGCCTGTGGGCCGCTGTGCTGCTGAGCTGTTGCTCAATGCAGAGTCCATGGAATCGGCAGGCCTGGGCACTGTCTGCTGAGGCCAGGCCCCCAGGCCTGGACAGGGGAGCCGTTTCTCCCCAGCCACTGGGGCTCACCTCTCCCTGCTTGATATGGTCCTGGCTCTGTGTCCCCTACCCAAATCTCATCCGAAATTGTAATCCCCACAAGTCTAGCGGGGGGGAAGTGATTGGATGATGGGGGCAGCTTCCCCCACGCTGTTCTCGTGATAGGGAATGAATTCTCACGAGATCTGATGGTTTTATAAATGGTAGTTATTCTGTCTCTCCTGCCGCCATGTAAGACCGGCTGCTTCCCTTTCTAAGCACGACTGTAAGTTCCCTGAGGCCTCCCCAGACATGTAGGACTGTCAGTGAGTTAAACCTCTTTTCTTTATAAATTACGCAGTCTTGGGCAGCTCTTTCCAGCAGTGTGAGAAGGGACCAATCCACTGCTGCCCACCTGTGGCTGTGGGCAAGGCTGAGGACCAGGGCCTTGTCTGGCTCCGAGCATCCACACGGCTATGGGCTGCAGATGGGGTTGGGCTGTGTCCTCCGCAGAGGCCTGAGACCCACGAAGGACAAATCCTCAGAGCCCTTGGTGAGGAAACTGAGGCCTTGGGAAGGAGGGCATTTGTACCAAGCAGGATGACCTTGCCAGGCTCTGGCTATGGCTGCCCAGGCTATGAGCTGACACAGTAATCCCACAGTGAGCCCATGATGGCAGATCAGTGCATTTAATCCTCCCAGTTACCGTATGAGATAAGATGTGGAGACTCAGACACATTAGGGACGGGAGACTTGAACTCAAGTCTGGCTGACCCAAAGATGTGTTCTTGGCTTCTGCCTGCTGGCTCTTCCTGGCTGATCAAGGGGTCCTGGGCCTTTGCACCGTCCATACTGTGTAGCTTTGGGGATAAATGGTTCCTGAGCCACCGTGTCCTCTCCTTACAAAGAGACATCAAGAGGACGAGGTGACAGATCTGCCCGGGATACCACATTTGAGGAATTGGGAGGGGACGGGGCGGGTGCCTGAGGTTGCATGGTGCACACTGTCCCTGAGTGAGTATCAGGACTATGGAGCGCTACCACAGTCAGGGCCCAGCCTGGGGGTGTGGAGCTGGGCAGCAAGGCCCGGTGGGCTGGCTGAGGGTCTTCCCTGAACAGTGACGCATCCCATGCATTGCATTCCTGTTCTCTGGTTGGCAATGAACACACATGTGGTCTCTCCCTGTACCCACATTAAACATCTGCAGGGCTTTCTGGGAGAAGGGCTGCATGCAGGCATGCCGTGAATGACCGGCGGCTCTGGCAGGGTGCTGGGCCCTGGACCGGTGTCTTGGACGGACTCTCACACCTCACCTGTCAGGTTGGAAGTGACACTGTGGCCCGGCTCTGTGTCCCCGTCACCCTTCCACACCCACCTGGCTGCTCCGTGTGCTTTTTTACATACGTGTATTTTTATCCCTAAAATAACTGCCGCGTGCCTTTGTTCTGCCCCGTTCCAGGTGTTTTTCCCTTCATGTGTCACACTGTGGTGGTCATGGTGGCCACACCATTTGTCTGCTATCCTGGTCTTTAGTTGATATGATTCCATTGGCCAGTCCCTTGGGGAGTCGGGTGATTTTCCTATACATGACAGACAGCAGACACGGTCTTTCATGATGTGGGTTTCCCACAGCATGTTACATATCTGTGGGCTATGGCATTGGGCAGGCATTTCAGACGGACGATTCCCTACGGCTGAACGTTTAGGTATTTTGAATTTTTCCTGTCCTAATTAATACTGCAAATAACATCTTTGTGCATAGAGCTTTTCCATCCACTAAAAATACTTACTTTTTTTTTCCTTAGGATAGGTTGAGCCTTTATTGGCCTTTTAAGGTGTCTTCCTAGACCTCAGGGGTGTCACTGAATTGGATCCATTATAACCCTCCATTCATCTGCTTGGCTCTCCACAGACTCACAAATGTGCTCAGAGGCCGAGTCGCCCTGCGTGGCGCCAGCCCGAGTGAGTGCGCTTCTGCCCTCCCACTGGCCTGGCTTTGTTGAAAGTGTCTTTTTCATGTTTTAACTATTAATAGAGAAGGAGATATGCCTTCTTTTTCCCCAGAAGGAATACAATGTTCCCCTTATGTTTCTTTCCTGCTTGATTTAGGTGAGGTCTGTCTCAGTCCGTGGTCAGCTTTGCTCATTTGTCATTAAAGAAAGCCACGCTGCCCACATGGTGCCCGTTTTCCCGCAAGGAGCTGCGTGCTGGACACCACATCGTCTGCCGTCTGTTATTTATGGGAAAGCCTCCTTTCTAGGGACGCAGACCCTGGAGATGGAAAGGTGCCATCAGATGCTTGTTTTATTTATGAAGATAAAATGTGGGGGAAGTCCAAAGCTGACACTAATTGTGGAAAATTTTCATAACATTAAAAGTTAGAGCTAAAAACATGAAAATCCTCTAATATCAAAATATGCTATGACAACTGCTCTCTACCTTTTGGTGAACATCCTTGAAGAGCTTTCTCCACACAGGTGCACAAATCTCCTTGAGAGATCTGGGTGAGTTTGATAGGCAGGGCAGACATAACAAATGGTCATCCATCTCCTTTCAGGGCATGCGTGTTCATGTCATGTCATGATCTGTTCAAAGTACTGTCATCAGCAACAAAGCATGGCTTGGCATGTGGGCAAAACTGCACCAACCACCATGCATGGACACAGTGCCCATCTAGCCCTGACCTGGTGGTTTGTTTGTGTCCCCTTGCTTTGCCCCACCCAAGGAGGTTGGGGGAGTTCAGTGTGTAAAAAAATAAAGTCTGGTCTCATAGATAATATTATTATACTGTGGAGACAGGTCTTTTTTTTTTTTAAGTATTTTAAATATGGGAGAACCAGGCCTGCAGAGGTGAGCTAACCTGCCCTGGTCCCACAGTGGGGTTGGGACAGGCTGGGGCTGGACCCTAGCCCCTTTGTCCCAGGCCCAAGCTCTCTGCTCCTTTTGGCTGGAAACCTCCAGCTCTAGGGGCTAGTAAGGGTTCCTCAGGGCTGGGCTCTTAGCTTCTGGGGCCAGGGGAGTTGGGGCAGTGCCAGGAGTCCGGGGATGGTAGCATCTGGTTTTTCCAGCCAATGCAGAAACAGCACCTGCTGTAACCCCAGAAGCCAGAGGACTTCTAAGAATGTACTGCTCAGATTGGGGGCCCCTGCTGAGGGGTGGGGCCAGAGACGGCAACCCCCAGGTTTGCTTTATCAGAGTGGAGGATGGGCCGGCCCCTGAAACCAGAGCCTGTGAGGTGCGGGAGCTTCACTGAGCTGACGATGGCTCACCAAGCGCCTCTGCATGGACTCTCGTCCCCCCGAATTTCCTCCAAGAGACACGAGGCAGAGTTGCCGTTTGTCCCTGTTAGAAAGGAGGCTCTCCGCAGGTGGGGGTGCCCTGGCTCCTCGCTGGTTCATCCCCAGGCCTCTTCTCTCTTTCCGCTCCCACTTCCCCAGGCTTGGGGGCTGTGTCTCCTCAATGTGCCAATCAGGGCACGACATATTGGTTGCTGAGCAACCAAGACACGAACCAGAGCCCCTGGGCTTCCTGTAGGGGCTGAGGTGGCTGGGCCTCACCAGAGTGACCAGGTCTCCACCTCTGTCTGGGCCCTGGGTTTTCTTGTCCTTGTGTTTGTGTGACGGCCACAGGGCTGGCGCGTCTAACCTGCTGCGAACCATGATCGGGTCTGTGCTCAGCGTCTGCTATGGGCGCTTGGGCCTGGCAGAGGCTGCTTAGGAGGCCAAGCACGGAGCACCCCCGACGCTCATGGAATCCCAGTGAAACAGTGATGAACTGTGAAATACACTCCAACTTGTCCAAGACAGCTTGGTTCTGTCCCCTTTTTTTTTTTGCCAGAAGCCCCTTTTATTAATATTTTACCTATTTTTGGGTGTCCCAGACACATGCCTGCTCGGCTCCCTGGGGAAGCCAGCCCTTGGCCTGCCTGTGAAGGTGCCAGGCTCCTGGGAGGCCCCATGTGGAGGTACACAGTGCTCCCAGAGCTGGAAGCCTGCGCCATCCTCCCTAGGGGAGTGGCTGTCGCTCTGTCTCTGCCTGGGGGCCGCTGCTCCAGAAGCTCTTTTTGGGGTCTGCTTTCACCTCTCTTCTTTCTGGGCTGCTTCCTCATCCCTTCCTCATTTTTTGTTTTAATGAGAAAAGGTCTTGCCCTGTCATCCAGGCTGGAGTGCAGTGGTACAATCACAGCTCACACCAACCTCCACCTCCTGGGGTCAAACGATCCTTCCTTCTCAGCCTCCCGAGCAGCTGGGATTACAGGTGCATGCCACCATACCTGGCTCCATTTTTTTTTTATTATTATGAAAGTTTTCAAACGTTCAATATTTTAAGCAAAGATTGAAAAAATAGAACCATGATTACCCATACGGCCACCACCTGGATTCCACAGTGCATTCATCGCGTTTGCTCCTGGCTTTCTCTCTCCAGCATGGTCAGGGATGTGGCACCTCAGCTGGAGGCCGCAGCTCCTCTCAAGGGACTCTGCCTAGAACTGCCCTCTTGGAGTCCAGAATCTTCCTGTTCCTTCTTCAGACCAGCGGGTCGGAGTCGTGGCTCCCACTGTCACTAGCACTGCAGGCATACTGTTTGTCTCAGGTCCCTAACTCTGTCCAGACAGTGTGTAAACTGTCCCTCCACTTCATGTCCCCAGCCACCCAGTTGGACTGGCCTTCTGACTGACGTCTCTGTGTCTCCTCCTCCCGCCCTGCTCCTCTTCCCTCCTCCTTTCTTTTCCTCTTTTCGTGTCTTCCTCCTCCTGCTGCCTCCTTTCTGGTCTCATAACCACTTGGAAGAAAGCTGCAGGCATCCTGAAACTTGACCTCGAAACAGGCAGACATCCCTCTCCTGAAAATAAGGACAGTTTCCTTCAGAACCACTGCATCGGCACCCAAGACACCTGACCATCCCCTCCCATCCCCTGGGATCCAGTCCGCATGTGAATTTCCTAATTGTTCACCTGACCATCCCTTCCCATCCCCTCCCATCCCCTGGGATCCGGTCCACATGCGAATTTCCTAATTGTTCACCTGACCATCCCCTCCCATCCCCTGGGATCCAGTCCGCATGCGAATTTCTTAATTGTTCAAAACGGTCCCTTGTGCTTATTTTTGAGGCAGTGCGTGATTGCACCTGGTGTGTCTGGTTCAGCTTTGGAATCTGTTTTATGCCTGGACGTGCCCATCTTCTGTTTCCTTATGACGCTGACTTTTGGAGGCCGGAGCCAGTGCCTGGCAGCCTGTCCTGTTGCGGGGTCCCCCTTCCCCTGTGTGGCACCCCCAAAGGTTGACTCAGGGTCAGGTCAACCTTTCAGAGAAGAGCGCTCCCTACATAGTCCTGCTGCTGAGGCCACGTCACTTCCCACGAGGGGCGTTATTAAGGCCAGTGGGTCCTTCAGCAAACCCGCCCTGGCTCTTGCTGTCTCAGGACCAGTGGCATGGGCCCAGCCCTGCCCACGGCGACCCCCTTGAGGTTGTGAAAGTGGCTTCAGGAGGCCCAGGTGTGCACGGGGAGCTCACACCCACTTCCAGCTAACAACCCTCTTGCCTGGTGAAACTTCCCTGGGCTGCCAGACCTGCGAAATCCAAAAATGCCAAACATTCCCGCCTCACGTGATCCCAGAGAGAAGGGGACTCAGTGTTCCCAGCTCACAACTGAGGAGCCCGAGGTTACCGTCAGATGAGAACCCCAGCTTCCCGGTCTGCAGCTCTGCCAGATGCGACAGGGCCAACAGGGCCCAATGCCCTCTTGCGGCCCAGCCCCGCCCCATGCTTGGGGGTCACAGGGTGACCTCTTTCCCTTCCTTGACCGAGGCTCTCCGCTGGACAGTAGACAGGCAATGCCCAGGGTCTTCTGGCCTGCGTGGCCTCCCGGCCTGGAGACGCTGTGCCCGGTCTGGGGCCTGGTCTGGTGGGGAGGCAGTGGCCTGCGGTTTTCTCTCGGCCGTGTGCTCCTCCAGGCCTGACGGAGCCCAGCCTCCTGGGCACTGACAATCAGGTCACGGTTAAAACAAAGCACCAGTGGGCGGCAAGGTGCAGTGCCTCTTCACCACCAGGGCTTCACCGGTTCACTGACCTCTCCCTCCTGTTCCTGGGAGCCACCATGAGTCCAAGCACTGCCGGATGGTGCAGAGAACAGCAGCCCACGTCTGGCGTGCTGACCGGCGGCAGCCTGCACTGTGGCTGAGGATAAAATCACCGTGTTCGAATCTCAGCCCTGAGAGCCAGCCGGAGTGGCCCAGATGTTTCCACTCAGGGTTTGGCAAAGGCATCGCCAGGAGGAGGGCAAGAGCGGAGAAAGGCAACTGCCTGGGCACGGCGGGAAGATAGGAGCTGCTGCCCTTCAGACAGCTGCTGTCGGGGCTCCACGAGGGTCCCTTTGGATACGCCCTGGCCCGAGACCTTTCCAGGGATGCAGGCTCCTAATGGCTCTTCTGAGCACCTGTCGTTTGTAACCACAGAAACAGCACAGAGCCCAGGGGACAGAGCTGTGTGCTGCCCAAGGAAGCGAGGATCTGTAGGCTGAAGCAGCTCTCGGGCATGCCGCTGCCACAGACGGTCCCCCGAGAACAGGAGCCTCCAGGGTTCGGTGGTGTCTATGGAAGGAGTTCCTAGGCTGCCAGAATATAGAAAGACAGCACGAGGGGTTGAGGCTGCCCCAGGAACCCTCAACCCACCCTGTATCATCGTGAGTTTTCAGGAGTGCCACAGGTTTGAAGGAGCCCAACTTTTTTTTTTGAGACGGAGTCTCGCTCTGTCGCCCAGGCTGGAGTGCAGTGGCCAGATCTCAGCTCACTGCAAGCTCCGCTCCCCGGGTTTATGCCATTCTCTTGCCTCAGCCTCCCGAGTAGCTGGGACTACAGGCACCCGCCACCTCGCCTGGCTAGTTTTTTGTATTTTTTGTAGAGACGGGGTTTCACCGTGTTTGCCAGGATGGTCTCGATCTCCTGACCTCGTGATCCACCCGTCTCGGCCTCCCACAGTGCTGGGATTACAGGCTTGAGCCACCGCGCCCAGCCGAAGGAGCCCAACTTTAAGGCTTTAAATTCAGTGTTTCATTGGTGGAAATCTTGTCTCACTCCGTGAGGATTTGAGGTGGTTCTCGGGAAACTGTACAGTGGAGAATTAAAGTGAGAAGACGCTAGGAAATCCCTGAGCCAGACACTCGGGAACTGGAGCGTGGCGATGGTTACACAACCTTGGGCATCTGCTAAATGCCCCCGAACTGCACAGAGCAAAGTGGCTAAAATGCTACATTTTCGGTTATGTGTATTTTCCTGCAATTAAAAAAAAAAAAAAAAAAAAAAAAAAAAAAAAAAAAAAAAACCAAAACAAAACAAGAAAACAACTCTGGACTGGGGAAAATTCCAACTAGAGCAGGGAGAAGGAGAAGAGAGAGCCGGGCCCAAGTCCTCCCAGCTGGCGGGGTGGAGCTGTGGCTCGCGGCCCCCTCTTCTGCCCGCAGCCAAAAGGAAAAGAAAACTGTCCATTCGCCGTCATTCTGAAAAGATAAATTGAGCTTCTATGTGCCAGGCCCTGTGCTGGAGACAGGACACTGATGATGAAACCAAAACAGTCCCACCCTCAGGGAGCCCCCGCTGTAGGAAGCCCCCGTGTACTTGTCCCTCTTCATGGGGACAGTAACATGAGTTCCTCCGGGTGGAAGTTTTCAGGCAGTGAGTCTCCAAGAGATTTCACACAACCTGGGGGAGAATGGGGCTGTAGGACCACGCAGGGCCCAGACGGGGCACTGGCAACAAGCTAAGAAGAGAGACCTGGTAGTCAGGCAGTGCAACTGGGACAATGGAGTGGAACGTTCAACTATGCAAGGAGACGAGTCACTGAGTAAAAGGGTGGAAGGCCCAGGGCGATGGAGAGGGGACATCAGATGGCAGCAGAGGTTCCTGAAGCTTTCTGGATCCAGGGAAGGTCTGTGTGTGCGGGAAGAGTGATGAGGGCCGGAGGCTGCTGCGCTCTCTCGGAGGGAGGGGCTGGGCCGCTCAGGGGAAGAACATCGGGGAAGCCCAGCTTGAGAATCGGAGCCCCCTGCGGAGGGAGGGGCTGGGCCGCTCAGGGGAAGAACATCGGGGAAGCCCAGCTTGAGAATCGGAGCCCCCTGTAATCCCAACACTTTGGGAGACCGAGGTGGGTGGATCACGAGGTCAGGAGATCGAGACCATCCTGGCTAACACGGTGAAACCCCATCTCTACTAAAAATACAAAAAGCTAGCCGGGTGTGGTGGCGGTTGCCTGTAGTCCCAGCTACTCGGGAGGCTGAGGCAGGAGAATGGCGGGAACCCGGGGGGCGGAGCTTGCAGTGAGCTGAGATCACACCACTGCACTCCAGCCTGGGCGACAGAGGGAGACTCCGTCTCAAAAAAAAAAAATCAGAGCCTCTCCCCTGGGCAGCCCCGTGGGGAAAGGGCCACGTGCAGAGATACATAGCAGAAGGTCTCAGAAGACCAAGGCTTGTTGGGAGCAGGGTTTGGGGACTTCCCTTGGGGAGAGGAGGAACCACCAGCAAGTGCAGGAGGCTTCACATAGGCATCTAGCTTGTGAGGAAGGAGCAACTGCTGAGCGGATACATGTGCCTCCTCACTTGGCATCATGTTTTCCAGGTTCACTCATATTGAAGTGTGAACCGGAGCTCCATTCCTCTTCATGGCTAAGTAATACTCCATCAAATGGGTGGAATACATTTTGCTTATCCATTCATCAATTATCTTAGGAGGAAGCATCCCCATTCTGTGCATAAGGAAGTGGTGTCCAGGGAGGTTCAATAACTCACTGATGGCCTCACGCTGCTGCGCGGTGGAGCTGGGATTTGAACCCTCCTCTGTCCGTGTCAAAGCCTTTGTCCTGTGATGAGGTTCTAGTGGAAATCACCCAAACACCTAGACGGTCTGGACAAATTGCAACAAACATCCCCCCGAAGGCATAAATGAATTGCAGAAGAAAATAAGCTTTCTGAGAGGGAGGGTGAGGAAGCAGGCATTGAAAACCAAGCAAAGCATGACCCATGAACCCGCAGGACTCCTTGGGATCTTTGCCGAAACCAGCTCCTGGAATTAGAGATAGGGGCAAGGCCTGGGGCCAGTAGTGCGTGGAGAGTCAGGGCTCAGACAAAAGAGGAGGTTGGACCTCTGGAAGGGTGACACTCCTGGGGAAAGAGTGGTCTGTTTTCTGGGACAGTTTTGTTAAGATACGATTCACATCCCGGGCAATCCACCCACTTAAGGTGTCCCCAGTCAGTGGTTTTTAGCATATTCACAAGGTTGTGCAACCAGCACCTCAGTGTAATCTTAGAACACCTTCATCCCCTCGAAAGGAAACCCTATTCACATTCTCCCGACTCCTTCCCTCAGCAGTCACGAATCTACTTTTGGTCTCCATGGATTTACCAATTCTGGGCATTTCATATAAAGGGAATCAGGCAGTATGTGGCCTTTTGTGTCTGTTTTCACTCAGTGTCATGCTCTCAAGGTTCATTCTTGCTGTAGCGTGAATTATGCTGGGCCTTTTCATGGCTAATACTCCATTGTATGGGTGTAATACATTTTACTTATCCATTCATCAATTGGTGAACGTGGGGGTTATTTTCACTTTTTGGCAGCTACAAATAGTGCTTCCATGGACACCCATGTGCAAACTTGGGTGTGAATGGATGTTTTCAGAAGTTGAATTTCTTGATTATGTGCTAACTCTGTGTTTAATTCTATGAGGAACTGCCAGACTGTTCTCTCACAGTGGCTGCTTTATTTTACATTCCCTCCAGCAGTCTATACAGGTTCTGATTCCTTTACCCGCTCACTAACACTGGTTATCATCTGTCTTTTCCGTAACAGCCATCCCAGTGGGTGTGAAGAGGTTTCTCATTGTTGTTTTGATTATTTGCGTTTCCCTGACGGTGAATGATGTTGAGCATCTTTTCATGTGCTTGCTGGCCATTTGCAAATCTCCTTTGGAGAAATGTCTATTCAGATCCTTTTCCCTTTTAAAAATTACATTATTTGTCTTTTTATTATTGTGGTTGAAGAGTTCTTTATATGTTTTGAATATACAAGTCCCTAATCAGGAATGTCATTTGCAATGATTTTCTCCTATTTTTGTGGGTCATCTTTTCATTTTCTTGGCATTATTGTTTACAGCATGGAGTTTTAAATTTTGATGTAGTACAGTTTATCTCTCTCTAGTTTTTGTCAGTGTGCTGATCTACTTTATTCTGGGGACAGGGTCTTATTGTATTGTCCAGGCTGGTCTCAAATTCCTGGGCTCAAGTGACCTTCCCACCTTAGCCTCCCAGTAAGCTAGGATTACAGGAATGGGCCACAGAACCTGGCTGTGGCCTCCTTTTGTTATGTTTTAAAACTTTTTGCTCTGCCTCTGAGAATTCATAACCATACATCTTCTCTCATGTGAATTCAGTGTTCAAATTTGCACCAACTATATAGTTTATGAAACTCTTAACTTGGGGATGAAGTTTAAAATGTTTAAGATGATGGCAGATGCATACAAGTGCAGGTACACGCTCTACAGGTCCCTCTGTTTTCCCCAAGATTAATACCAGCCAAAAATTAACTCACAATCCAAAACTGGAGACCATGGATGGAGGCAAACCACCTCAGGCACAAGTCAGCAGAGAAAGCAACAGCAGTGCTCAAGCCTTATGGATTTCAGATATTGATAGTATCAGATACAAAACACATTGATAAAATAAGTGTGTGTAAAGACATAAAGGATTAAATCAAACATTAGAAAATATCAATAGTTATGAGTAAATTTTTGAAAAATAATCAAAATAGGTCTTTAGAAATAGAAAATATTCAATTCAAAACTTATTGGATGGGCTTAAAAGAAGATTAGATACCACTGAGGGGGAATTAGTGAACTAGAAGATATATCCAAAAAATTATTCAGAAAATAGTGGAGAGAGACAGCACAGAAAGTATAGAAGAGGGATTGAGAGACATTTCAGAAGATGGCTTAGTTATTTATTGCTGCATAACAAATTATCTCCAAAATTAATGGTTCAAAACAACAGCAATTGCTTTTCATTTCTCACTGTTTCTGTGCATAAGGAACTGAGAATCTTGGTTGGGCTGTGCTTGGGGTCTCATAAGGTCGAAGGTAGTTAATGACTGGGGCTGCCATTATCTGAAAGCTCAACTGGGGCTCAGGATCCACTCACATGGCAGGAAAATTGGTGTAGGTTGCTTGCCAGGGCTCTTAATTCCTTTCTACCTGGACCTCTCTGTAGGCTGCTTGGGTGTCCTCAGAGTGGGAGGGAGGCATGGTGACCAGCTTCCTTAAAGTGAGAGATTCAAGTGGATGCGTGTGTGCGCGCAGGGGGAAGCTGCAAGGGCTTTTTAGACCCAGTCTTGGATGTCACACACTGTCACTCCTGCCACATCATGTTGGTCATGCAGGTCAGCTCTGATTCTGTGTGGAGGGGCCCCCCCATCATGGAGGCCAGCTACCACAGAAGGAGAGACAGGGGAAGATGGATATGGCAGTAATTAAAGCAATGGTAGCTGAGAGTGTTCTGTAACTGATGAAAGACATGCATCTTCAGATTCAAGAAGCCCCATCAAGGCAAGCTGGGTAATTAAAAGTAAGTGACATTTAGACACATAGTAAATTTGTGCTAAAAGCAAAGAGAAGATCCTATAAGCAACCATACAAAAGACAGATTCCCTATCAGAGAGCATCTAGGCTGCCAGCCAATTTCCAACAACAACAAAAAAAGCCCTGAACAGAAACAAAGCCCCAAACAATTAGAAAATATCCTCCAAGTGCTTCAGAAGAACTGTTAACTTCAATTCTGTACCAGATAAATGTCATTGAAATCACGGTGGATAAGGAACATTTCAGACAGACTAAAGCTGAGCTAGATCCTCCTCACAGAACCCACTCTAAAACAACTTGTAAATAATATAAATCAAGAGGAAAGAAAATGATTCCAGAAGGGAGAATGAGATGCCAGAAGGAGTGACATGTGAGGGAATCGTTTAGATTTACTCAAACATTCATCCAAGGCCGACTGAGTAAGTGCTCTTGGGAGGTCAGCAGGGGAGCAGGGAGTAGAGCAGAAAGGGAGGTGGCCAAAGGGGAGGCTCTCAGCAAAGCCCAAAGAGTGAAGAGCAGGGCTTCGGCCTGGCTGTTACCCCACTCTGGGGAGGGGCTGTGTCTTTATGCTTCCCACCCTCAGGGCTGGTCAAGAGTCGGTACAGGTCATCCACTGTTCCCTCTGATTCTTCCAGCCCGTGGAGAAAATGGGCTGCAATATCCCAAGGGCAAAAAATAAAATAATAAAGAAAAATACCTAGAATTGCTGCTGTTGGAAGCAAAAGTCCACTGACGCCAGAGGGTGCTCAAGAAATGGTATAAAGCGGAAGCTTGGCCATGCATCAGCCTTGTCTACTTTGACTGCATTGAATAATATCCAGTTTGAAAGCTTGAAAAAAAAAAATACTAAACTAAAGTATTAGCCACAGCTAACAGGAGGCGAGAGGAGTTGGTGGCAGTTAAAGTGTCTTGGGTTCCTTTTACTGTTTAAGAGAAAGGTAGAGAAATCAATTTCAGGCTTAGGTATGCACCTCAGAATGGTAAGGACAACAGCTAAACGTAAACAGAAATAGAATGGTTTACTGCCAAACAGCAGAGGGGGAAAACAGAAGGAAATTGACAGGCTGGAAAAACATATAAAACCCAGGTATGTGCTGTTTTCGTAAGAAGTTTCTCATAAGGAAAGAGAATTGGCCAGGCACGATGGCTCAAGCCTGTAATCCCAGTACTTTGGGAGGCAGAGACGGGCGGATCACGAGGTCAGGAGATCGAGCCCATCCTGGCTAACATGGTGAAACCCCGTCTCTACTAAAAAATACAAAAAAACTCGCTGGGCGAGGTGGCGGGTGCCTGTAGTCCCAGCTACTCGGGAGGCTGAGGCGGGAGAATCACTTGAACCTGGGAGGTGGAGGTTACTGTGGGCCGAGATCGTG
>NW_012117821.1:3949020-3949332 GCF_000951035.1 Colobus angolensis palliatus | reverse complement strand
TAGTCCCAGCTACTTGGGAGGCTGAGACAGGAGAATGGCGTAAACCCGAGAGGCAGAGCTGGCAGTGAGCTGAGATCCGGCCACTGCACTCCAGCCTGAGCGACAGAGCGAGACTCTGTCTCAAAAAAAAAAAAAAAAAAAGAATCAAGGCAGGACCTAGGTCTGTCAGTGGGGAGCCTTGGGTCACCCTGCCAGCCGAGGCCCTGGTGGAGGACAAGAGGAACGCAGAACCTGTGTTGGGAGAAAGGAGCTAGGAGTGCTGATCGGGGTGTGAGGCCAGCTCCGGAAGCGGGGTGGCGGCAGCTCTGCTCC
>NW_012117821.1:3920138-3941315 GCF_000951035.1 Colobus angolensis palliatus | reverse complement strand
TAATATTCCATTGTATGGAACCCCATTCCTTTTTATGACCACGTAATATTCCATTGTATGGAACCCCATTCCTTTTTATGACCATGTAATATTCCGTTGTATGGAAAGAGCACAGTTTGTTTATCTGTTCACCTGTCGGATGGCCACGTGGGTGGTTGGTGCATTTTGGGAATTGGAAATGGGGCTGCCGGGAGCCTGTGTGTGTGTGGACTCACTCAAGCCCCTGTTTTCAATTCCATCGGAACTGTGTCTGGGAGTATTATTGCTGGGTTACCTGGTAATTCTGTGTTTAGCTTTTTGAGGAACAACTGCAGTGTTTCCAACTGCACATGTTGCGTTTGCTGGTGGGTCTGTTTGGCCCCTCAATACCCACCCTCCACCTTTCTCGGCTCTGCTTTGTAACAGGACGTGGTCCTGGGTAGACAGTGCCAAAGGCCCCCTTCCCTTCTGATTCCAGACTGGGCTCAGCCGCCAGGCGGGGTAACAGGAGGGAAGGCAGGGATGGGCGTTCCCAGGGCCCTCCCTGTGAGGTTGTCTCAGGGTGGCCGTGCAGCTGCGTGGAGGTGGCAGCCCTCCCAAGGTGTTTCTCCGTGGGGATCGGAAATGCTGCCTCCCTCCTACCCACCAGACCCGTGGTGAGAGCCCCGTGACCGCACTCTCCTGGGGCTCCCTTCACCCACACTCTTGCAAACACTCCTTTTGTAAATCAGCGGTCCCTGAATCATCTGGGCTGGAGTAAGTCCCCCATTTCCTATTGCAATCAGCCCCCAGCCCCCGTGTGCTCTGGACTGGATGTGCCTTCGAAGCCGGAGGGGCAGGGGCTCCCCTCCTCGCATTCCCCAAGCCGAGTGCCCAGCAGGACGCAGGGGTCAGTAGGGCTCTTTCGGACACAAGAAAGAATGGTCTCACTGTTTTAATAGTTGCTCATATATTCTAAGCACGTTGGAAACGTGGAGCTTCTGGCCTCGGGCCTGAGTGGAGAAAAGACCGGCTTCCCTGAGGGCTCTCTCCTCTATAAAAGGGAATCAAACTGACAGTTAGGTGCTGAGGACAGCCCCATGAAAGGTGGAAGCTCGCTTGGCCGAGGAGCAGTGGAGGCTCTGCAGTCTGGGAAGAACGAGGTCATGGCTCAGCCCCACCTTGGGCTTACCTGGGCAGGGGACTTCGGCTGCCCACCTGTGAATGGGATATTCTCAGCTTCATGTGATGATCCTGTAGGTGGTGCTTCCTCTCCATGTTTGTGGGGGATGGAAGAGCTTCCTGCTCATGTAGGGCCAGGTAAGGGGACTTGAGGGAAACTGTGAAGAGCCTGACTGTGTCCTGGGCGTGTGGGTGGCGGATCCCAGCTGCATGGAGCCCCGGCTTGCACTCAGCGTAGAGCACAGATGCACAAGAACTATTTGCTGAATAAACAAATAACAGAACATGGTAGTCCAGAGAAACCCTTGTTTATATAACAGGAAGACAGGAAAGAATGTTTGTAAGAATATGGCTTATAAAGCCAAGAAAATGGACACAGCTCAGAGGCTCATCAACAGGTGGCTGGACAAAGGTATGGGGCTGTATCCACATGGAGGAATATTACACGGCAGTTAGATGCACGGATAATGGCTCCGGGTGCCCCCAGGTGCACCTCACCATGGATGGAAATCAAATATAATTGAGGGAGAAAAGTCAGGGAAAGAAAGATATGTATATTCAATTTCGTACATCTCACAAATGCCATACCTACTGCTGCTGTAACAAATCGCCATAAATTTAAAATGTATAGTTTAAAACAACACATATTGATTATCTTACGTCTCTGGAAGTCGTAAGTCCAACATTGGTCTCCCTGGTCTAGAATCCAGGTGTGAGCAGGGCTCTGGACAGCAGTCCCTGTCCGTGCGTCCTCCAGCACCTAGGGGCCACCTGCGGTCCTTGACTCTCAAGCCCAACCTCCATCATCAAGGCCAGCAGCATCTTCTCTCCCCACCCTTGGTCTCCATTCTCACGTCTTCTCTCTCTGACTCTGACCACCCTGCCTCTCTGTTGTAAGGACTCGATTAATTAGACTGGAATCACTCATCCTCACGTCTTCTCTCTCTGACTCTGACCACCCTGCCTCTCTGTTGTAACGACCCGATTAATTAGATTGTACTCGCTGGTCTACTACATCTGCAAAATCAGGTGACGTATTCTCACCTGCAGGAACTGGGACACCTTTGGAGGCCACCATTCTGTCTACCACACAGATGAATAACAAACATGCACCCAGGAGAATAGGGTCTCTGGGGAGGGGAGATGGGATAGGGGAGGCATACAGGGAGCGTCTTTGAGGCTGGACAGCTTTATTATCACTGTTGCATTAAGAAACAAGGGTAGCAGTTTCTGTACCCACCCCCGTCAGGGACCCCCTCTGACAGCCCGGCCCCCAGTGGCTGCAACTCTGTGTCCCTGGCACACCTCACCATCATGGTGGGGCTGGAGACGGACATTGGTGAATACATACCCCAGCTCCCTACCCCTGAGAGGGAGGGGAATTCTGGACCCTTTTTCCAGAGCATCCGCATAGGGCTCCCCATCACCCTCCCTGGGAATTCACGTAATGTAAAGGTAACCATTTTAAAGTAAGCAGTTCAATGGCATTTAGTACATTCATAATGTGAGGCAGCCACCACCTCTGTCCAGTTCCAAAACACATCACTCCAAAGAGAACCTTGTACCATGTCCCATCACCCCTATCATCCCCCCTCCAGCCTCCAGTCCCTGGTGACCGCAGGTCTGCCATCACCCCCGTTATTCCCCCTCCAGCGCCCAGCCCCTGGTGACCGTGGGTCTGCCACCACCCCCGTCGTTCCCGTTCCAGCCCCCAGGCCCTGGTGACCGTGGGTCTGCCATCACCCCCGTCATTCCCCCTCCAGCGCCCAGCCCCTGGTGACCGCAGATCTGCCTTCTGTCTTGGAGGATTTGCCCGTTCTGGACATTTCATGGAGATGAATCACACAACATGTGGGCTTGGATCTGGCTTCTCTTCTGAGGCTCTGCTATGTGGTCGTCTGTGTGAGAACTCCGTTCCCTTACATGGCTGAGGAACATCCCATTGTCCGGATAGACCACCGTGTGTGGACCCCTTCTCTGCTGAGGGGCATCTGGGCTGCTTCCACCCTTGGCTTCTATGAATTGTGCTCTAGGAACCTCAGTGAACATATACTTGTTGGAGTCACTGTCTTCAATTCTTCCAGACACACACCCGGCTGTGGAGCTGCACAGGCTCTCTCAACGGTGACTCCCCTCCCTGGTGGCCCCCGTCCCCCGCCAGCATTCTCTCCATCCTCAGGTCCTCATGTCAGGGGCTGCTTCTGGGGAAACTGAAATGTCACAGAAACTTAACAAAAGTGAGATCTGTTAATTCCGAGTCACCTTCTCTAAACCTGTGCTGTGTGATACGGAAACCACGGTCCATACTTGGCTGTTTACATGGAGGTGAATTAAAATAAGATTGACTTTAAATGTGGGTCCAGAAGCACAGTGGACCCATTTCAAGGGACCAGTGGCTACCGAATTGGACAGGGCTGATCTAGGACGTGTCTGTCATCGGGGAAGCTCCACTGGACAGTGCTGCTGCTCTATATTTTTGGGAAATATTTTGTACTTAAAAAAATGCCCCAAAGAACTCCAAAGTGAACAACGAAAACAAGCCATTTTGGAGTGTGGGAGTGTGCAGTGGGGGAAGAATCGGTAGGGCCAGGATCAGCGGGGGAGTGCTGGCGGTGCTGGCTTGAACCAGCTGACTCCGAGCCCTTGAAGCTAGGGCTCAGCCTCTCAGTCTGGAATGTGGCCCCTACAGAGCTGGGTGGGTCTGGGGACATGGATGAGGCTGTCCCGGGTGGGGCAGGTCAAGGCACTGCTTCGAGCAGGGTTCAAAGCTGGGACGTGAAGACCCAGGAGGCCATAGGGTCTGTAAAGCGCCCAGAGGCCGGTACAGCTCCAAGCACCAGGGCGGCTGGAGAGGGCACGCAGGGCCAGGCAGAGGCGAACCCTGACTGGGGTCTCTGTGCCCCCTCCCATCTTCCAGGAGCAGAGCACGTGCTGGAGCGGGGGTAGCGGGGACACCCTGTCCACAGAGCAGGGCTCAGGCTGACCAGTTGGGCAACTGGACAAGCCCAAAAGGCCCCTGGGCCTCGGTTTCCTCTTGTCTGAAATAAGCGGGGGCTCTGGTCTCCCACAGGGTCAGGACGCTGTCCTCCTCCTGGCTGGGCATCCGGTGCATTTGCTGAATTTTGCCAGTGCCTCGGAAGGACTTGCCACGTGACATGCCCTTTCTGAACGCCTACAGAGTTTAGGTCATTGAATCGGTATGGCAACTCGACAGGGCGAGCGGTCTTGTGAATTTCACTTTACAGATAGGGAAACTGAGGCAGGGAGGATCGGTGACCTCACCAAGGTCACACTGTCAGTTGGGGTCTGGCTGGGAGTCTGTGTACCTTACCACCAGGCCTTATGAGCTGTCGATCTGTCCAGAGAGACTCAGGTCCCTGGGCTGCTACCTTGGGGCTACCTGCACTTTAGCTGGAGGCAGTATCTTAAAGTAAAGGAAGTGTTTGGAGCCCTCAACCTCTGTCACCCTGCTCGGCCCGCTGGCCCCACAGCCTGACACCCGCCGAGATGCAGCAGCCTCTGCACTCTGCTTGTGCAGGATTGCACCAGGCAGCTCTCTTTGTGTCCAGGATCCCAGCAGCCCAGGCTGTATGACCTCATCCCCGTCCACACCCCAGCCTCACACTAAAAATGACCCTGCTAGCCTATTGTTGATTGGAGGTTTTGTGGAAACCTGAAGAAAATAAAAAAAACTACGAACTTTCGGAATTGGGCAGTCTGTCTCCCACAGAACGCAGCATTGTGGCTGCGTGTTTGAAGGTTCCTCCTCCCTGTGCCACGTGGGCTGCAGCGACCTTCTTCCTGGGATGGACATTCAGAGGAGGGAAGCGATGTCCAGCCCTTGGAGGGGCCTGGCTGTCCTTTGTGGGGTTCTGAGTTCTTCCCGCTTTGCGACCCTTGGAGCTGCTCTAAGCTGGGTTCTCACTCCAAGAAAGCAATCGGGGTTTTTCCATCGGCTTGCTCCTGTCCCTTTGGGTGCCAGAATTGTAGGCTGGAGATGATTAAAGAGAAAGTGTGGGAATCCATAAAAACAAGGGTGCCAGGTACTGCAGAGGACCCACTCTACACTCGGCCTTCCTTCCCCAGGTCTCCCAAGGCTGACCATGTGGAAATTAAAACATCATCTTCCAGGAAATTAATGAAAACCGAATTTATGAGGCAGCTGTTCTCGGGTGTGAACTTTCTTAAAGGACCAGTGGGTCCAGGGGTGAGGTGCAGAGCAGGCCCTCCCCGACCCTATTGTTGCCATCAACCCGCCTCTCAGCAGAGCCTTCTATTTGGAAATGAACCTGCAAAAGGTCTCTGGGTACTAGGGCCCTGAGCATGTGCCATGCTGGGGTGGACAGAGAGGCTGCCACTTGGTCCCTAGATTCATTCTCCCAGGACAGGGACAATCCACAGGGGCTGGTCTTTCCATGCATGTGGGGCACGCGGTGCTGATGCAGTGTTGGGAGTGCTCTGATGTGCCAGGGCCCCTCCCGGGCCCCACAGCCTTTGCTTCATTTGTAATCCAAGTCGCTAAAGGCAAATCGGCCAGCACGGTTTTGGCACCACTTCCCCGTCAGTGAGCTGAAGTGGGGCGGACGACATTTCTAAGATTCCATGTTTATAGTGGCTGCTATTGTAACAGCCTTAGCAGTGGGCTAAGCATTTCATAAGCATTATTTTATTCTGTCCTTGTAAGAATCTGTGGAATGGGCTCTGTTGTGTTCGCCTCCAGTTTACGGAAGGAAAAACCAAGGATCAGAGAGGGGAGGTGACTTTCCCAAAGCAGCCCAGCAACCTTGTCCAGACTGCTGTCCACTGTGCTGCACTTGGTGCAGGAGTTTCAGAGGTGCATGCCAACACCAGGCAGATAGGATTAGAATGAAAACCCACATGTGGATGCTGCTTCCCTGCCCGAATGATGTCATCTCACAAGCCCAAAAGTAGGCCCTGGAAGGCAGGAGCGGAGAAGCACGTTCCCTGGGCTTATCGTGATCCAGAGGAAGGTGGGATATTTTGCCAAAAGCGTGCCCTCTGGCCGCACAGAGAACTCATCTCAACTCCTGGGCTGAACTGAGGAGCAAAAGCTATTTTCTGTATTGTGTTAGAGTCATCTGTATGGGAGGCGTGCAGATGGAAATAAAATATTTACCATTTGGAACAAAATTTCAACTGGAGCGAAAAGCACTCTAAGCAAAGGATGTGGGGGGAGAGGGGAAGGTTTCAGACACGAACAGCTGCTGCCCAGCTGTGTCCAAGGGAGAAGGATGGGAACTGTTGTTGGGAACTTGGTCCTGAGGCTGGGGCCAGGGGTGTGCTGTCCTCCTCCTGGAGGGCTGGGTTTCTTGGGCCCTTGATTTCTGGGACCTCTCCTGCGGGTGCCTCAGCTTGGGGGGTGCTGCCTGGGCGCCCTCCCCTGCCCTTTGCTCAGCACTGTGTGCTGGGCCACGGGAGGTCCCTACCTCAGACGCTTTCGCAGCCCCTCCGTGGACATCCCCCTCTTCCACCTCCCTACCCAGCCCATCTGCTCCCGTGTCCTACCTCCTCCCTGCCCCACGGGGAAATTCGCTGTCGCCCCATGGTCCTGCCATGGCCAGCTGTGCTCTCACCATCTTACCTGGATACCCTAAGGAGATGCCCCAAGAGACCTGGGGGAGCCCAGAAGGCACAGCTGGAAGGAACTATGAGACCTGGTCGGTTAGGGGAACAGGACTGAGTGAGAAGGGAGCTGTCTAAGGTGACTTGGGGAGTGAATGGCCCAGTGCCGGCTTCCCCTGAAAGGCTGACGTGCTCCTACCCCACCATCCCTCACCGACCTCAAGGTTATGTTTCTAGAGGGGTGTCAATGTCAATGCACAAGATGGTCTTGGCTGCACCGGGAATAACTACAGACAATTATTTCCTTATCAAGGGAGCGGCCTTCCCACCCCCATGCTGCAAACACACTCGCTGGCTTGCTGGAGCTAGGCTGTGGGTCTCTCCCAAGAGGAGGGTCCCACCTGGGGACCGGGTGCTCCCCTACCAGCAGGAAGGGTGAAGCAGTTGGCAGGAGAGGGAGCCCCAGGACCCTGAAGCTTTGGGCTTGGACACTCCCACAGGGATCTCCAGAGTGGCCCCTGGAGCTACCCCCTTCTCACGTGCTTGAGGGCCCTATGGATGGTCCAAGGCTGGCACCAGAGAAGGAACTTGGAACTTCCTGGGTGAAAAAACCCAAAACCATGGATGTGTGAGGCATCTGCTCCTGCCTTCTTTGTAGCTGTTGGGGGCTGAGGCCGTGACCTCCCCAGGCCCTGACCTCCAGAGTGACCTCCACGCTGCCCGGGGAGGCACCAGAGTCATCGTTTCAGCGACCCCGGGACCTACCTTCTCATCTGTGGGACAATCCCCCTATTGATTCTCCGGTTCAACGCGAGGGAAAAATCCTCCTGAA
Organism: Colobus angolensis palliatus; assembly: GCF_000951035.1. NCBI lineage: Eukaryota > Metazoa > Chordata > Mammalia > Primates > Cercopithecidae > Colobus > Colobus angolensis. The sequence continues at coordinate 3,933,760 of NW_012117821.1, read as the reverse complement.
CCTCCGCCAAGGGTGTGGGGAGCTGGTCTGGACCGGTTCCAGAGCCGGAACCCAGAGGAGGGGGAACGTTCCCAGCTTTTACGGCTGGCTTCAAATCACTTCCTGGAAATGGCCGAGCGCAGTTCGTAGCCCCCGTGGCCTCGTTGGAGATCAATGTTCCGTGCAGGGGAGGAGGGTCACACTTGTCACAGGCCGCCTGGCCAATATGGCCTGAGGCTCCACGGTCCAGAGGGGCTGTGGCTTTGCAGGGGAGGAAAAGGCCCCTCGTCCAGAATCCAGGATCCCCTGGGCAATTGTGTATTAACAGTCCTTTTCGGGATGCTGGGATCTCCCTGTGGCATCCTCCTGGGACAGCGACGGTCTCAGGGCGCAGCAGAGTCATCAGATCCGCCTGGTGGTTACAGCACTGCAACCCCGCATCGGGTCCACCCTACAATTTGCTGTGAGAGTGCTTAGCGAAGCAGGATCAACCTCAAACTTTTTGGGAGGGAGATCTAAGTCCTTTCAAGGAATGAACTACTACCCAGAGCACCCCGTGCCCACCGTGATGACAGTAGCACTAGGCAGGGATTGGACACCCACCGCACGCCAGGCTCTGTACCATGAGGCTCACACCCCGCCTTCACTGTGCCCTGCCATGACTGGCAAGAAGGCAGGACTGCTGTGTGACATTGGGCAGTTATTGAACCTCTCTGTGCCCCTGTTTCCTCGTCTGTGTCATGAGGATGAGGAGGGTACCTAATTCGCAGGCAGCTGTGAGGATCAAGTTAATGCTCCCGGAGGACCTGGAGCTGTACTCACCGTTCGAGCCCTAAGTGTCTGAGCAACATCGCACATTTTAAGCAATGGGGTGGCGACCATTCTCCTGGGTACATCTTGGCTGATTCTGTAAAAAGATGAAATCCACTGCAGTAGAGTTTCTAATGCTGAGGGTGCAGGGTATGTGCAGTTTAGATACCAATCTATGACCACACTGGCCTGGCAGCGAGCACCCGCGTGGCATCGCAACAGAGCACGAGGGTCACCTCTCCTCCTGTACACCAATGCCAGGTATTGAAAACTTCTTAACTGTTGCCAGTAGAATGAGTCAAAAATACTTCGAGTTGGTGTATTCTCACACTGCTAATAAAGACATGCCTGAAACTGAGTAATTTATACAGGAAAGAGGTTTAATGGACTCACAGTTCCACATGGCTGGGGAGGCCTCACAGTCATGGCAGAAGGCAAAGGAGGAGCAAAGTCACATCTTCCATGGCAGCAGGCAAGAGAGAGAGAGCCTGTGCGGGGGAACTCCCATGTACAAAACCATCAGATCTTGTGAGATTTATTCACTACTACAAGAATAGTATGTACCATGGAATACTATGCAACCGTAAAAAAGGATGAGTTCATGTCCTTTGTAGGGACATGGATGCAGCTGGAAACCGCCATTCTCAGCAAACTATTGCAAGAACAGAAAACCAAACACCGCATGTTCTCACTCACGGGTGGGAACTGAACAATGAGAGCACTTGGACACAGGAAGGGGAACATCACACACCAGGGCCTGTGGTGGGGTGGGGACGGGGGGGAGGGATAGGATTATGAGAGACACCTAATGTAAATGATGAGTTAGTGGGTGCAACACGCCAACTTGGCACATGTATACATATGTAACAAACCTGCGTGTTGTGCACATGTACCCTAGAGCATAAAGTATTAAAAAAAAATAGTATGGGGGAAACTTCCCCCATGATTCAATTATCTTTACCTTGACACATGGGGATATCGAGGTCAGATTTGGGTGGGGACACAGCCAAGCCATATCGATTGAGTTTGCATCTCTCCATACACATAGCCTCATTGTTTTCCCTTCCTTTGAATTGTCTGCTTCCTGTCCACTGTTTTCCCTATTGATTTGTACAAGCTCTTGTATGTTACGGAATTGAAGCCTTGGTCTATCCTGTAGCAATTTTTCTTTTTGTCCAGTTTGTCATTGTATTTGAATAATATGTGAAATACTTACATATGGGTATGTATGTATACACGCATTCACACATACACGTAGCATACATGTGTTTACAGGTGTGTATACACGTGTGTGTGTGCGCTATACAGAACCTTTACGTTTCATGTACTCCAATCAATAGACATTCTGACATCATTTTTTTGGTACCATCTAGAATCGTTCTTCATGCTCCAGGATTGTATTTTAAATCCACACGTGGCCTTTTCCTACTTTTTTATGTGTCATTTTTCATGTTTTAAACTCTCTCCTTCTGGAATTTGTTTTGGGGTAAGGAGGTTGGTAAGAATTCAATTCTTCCTTCAGGTTTGTTTATCCGAAAGACGGGGCATTTGCCTCCCCACAATTTATGGGACAGTCTGTCTTCTCTCCTCAATTTGTCAAAATCTAAGATCCCACATGTCTCTCTGAGCTAATTTCTGGACTCTGCTCAGCCGCATCAGTGGCTCTAGTACCAAGGTGACCTCGATATCACAGAGGGCTACTAATTAGGCAATTCATTACAGGAGCAGAATTTTCTGGTCTGTTCTCATGAATTATTTTATTTGAAATAAAAATCATCTGTTAAGTGCCCCCCTCCACCACCACAGAGAATACTACTAGAAGTATTTTAATTAGTAGAATTGAATTGAACTTGTAGATAATTTTAGGAGAAAATGACGGTTTTACCTTCCTTTTTTTTTTTTTTTTTTTTTTGAGATAGAGTCTTGCTCTTTTGCCCAGGCTGGAGTGCACAATCTCGGCTCACTGCAACCTCCACTTCCTGGGTTCAAGAGATTCTTCCTGCCTCAGCGTCCTGAGTAGCTGGGACTACAGGTGTACACCACCACGCCTGGCTAATATTTGTATTTTTAGTAGAGACAAGGTTTCGCCATGTTGGCCAGGCTGCTTTCAAACTCCTGACCTCAAGTGATCTGCCCGCCTCAGCCTCCCCAAGTGCTGGGATTACAGGCGTGAGCCACTGTGCCTGGCCCAGTTTTACCTTTAATGAGTCCCCTATGCACCAGGAATTTCCTCTTTTTTCCATTTTTGTCTTAGGTTACTTAATAGAGTTTCTAACTTTTCTTCATGTAGGCCTGTGCGTTTCTTGTTAAACATCCGTAGTTACTTTGAATGTCTTGGCGTTTTAGATCTGCGCTCTCTTCTTCCTTTGCACCTGCTCCAGGCTTTTGTTTCTTGATGGGAAAGCAGTTGATTATGGTGGAAGGATTTTGAGCCTATGGCCTCTGTGGGGTGGGCGTGGCCGTCCCTCCTCGCTAAGCCTGTGTGGCTTCTCCGTGCCTCGCATGTGGATTCTCCACCCTCTCTGTGCAGAACAGGACTTGGGTAGGGGACACAGATGTCGTAGTGGTGTTCGAAGTGCCGGGAGGGGTGTTATGTTTTCTGTTTTTTTGTTTTGTTTTGTTTTGTTTTTGAGACAGGGTCTCCCTTTGTCACCCAGCCTGGAGTGCAGTGGTGTGATCTCGGCTCACTGCAACCTCCACCTCCTGGGTTCAAGCCATTCTCCTGCCTCGGCCTCCTGAGTAGCTGGGATTACAGGCATGTGCCACTATGCCCAGCTAATTTTTGCATTTTTAGTAGAGACAGGGGTCTCACCATGTTGGCCAGGCTGGTCTCAAACTCCTGGCCTCAGGTGATCCGCCCACCTTGGCCTCCTAAAGTATTGGGATTACAGGTGTGAGCCACCACGCCCGGCCCGTGTTTTCAATCCTAGACTAGCCTCTGTCCTTTCATCCTCATAGTATTAAAAGAAAAGTGAAATCTAGAGAAGTGCCAGGGGCAGGGCTGCGCTGTCCTGCGGCGCCCGCTTTCACCAGCTGCAGGGAGCTGCTGACTCGCAGCCTTTACTAACTAAGGTTCCTGCCTTCGGCTCACTGGAATCAGCCAGAAAATGCCAGCGGCATGAGTCACACATGAGTGCCATTCATCGTCCGCAGGGCAGCAAAGGAGGCCATTGTCCCACCCCAGAGTGGGCTGCCCCGGAGGTGGGGTCCTTCAGTCCCAGAGGCTCCCGGCCCTGCAGCTTTCTCCAGGGTCCAGCTCCTTGGAGGCATCAGACTTGGTGGAGATGAGTGGCCAGTCTGGCTGAGGCTCCAAGATGGTGTTGGTCCTGCCTGTCTCCCTGTTCCGCCTCTTGTCTGGCCTAATCCCTGGTTCCTCTCCCTTGACAGACACCCGCCTACCCTGCTTCTCATGGTTCCCTGCACGGCACAGCCCCAAGCTGTCCCAGCAGATGTTCTCAGCTGGACAAGGCAGGATTGTTGCCTTCAGACAACAGGCTAATAATTTTCTTTTCTCTTTTTAAAAAGCATCCATGTTGGCCGGGCGCGGTGGCTCAAGCCTGTAATCCCAGCACTTTGGGAGGCCGAGACGGGCAGATCACAAAGCCAGGAGATCGAGACCATCCTGGCTAACCTGGTGAAACCCCGTCTCTAGTAAAAAATACAAAAAAAAACCAAAACTAGCCGGGCGTGGTGGTGGGCACCTGTAGTCCCAGCTACTCGGGAGGCTGAGGCAGGAGAATGCCGTGAACCCGGGAGACGGAGCTTGCAGTGAGCTGAGATCCGGCCACTGCACTCCAGCCTGGGCGACAGAGCGAGACTCCGTCTCAAAAAAAAAAAAAAAAAAAAAGCATCCATGTGCTTATAAGCAATGGGAGTGAATGAAGAAGAGCCAGGCCCAGCAACAGAGGGGAGTCCGCCCACATGGAGCAAAAGGAGCCAGACTCCAGATTCACCCACAGCGGGATCCCGGTGACAGAGGCAGCGTGAGCAGGCAGGCCGCCGCCACTCTGGGGAAGGGGGAAGGAATGAGGGTGGGAGGGGCACAAAGGGCCTCCAGGGAGACGGTCCTATTGTGCCTCTTCACCTGGGTGTCCGTCACCTGGATGCAAACTTTGTGATCATTCACTGAGTCACGTTTTGTTACATGTCTCTTTAAAAACAGTTCTTAAAAACTCCAATGTGTATTTCAGTAAGATTCACTTGCCTGAGTTGTGAAGTCTACACTGGGGAACATCTGGATTTCCAGGCCTCAGGACATCACAGGCCACATTTCACATATCAACAGCACGATGCAGCATCCGTCAGGGTGGAAATCGAGAATGAAAACCTTTCTCAAAGGCCGGCCCAGCAGCAGGCCATCGCTTTTCCTTGAAAAGTCCCCGAAGAGTAGTTTTAGCATCTGAAACTCATCTTTCCCCTCCTAAATCTGAACGTTGTGTTGCAAGGAAACCTCACGTTGCAAGCGTGTGTGCCGTCCCCCAGGACCCAGGGCTCAGCCTGTGTCACAGAGAGCCTTGTGACTGGGTGAGGCTGTGCCCTCACCAGTGAGAGGCAGCACTCCCGCCACTGTCCACCCAGGGTTGAGATTTCATTCTGCAGGGTGAGTGGAGTGCCGAGGCGCCCTGTCCTGGTTACAGGTTCCAGACTCACAGCTGCCTTGTCAAATGCCCCTGTCTCAGGTAGGAAGACCCTATGGTTCCATCTCTGGGACTCTTGTCTGTCTGAGACCTTGCTGGGGCCACCTGTGCCTTCTCCAGGCGCCGGGAGGGCAGGAGAGCCCCGCCATCCTATTTCCCGACGACTGGGAAGAGGTTTGGTTGACGGGGAAGGAAAACTGCAGCGTGTACTCGTTCTGGTGAGTTCTGCATTCTTTCCTAGTGAAGTATTGTGCATGGAAAACCAGAATATATAGTCAGCATTCTTCCTATAAACGAGCGATTGTATGCCGTACAAGAATGACTGAGCAACGCCTGGGGGGGTGGCCACGGTGTCCCCTCCCCATCCATGTGGTCCCAGCATGGAACTGGGTGGTTCGGTACCCGACGGACACATGGCTACAGACGCACCGTCTCGCTTCTGTATTTCCAATGGGGAACTTGCCGAAGCATGGCTGGCGTTTATGTGACCGTCCTGTGCCTTGGTGTTTCCTTAGCCACAGGGCCCCTTCGTTACATTAATCACATGGGGAAGCTCTGCATATGAAGGGGACTGAGACGGGGATGCTGGAAGCAGGGGTGCTGCGGTCACTGCCCGGGGAAGCCTGCCCACTGCCCTGCGTCCCACCTTGGCCGCTCCTTGTCCCAGAGCAGCCTCTGAGCCTCCTCGGTGGGCTCCTGAAGGGCTGCAGAAAGCTCTGGAAGGGTGGGGAAGGGTGGGTTTCTCACTCCTGCTGGGCCGCCTTTGAGCAGATCTGTCTCCAACCCGTCTGCGTCCCGGCAGGCCCGAGTCCACATGTGAGAGCCGTTTCAGCCCGAGGCTTGCCGAAAGTGTGTACATGGGATTACTTTCTCACCGGCTTTCAGGAGACTCTCAGATGTTTTCCGAGAGAAAGAAAAGTTTGGCTCTGAACCATATTGAAAATCCCAGTTAAGAATTCCGCATACACGCTGAGAAGCAGTTCAGCCTTTTTCCGCGGCAGTTAATTCTTCCAACAGCCCCTGAAAGGGAGTCGATGAACAGTTGATCCCCATGGCTTTTGGACAGCTGATTACAATCACACTCAGCACACGTTAGAACATGCCACGCAGACATGGCCTCCTCTCGCTGGGAATGGCGTGAGCCTCCGTGGGATGAAAACTGACAGCCCTGCCCTGAGCGGCGACGCTCCGGGGTCACCTGCCCCTATCTGCCGAGATGGGCAGCAACGGGTGACTCCTCCAATGCCCCAGGGTGGTAAGCAGAGCCTGGTAAAGCACTTGGCAGCCACTGCCCTCTCCTTCCAGTTACGACAGACAGAGCCGAGGCGTCCACCACGGGCCTTCTCTCCCATATTCTTTTCCCACCCATTATAAAAGATTTGCTTTCGAATGATGATAACCTTTATTGCAGGCCATTGATTCTCATCGCTGTTTGTTTTTCCACTCCACCTTCTCAGCTCCTGTGCCGCCCCCAACCCCGCGCCTTGTTGACTTCATGTTTATCCTTCATCCACTCAACAAGCACATGCGTCCTTAGTGATGCCCCTGCAGCCCCCATCCCATCTGGCACCGTGTGGTTCAGGTGCCCCCGCCTCCCCGGACGCTGCCTTCGGCCCCCGCCCTGGTGTTCTGGACAACTGCGGCCACGTGTCTGCTCTGCCCCAACTCTGAGTGGTCTCAGGCAGGTCCTTGCCCCTCTGAGTTTCAGTTTTATTTATAACGTAGAGAAACGGAGAATTTGTTTCACAAACGATCCTCGCCAATTCCACGTGGTGGCCCAGAGGGCTGTGTTGAGAGGGACTCTGAGGAGCAGCCTGAAATCGGGAGGAGGGAGGGCTGACCAGCAACGTGTGTCGTGAGAATAGGAGGGAAGGGGGCCAGGTGGACGCTGGTTCTTTGCTGTCCTTGGACTGGATGGTGCTTCAGCACCTACATCTCTCAGCCTCTCTACGCCTGCCCTACTTTACATCTAGATGCCCCACCTTCGGTTTAGTGCTGGGGCAGCTCTGTTCCCCAGGGCTGCAGCCGTGGGGCAGAGCTGGTTGTCAACTGGGTGTAAGGGTGGAATCGAAGGGGTCCTCTGTGCAGTGGCTCCCCCTGTCCTGGAGACGCAAAAGGCTGAGTCGCTGAGTTTCTGGGTCTTGGTTCCCTGCCCATGCCCCTTTTCCCGAGTAGAGACCCCAGTGGTCCTGGGAGCCGCCCTACAGAAGCCCTGCCGTGACCTGGCATCCTCTGCAGGCAAGGGAGCTGGCTTTCCACCTGAATGGGGCAGAGGGCGAAGGCTCAGAGCCTCTGCCGCGTCAGCTGCTGGTTGAATGGTCCAGGCGTACGCGCATCCCTCGCAGCGTTAGACACACAGACAGGCTGGTCTGATGGGACCGCTCTCCACGGAGTTCCTGCTCAGTAGGCTCAGATGAGACCCATGGACCATTATTTGTTTACATCTGGAACTTTCTTTTTCCTGCACGTGGCTCCCTTCCTGCACAAAAGGTTGGTCTTCTTCTTCTCCCCATATCCATACGGCTTGGCACAGGATAGGGAGACAGACAATGATTTCTGTGATTGATGGATTTTCCCTGGTAACTAAACGCTGAAGTGACGGTAATATAATGCAGCCGGAGGGGATCTAATTCAGTGTCCTGACTGACAGGACAGCAAACTTGGTCTTGCTCCTCATCTGAGGAAGGCCAGACTCCTTGTGGATAAGGGGCCAAGAGGTTTGTGCAGCCTTCTCTGCCTTGTTTCACGCCAGCCAGTGGCTGGTCTAGGAGGGTTCCCTCCCCTGCCCCCCACCCCAAGTCTGTTTCAGACCCACCTTCTGCTTACTCTGCTCCACCGAGACGAGCTATAAATCAGCCTTCCTTCTGGGGTGATTATAAAAATCACTCTATTAGCAGTTGACTCACAGTCTAAAAATGTGCATATGGCATAGTTGTGGCCACTGAGCCTGGTTCGGTGGGATGGGCCCCAAGCCCCAGCCCGGGCCTTTCTGCGGGAGGACTTCCCTTTCCAAGCACGCGCGCTGCCGCCAGAGCCTTCCGGCCGACCCGCCGCGGTGCCCTTCCTAGCGATGGCTTGTGATGTTCCTTAGCCACAGGGCTTGGCCCCGACCTGCTAGAGGGGGACCGAGGGAGGAAACCATCTGGGGAGAAATCAGAGTTCAGACGAGAAAGGAAATTGCCCTGAAATGATTGAAATGGCAAGGAGAAGGGAGATCCTGGCCAGTCCAGCTGAACAAGAGGACGTGGGGGTGGGGGTGGCCTGGGGTCCCTGCCCTGGCTTTGGTTCCCCTCGTACATGTGTAGTACTAGTACTGGTACTATTCAGTGGCCAGCTCTGCTGACACTGGGATCCGGCTGAGTCTGAGGGACCGGAGGGAGGCTGCCTTGTCTCCTTCTACCTCCCTGGGTGGGGCAGGCATGGAAATCTCTCTGCAGGTGTGCAGGTCACCCAGGAACAGAATGGGGGTTCCAGGTGAGTGTGACTGGGGGCTTCCATGTAACCCCACTATAGTGACCTGAAAAGGGGACCAGTAACTCCAGATCAACTGCCAACCACACCCTAGGCGCCATCTCCCCCGGGAGTCCTTTGGGGCCCTGGTGCCAGCACCTGCTAAGCTGAGGACTGGGACCACCTGTGCCCGTGTCCCTCAGCCATGCTTGCCCTGGCCTGTGGCTCCCCAGGACACGGCTGGGCCTTTGCCTCGGTCGGAGTCCCTGCAGCTGGCTCCCTGCTGCTGGCCACCTCAGGACTTGGTGAGCCTTTGAACAGTAAGTTCTGAGCTCAGAGGGCTCAGCATTTCAGGCTCTGGTTTTGCCGACACTCCTGACCAAGTGTACTTTCCCCTCTGCAGAGCCAGACTGTGGCCTTTCCCTTTCGGGCAGTGGAAGGGGCAGGCCAGAGGCTGGGTCAGGGTAGCGGAGACAAGAGCCACAATCAACTGTGTCCCTCGATGCAGTGCCTGGGGCTGACCCAGGGCTCCAGCTCAGCCTGGGCCTCAGCGGCGTCAGGTCCCCACCAGGCCTCCTCCTAGGTCCCAAGGGACTTCCCTGCTCTCGGCAGCCAGCAGCTGCCGTTTGATCTGGGGCAGAAGTCACTGTGGGCTGTGTCCAGAGAGCCACCCTGCGTGGTCTGTAGGCACGGCATTGCTCGGGGATGGCACTCACCCGACCTTTATGCAGTGGGCACTTCTCAAGTGCCCAGCACGTGCCAGGCCCAGTGTGGCCTGGCTGGCCCAGTGCGAGTGTGGACCAGGCCTCCTCGTTGGGACAGGCAGATTGGGGAGAGGAAAGCAGGGGCCCGAGGTCTGCATTCCACACTTTCTACCCCGTCCTCCTGGACTCCTGGCTTCCTGGGAGATCCGGGCAGGAGGCCGGGCAGAGCCCATCCCCATGCTCTCAGACTTTTGGCAAGTGCCCCCTCGGTGCCCGGCTGTGACGGTGAAGACACCACTCCCAGCAAAGTCAGAGTGATCTTCCTGCCTCCCCCAGGTTCTCCAGCCCCTCAGTGCTCCCTGTGGAATACCAGCTCATCCGGGTGCCGTCCGATCCCCGACGGGCTTTCCTGTGTGGCACTGGAGAGCTTTGTTTCTCTCAGTCTGCACAGAGAAACACGTGAGGACAGCGATGGTTTTACAGTTTCTGGCACCGCCCCCAACACAGCTCCAGGTTAATAAGAAGAGAGAGCCTCTCCTTTCACTTTCTTGCCGAATGCCTTGCAGGACAGAGAAGAGAAGGGGAGGAAGAGGAAGACTGGGGAGGGGGAATTCATTTCCCAGTAGGGGATGGGGGCTGTCAGCCCGAGGGGGCCTGGGTGGGTCTGAGGGAGATGCAGAGCCTGGGAGTCCTGCAGGCCTGGCAGAGTGAGCAGGGGGCTGGGAAGGTGGGGAGGCAGAAAGACGCTTCAGGAGGCCCACGTGGGCCGACACCCTCTGGATGGAGGGCAGTCCGGAGGCCCAGCAAACAGAAAGCCAGAGATGGACAGTGGTGGGAGGTGGCCGTCTAGTGTGCCAGGCATCTAGGCTGCCGGGACGCGGAGGAGGTGTGAGAGGCACAGCCCGCTGGGGTTGGTGGGAGGTGGCTCCGCAGGGGCCCGTCGCTTGGGCTTGAGAGAGATTTGGGTTCCAGGCTGCCTTGACTGTGACCCTGCCCTGGCAGTCAGTGCCTCATCTGAGAGACGGGCTGACTCCCCCTGCTCTGTGCTCATCGACTGCTGCAGGCTCAGGTGAGACGGTCTGGGTGACAGCAGCTTGGGTGCTGAGGTGTCCAGTTCTGCAGGACTGAGGAAGCGCCGCTGGTGTGGACGCTGCGCCTGCCTTGGGCACTGTGTGGAGTGCTGCCCAGGCGAAGCCCCAGACTGACAGGGCCCCCTTGCCCCCCTACCCATCCAGACCAGCAAACAAGCCCTAAGGTGGACAAGTGCCACAGCGACTCAAGGGCACCTCCATGATGGTCCACACGGTGAGCCTTGCTCCCATCTAGGCCATGGCAGGCATCGTCAGCCCCTCCCTGCTCTCACGGCCTTAGCCTCCTCCCCACTCGGCTCTGTAGCCAGCCATGGAGGCCCCACCCCCCAGGCTTGCAAGGCGACCTCCGCTGGCTGTCCTGGCTGGGCCCTCCATGGCCTGGGTTCTGTACGCCAAGCACGAGCTGACCTCTATCTCCTGAGGATAAGCGTGTTGGGTGGGGATCAGAGGAAGATCGCCTGAGAAGGCAGAGGAGGTCTTGCTGGGGCATCTGGGGACCAGACGCGGAAGGCTGAGCTCATCCACATGCTGGGCCAGCCGCTCTCCCCAAGGCCCTGGAGCAGCCTGGGCCCAGCTGGGGTGGGGCTGAAATCATCCAGAGAAGCCCCAAAGGCTCAGTGGTCCTCAGATGATGGGTCCAGCCGTGCAGAGTGGCTGGTGGCTGTGCCAGGTCCTGGGTTCGTGGATGCTCTGGGCACAGGAAGCCTGGGAGATCTCAGGGAGGCCCCTGAGGATAGTGAGGTGGGGGGAGGGTGTGACCGCATCCCAGCACCCATCCTCCGCTGTGTGGCCTCGGGCAACTCGCTTGCCCTCTCTGGGCGGCTATTTCCCCGTTTCTGAGTCTACTGTGTTCCTCAGTGTTCACCGTCCCAGTGGATGCTGCCTTCTAGGCCAGCAGCTGTTAAAACCGCACAGCTGCAGGGGCGGCTGAGGGAACAGGACCCAGTGATACGGAAACATGTGGGAAGGCATTGCAGGAAGTCATGGAAAGAGCACAGGAATTTTCTCTGAGCCACAGAGCTGGGCAGAGGACGGGGCATTTTGAGAGCCTTTGATAAATTATTTACCAGATTCTGGAAGGAAGGCTCTTAGAGCCAGCGGGGGCTACAGAGGAAAGCTGACCCTTGTGTTTCCAGATGGGAATGGGAGACCCAGAGGAGGGTAGGGACTTGCCGAGGGTCCCAGGATGTTGGCTCCGACTGGGAGGCTCTAATTCCAAAGAGTAAAGGGCAGGGTTCTCTCTGAACCCACCTGCCGCCTGCAGGACTGTCTCTGGGGCACACTCCTCCCTCAAAGAGCTTCGGGCTCACGGGGAAAGGTCAGGAGGTAGCTATCGGACTGTGGCCGACTGGGGGCTTCCTGGAGCACCCACTGCATGCTAGCCTCCTGTCAGGGGGCTCAGGAGCAAACCCAGCAGTGTCTGAGCTCTATGGGGGTCCTGCCCACCCATCTGAAATGGTAGGTGATCTCATCCTGTCAGGAGCCTGGTGCAGGGCCTGGGGCGGAGGCTCCAGCATGTCTAGGGGACCAGAGGCAGGGAGCCACAGAATCGCCCTGCTGCAGGCATCGTCTACTGAGCTCTCACCTCTCACTGCCTCTCTGAGTCCATTCAACAGATCAGGCGTGGCCGGGCACAGTGGCTCACGCCTGTAATCCCAGCACTTTGGGAAGTCAAGGCGGGCAGCTCACCTGAGGTCAGGATTTCGAGACCACCCTGGTCAACACGGTGAAACCCCATCTCTACTAAAAATATAAAAATCAGCCGAGTGTGGTGGTGGGCGCCTATAATCCCGGCTACTCGGGAGGCTGAGGCAGGAGAATCACTTGAACCTGGGAGGCAAAGGTTGCAGTGAGCAGAGATCGCGCCACTGCACTCCAGCCTGGGTGACAGAGCAAGACTCCATCTCAAACCAACCAACCCCCAAAAAACCAAATCAGGAAGCTTTTATCACTCCTTCTCCTAGATGAGCAGATGGAGACCCACAGGGGCAGCTTCCATCTCTCCAGGTTCCATGGCGAGTGAGGGACACAGCAGTTTCAAAGCCAGGGCTGCCTGAGCCCACAGCCCCTTCTCCCTACCAGGAGGCTCTGTGCCCCACTCCTGCCAAACCCTCAGGGGTGCCTTGGGCTGGACTTGGGCAGGGACCTCTCGGCAGGGACCTCTCGTCAGCGGTGGCTGGGAGATACAAGGGCAAACCTTCCAGCTCAGCTGGGTGTGGAGTCAACAGCGTGTCCAGCACTGCAACAACATCAGCCCTGTGCCTGTGGACTGCAGCCCAGATGGCCTGGCTCTTTCTATACATTCTGTGTCTGTCTGAGATCTGCGCTCTGCAAGGAAACAGATTTGCACAAGAATGCTCAGGGCCCTGGAATCCCCAGGGGGGAGATGTTCTAATGCAGCAGGAAGAGAGCAGGCTGGGCCATGGCTGCACGCACCGTGATGAAGAGGCCCCGGCCCTGGCAGCTGGCTTTGTGGAATAGCCACTGGCTCGCAGATGTGCGCTGGAGACAGCAGGGGCCTCTGTGTGGGAACAGGAGGTGTGTCACAGGGTGGACGCTTCCTCACTTTCTCACCCCAAAGCCGGGTTGCTTCTGGGCTGCCACACTGGGAGTGCTCAGCCGCCATATGCAGTTGGGTCCCTGTCCTGTTTTCTGTCTTTCCTGGGTTCATTTCTTCCTGGGAACAGGTTGCTGCTTTGTGGGGTGAGGGTGATGGTTGAAGAATCCTCTGTGCGATTTGCAAGAGCAGGTAGGGAAGGTGAAAGCTGCTTTGCATGGCCCCCGTGGTGTGACTCCTCTGCCCCGGTAAGCGTGGCGGACCGTGGCGTGACTCCTCTGCCCCGGTAAGCGTGGCAGACCGTGGCGTGACTCCTCTGCCCCGGTAAGCGTGGCGGACCGTGGCGTGACTCCTCTGCCCCGGTAAGCGTGGCGGACCGTGGCGTGACTCCTCT
>NW_012117821.1:3917283-3919758 GCF_000951035.1 Colobus angolensis palliatus | reverse complement strand
CTCTGCCCCGGTAAGCATGGCGGATGCACTCACCTAAGCAACTTCGGGAAACGGTATTTTGATGAGAATCTGTAAGACTACAGGAAAAGGGAACCATGCGTAAACACTGCAGTTGGTGCAGTTATTTCTCACGGGAGTGCGGGTGAGAAGCGCCGTGCGTGTGTGCGGGGAGGAAACAGTAGCCGGGCTCCTCTCTCTTGGCGCGGGAGGTTTTGAATGAGCAAGGATGCAAGACTGGAATCAACCACGGGCCCGGGGGACCTCCCTGTGAACGCTGGTCAGCGTCCCATAGCTAGAGGTGGGTGGCTACGGAAAGAGATCTAGCTGTGCACGGATGCATGGGCTCTGCACAAACTTCCTAACCCCGTCTGCTGAGCGAGACTGAAGCAAGGGTGCCTTTGTGGCAAACACTCCAGGGCCCAGATCTCGGGTTCTGATTCCATCCTCTAGTCAAAGGGACCAGAGCTCCTTGGGGAGGGAGTAGACACGCGAGATGGGAGCACTGTGTGGTGCCAGAAAGTAAAGACAGGCTCAAGGCCGGGTGCGGTGGCTCACGCCTGCAATCCCAGCACTTTGGGAGGCGGAGGCGGGCAGATCTCTTGAGGTCAGAAGCTCGAGACCAGCCTGGCCAACATGGCGAAACCCCATCTCTGCTAAACGCACAAAAATTAGCTGGATGTGGTGGCGCACGCCTGTAATCCCAGCTACTCAGGAGACTGAGGCTTGAGAATCACTTGAACCCAGGAGGTGGAGGTTGCAGTGAGCCGAGATCATGCCATTTGCCACTTCACTCCAGCTTGGATGACAGAGTGAGATTCTGTCAAAAAAACCCAAACTGCCACCCGCCCAAAAAGAAAATGAACTCAAACAAACTCAAAGCAAAAAGGATACGGCATGTCACAGGGCCAACCTGAAGGAACTCCCAGTGGCCAAGGCTGGAACAATTTGAGCAAACAATGAATAACGAGGTATTGGGGTATAACCCAAATTATTATAAAATAAACACCCATGACTCCACAGTGATGTAATAAATGATTCAGTAAGTCAGTGAATGGGGAGGAGAGACAAGCCCCCGCACACTAGAGCTCTGCTTTATGTAGTTACGCCTCCGGCCCCACCCAGCCTGGAGTGTAGGCTGCACTTGGTGGCTCCTTTCTGGAGAGGACATCATGGAAAGGAGAAGGAAAGAACTCAGCGGTGGAGAAACCAGCACCCACTGTCCCAGCCAGGTGATCAAGGTCAACTCCGTGGTGGTAAGTGATGTTGACACGATGGGACTGCAATGGCGCTTCCATTCCACGGTCTTGCTCCCCAACACCCGTAGTCCCGGTGTAATCAAGAGAGAGATACCAGACACATCTCAGCTGGGAGAGGCTCCACAACAGACTTGACTGAAACACCTTCAGACTGCCAAGTTCATCAAAAAGAAGGAAAGTCTGAGACGCTGCTACAGCTCAGAGGAAGCTAAGGAGACATGGTGACTGAAGGTGACACGGTGTCCTGGAGGCTCTCTGGGGACAGAAAAGGACATTGTGGAAAACTGGCGAGCTCAGAATAAAACGTGAAGTGAATAGCACCAAGGCTGGTTCAGTTAATAACATCCCATTGTTGGTCTCTCAATTGTAACAGATACACCATCGGAAAGTAAGGTGTTAAAAATGGGGAAAACGGCGCAGGGTCCACTGGCACTCTCCCTACGGTCTGCAATTTTTCTGTAAATTCAAGCCTATTTTAAATTTTTAAATGCTTTTTTTGTTAAGTAGTTAGGTGTATATGTGTGGCTTGATTTCTGGGCGTTCTCTCCTGTTTCATTGATCTGTGTGTACTGTTTCACCATCGTGTGGTCTGTGGCTTTACAGTGTCTTGCAATTGAGCAGCAGGAGTCCTCCTGGGTCTGGGGAGTTTGGAGCTGTTTCTGGGTGCCCTGAGCACGTGGTGCATGGAGAGGCACAGCACGGAGCTTCTGTGTGCCAGCTCTGGGGCCAGAATGCCCCAAACACAGCTTCACCTCCACCATCTGCTAGTTGTGAGATCTTGGCTAATTTTCTTAACTTTTCTGTGCCTTGGTGGTTTGGCTGTCAAATGGGAAAACTGCTGTACCTCAAAGTGTGTGTAAGGGTTAAATGAGCTCATACGGGCTGGGCGTGGTGGCTGACACCTGTAATCCCAGCACTTTGGGAGGCCAAGGCGGGCGGGTCACCTGAGGTCAGGAATTCAAAACCAGCCTGGCCAACATGAAGAAACCCCATCTCTACTAAAAATACAAAAATTAGCCGGGTGCATTGGCAGGCACCTGTAATCCCAGCCACTCTGGAGGCTGAGGCAGGAGAATCACTTGAACCTGGGAGGCAGAGGTTGCAGTGAGCCGAGATCGCGCCATTGCACTCCAGCCTGGGTGACAGAGCAAGACTCCATCTCAAACCAACCAACCCCCAAAAAACCAAATCAGGAAGCTTTTATCACTCCTTCTCCTAG
>NW_012117821.1:3904188-3916678 GCF_000951035.1 Colobus angolensis palliatus | reverse complement strand
CCAGCCACTCTGGAGGCTGAGGCAGGAGAATCACTTGAACCTGGGAGGCAGAGGTTGCAGTGAGCCGAGATCGCGCCATTGCACTCCAGCCTGGGGCACAAGAGTGAGACTTCGTCTCAAAAAAAATGCGAACGCCTGTGGAAATGCTGAAGACAGTACCTGCACCTAGCAGAGCTCCATCCTCTCAGCCATGATCGATTCCTGTGGGTAGTTGAAGGCTTGGACAATGAATGGCAGCCTCTGGCCCTGCTTCATCCAAACCACTTATCAAAGGACCTGGCCACTGAGTGGAGAATTCAGGGGCGCTTGCCCACCAGGTGCACATGGAGGGCAGCTTCGTCCCTGCCCACGTTTGTGCGTGGTCTGACATCAATCATCCTGGCTGGCTCCTGAGACTATTGAAGGTGGAGTCAGAGAAGAAACCACGGGCTGTGAGGTCAGATGTGCCCAGGGCTGGACTCGAAGCTGTCCGAGCTCTGCGACTGCACTCCGAGATGCGGGAGACGGTTGGTTGTTCTGTGTCATGTGTGTGCCTTATGCCCTTGGAGGCTGGCTTGGGGATGCTGCGGAATATAAAAATCACATGGAGACATCATGAAGTGCCCACCACACAGATAAAAATTAAAATATTTATCTATAGCAGGTGTTGGCAAGAAGACAAAGCCATGGGAAAACATATCCTCACTGGAAGGAGTGGACATGTGGAAGGGGCTTGTCTGACCTGGGAAGTCAAGGCCATGGCTGCCCACAAGGCAGGGCCTCCACTCCAGGAACACCTCCCTCCTGTGGAAACCTGAGCACGGGTGCACCCAGAGGTAGGGATGGAGGCTCATCAGCGCTTTGCCAGAGCCCAGATGCCCATCCGGAGAAACAGGGTTGAAGCGTGGTAGATTCATGCGATGAAACACCGTGCAACAAAAAAATCCGAAACCCACAAAATCCGCCAAGCACACACATACACCAATAAACCGAACCCAGGGAACAACACGGATCAACCTAGAAACATAATATTGAGGGAGAAAAAAGACCAGACTTGAAAGAGTTCTTACTGTATGTTTCCATTTATATAACATTCAAACACAGACGAAACTACATTGTTAGGGCAGCATAATTAGATAGTAAAACTCAGAAGAAAAAGCAGGAAGCGCTTACCATAAGAATCAAGGTGGTGGTTATCTCCGGAAGGGGAGGAGGCCCTGCTCAGGCGGCTGGGAGCTCAGGATGTCCGAGACGGGGGCGTCTGGGTGTGGGCTGTTGCCTATTTCTTGACATGAGTGGTGGATACATGGATGTTTGCTTTATAACAATATACATACTCTTTTGTGTGTTATATTTCACAATTAAAATAATTTTTAGGCCAGGTGTGGTGGCTCACGCCTATAATTCCAACACTTTGGGAGGCTGAGGTGAGCGGATAACCTGAGGTCAGGGTTTCGAGACCAGCTTGGCCAATATGGTGAAACCCCATCTCTACTAAAAATACAAAAATTAGCCGGGCGTGGTGGCATGTGCCTGTAATCCCAGCTACCTGGGAGGCTGAGGCAGGAGAATCGCTGGAACCAGGAGGCGGAGGCTGCAGCGAGCTGAGATTGTGCCACTGCACTCCAATCTGGGTTACAGAGCAAGACTCAGTCTCAAAAAAAAAAAGTTTTTTTTTTTTTTTTTTTTTTAATTAAGATATATGGGAGAGCTGAGGCAAGTTTGGCGCCTTTGAAAAAATATCCTAGAAAATAATAAAAGGAGGTCCCCAGTGTGGCAGAAAGAGCACACTCTTTGGAACAAGAAAGGAGTGGGTTTGATCCCTGGCGATGCTCCTTACTATAATGCCTTGGACAAGGCATGAAACCTTTCAGAATCTTATTAACCAACCCATAACTTAAGAAAAATAGAAAAGGAACCCAGAAGGGCAGCTGAAAAGAGTCTCTTGCCCAGTGCCTGGCACAGATTAAACCTTAACAAGTGGCATCTGTGATTGTTGGTGTTTACATGATGGCCAACGTCTCGGGCTGCTAGATCCAAAGATGGCACCATCAGTTCCCTCCCTGCCGCACATTGATGCCACCTCCCTACTGAGAGGTAGATTGTATTGCTCCTCCCCTTGAATCTGAGTGCACTGGCCAATGAAATGCAGCAGAAGCAAGGTCTAAGAACTTCTGAGGTCTTGCTGAAGATCAGACTGGAAGGCTTCCTGGGACATCAGCCACCCAGACTTGGTCCCTGGCTCCACAGCCAGGTTACAGAGGAGACATGGCTCCCTGGGTCACGGGGTGTGCTGGAGGCTCACAGTCAGGTGCCTCTGGAAGGTTGGAGAAAGTGCATTGAGGAACAAACCAGGGTGTGTCTTGCTAAAAGGACTAGGAAAGCCTCTGCCAAATGCGAATCCTTCAGCTGGACATGGTATTAACCCGATTAGTTTAACAAGTATTTACTGGGCACAAGCTCCGGGCAAGGGTCAACCCGTGTCCCTTGCAGAATTTGCACCCTATGGAAGAATGCAGGTAAGCTCCGGAGTCATGAGTTAAGGTTGGCTCTTACTCAAGGTCTACGAGTAAAGTGGGAGGAGGAACTGCACTTCCCAGCACTGTCCTCAGAACCCCATCCATGAGAGGGGCAGAGGGACCGGTGCAGGGCAGTCTTGCTGCTTTTAAGTCACAGCAGGACACCTTGACATTTGCGGGCCTGTAAGGGAGTCAGGATGAACCCCATCCCACCAGCCTGAGCCCACCACTCACACCTGAAGTCTGATTCCTTGCCATGTAAATTGGAATAATCGTTCCAGAAAGAAATTTGGCATTCATTCCTAAACTTAGAGTGCTCACACCATATCCAGCAGCTCTACTGGTAGGGATTCACCCTACTGACATCCTCCCACTCACATTCCAAGACGCCTGCATGGCCGTGTTCACTGCAGCATTGTTTATAACAGAAAATCCTGCACTCTCTCTGAACACTCGGTCAGTCAGGACCTGCTTAAGTCATTTTTGGTTCCTCTCCAGAATGAAATCCTAAGCAGCTGGAAAGAAAGAATGAGCTAATACTCTCAGCTCATGGGTAGAAGCACTCCATTTCCTGAAGATATCATCTGTCCTGACTTAATCTATTCATTCAATAAAATTCCAATAAAATCTCAAATACGTTTGTGTTTGTTTTTAGTGACACTTGATTGGCCGACTCTACAAGGTGTAGTATTGAGCAAGGAGAGGGCTGGAATGTCAGCAAGGCAATTTTGAAGGGCGAGGTGTGGTCACTTGCACCTTAAACTATCAAGTCTTTAAAAGCTAGGTCAAAAAAATGTAGATCGTTGTGGAGGGATCAGATGGACAGAAGCCCAGGAGACCCAGTTGTACAGGGAGATTGGTGTGGCAGAGGACTGGACTGTGGCAGGAAAGGACAAATGAAGAAATGGGGCCAAGATAATGGGTTATCAGTAGAGAGAAGAAGTTACACTGAGTTTCTACACCACATTGCTCACAAAAGGTACGTGCCCGGTGGATTAAAGGCCTAGGTGAGATAAGCACAATTTTAACACTTCTAGAAGAGAAGGAAGGTGTGGTGATTAATTCTAATGTGTCAACTTGACTGGGCCACAGAGTGCCCAGATGTTTGACTAAACATTGATTCTGGGTGTGTTTGTGAGGGTGTTTCTGGAAGACATTGACTTTCGCATCAGTGGACTGAGCAAAGCTCACTCTCCCCATTATGGGTGGGCACTACCCAGTCCATTGAGGGCTTGAGTAGAACGACGAGGCCAAGGAAGAAGTAGTTACTTTCTCCGCCAGCCTGGGACATTGGTCTTCTCCAGCCCTTGGACTGGGGCTGATACCATTGGTATTCCTGGTAATCAGGACTTTGGGCTCTGACCAGAACGACACCACCAGCTTTCTGGGGTCTCCCTAGCTTGCAGATGGTGGAACTTCTCCACTTTCATAATTGTGTGAATCAATTTCTTATAATCTCTCTCTGTGTGTCCTTACATAGATTTGGGTATTGATATAAATATGGAATGTAGATAGGTATTTCCTATGGGTTCTGTTTCTCTGGAGAACCCCAACTAATACAGAAGGAGATGACCTTTATGATTCCAGTGTAGGGAAAGATTTCTTAACAAGACACAAAGAGGATATACAGACAAAGAAAAGTTTAATAAAGTCCTTTCTATTGAAATTTAAAACCTATGATTGTCAAGAAATATGATACACAAAAAGAAAAGGCAAGCCACAGAGCAGTAGAAGGTATTTTCAACATGTGTGCAGTAATGGATTAATATCCAGAATGCATAAATGATTTTAATAAATCAACAAGGAAAAGATCTCACCCTCTTAAAAAAGCAGAAGAAAGGGCAAAAGATATGAACAGAAAACTCACAGTGGAAGACATCAAAATGGGCAAAAAAGAGAAATCCCATGGAAAGAAGCTCAATGTTGCTATGAAGTTGAACCTTATGAAACTGCCACTTTCAGCCGCTCAACACAGTTGAATGCTGGTGCTTTCACACGTTTCCATCCTAGAGCTCAGGGAAGTCTGAGCTAGACCACAGTCAGCCAGGATCTTATACCCATCCGAGTGTCCTCACACCCATCCAAGTGTCCTCACACCCGTCCAAGCGTCCTCACACCCATCCGAGTGTCCTCACACCCATCCCAGTGTCCTCACACCCGTCTGAGTTTCCTCACACCCATCCGAGCGTCCTCACACCCGTCCGGGTTTTCTCACACCTGAGTTTCCTCACACTCGTTCGAGTGTCTTCACTCCCTTCCAAGTGTCCTCACACCCGTCTGATGTCCTCACACCCTTCCGAGTGTCCTCACACCCATCCGAGTGTCCTCATACCCATCTGAGTTTCCTCACACCCGTTCGAGTGTCAAAGGTTTAAGCCTGACAATACCATTTGCTGGTGAAGAGGGGCACAGCAGGGACTTACACATCCTGACAGAGGGGCTGATGGATGACAATGACTCCCCAACTTGGGGAACAGTTTGGCGGCATCTTGTCAAGTTACAGAAGCACATATCCAACTCTTACACATTGCTGGGGAATGTGAAATAGTGCAACTGCTGTGGGAAGCAGGGGCTCCAACAATGCAACATAAAGTTAGCGATTCCACTCCTGCAATGAAAATTCACATTCACTCAGTAGGGTGCGGTGACTCACGCACATCGGGTGGCCGAGGCGGGTGGATCATGAGGTCAGGATATCAAGACCATCCTGGTCAACATGATGAAACCCTGTCTCTACTACAAATACAAAAATTAGCCGGGCGTGATAGTCTCAGCTACTCAGGAAGCTGAGGCAGGAGAATCGCTTGAACCAGGGAGGTGGAGGTTGCAGTGAGCCAAGATCGCACCTCTGCACTCCACAGTCTGGGAGACAGAGAGAGACTCTGTCTAAAACAACAACAACAGCAACAACAACAAAACTTGCATTCACTCAAAAACCTGTACACAAATGTCTGTAGCAACCTTATTTGTAATAGCCAGAAAGTAGAAACAACTCAAGTCTTCATGAATGGATGAATGAATACGTAAACTGTGCTACATCCACACAATGGAATAATATTTGTAAAAAGGAATGAAGTACTGATACACACCGCAACGCAGATACAACTTGAAAAGCTGCCAAGCGAAAGACACCAGTCACAGAAGATCACACAGCCCATGATCCCATTTATCCCATGTTCACGACAGGGATCTGCAGAGACAGAGCTGTGGTCATTCAGGAACGAGGGTGATGGCTCAAGGGCAGAGAGTTTCCTTCTGAGATCACCAAAATGCTGTACAATTGACTGGTGATGGTCGTACGTATCTGTGAAAACATCAAAAACCGTTGAACTGTACGTTTTAAATAGGCGACTTGTATGGTCTGTAAATTGTATCTCAAGAAAACTGTTTTAAAACAACAGCTGAACCACAGCAACAAAAAGAAGTTCAGCTTCCCCCTATTCCATCACTGACCATGGGCACTGAGCCACTCCCGTGTGCCCACCAGGAGCCAAGCCTCGGAAGGCAGCTGCAACAGAGTCTGACCATGGAAATCCAGAAACAACCCACAGGCAGGAACGCAAATGAAGAAATGAACATGGCATCCCCCGTGGAATACCGTTAGGTAGTGAAAAGCAAAGAGCTGGCACCGCACAGACCCGCATGCATAGCTCTTAGCGCAGAGCTTGAGAAGTTTTGGAGCACCCCGTAGGTTTGAACAGAGTTTACAGCTACGGGTAACTGCTGACGGATCCTGGCTTGGCGGGTCCCTCTTCCCCTCCCCAGGGTCCTCCTGACCTTCACGCCAGGCCTCTGGGCCCCTTGGCTACCCTGGGGCCAGTTCTGGCTTCTCCACAACCTCTTAACATCAGGCTTTGCCCAACCAGCGTGTGTATGTCTGGCAGTTTCCCGCTTAGAAGCCGTGTGGAATTAAGGAGTCTGATTGGAGTCGGGGAAATCTGAGAGCTGCCTGCCAGCTCTGAGTAGGGGAACAAATGTATGTGCTTTGCAGGGATGGCCACTTTTCCAACAAGAAAATCACAGCATTTCAGAGTTTTTAACTCTGAGGGACTTCAAAAAGAGAAGTTAGAGAAAGAAAGATGCTAAGCCGTATGTGTCACAGGAGTGATTGCTGTGTGTGCAAATCAACCCTATTGTGTACTCATGATACTGTAAGGCAGGAAGCTAGATAGGGTGTGCTGGGTATGTTTCTGATTCACCAGCTCTGGGGCCTTCTTTCTGGAAAGATTTGGCAGCTGGGGGCTGGAACCATTTGAAGGAGCCTTTGCTCCCTGTGTGGTGGTTGATGCCAGCAGATCCCAAGGAGCTCAGCTGGGACTGTTGACCACAGCTCCTGTATGTGGCTTCTCCATGCACCTTGAGTGTCCTCACAGCATGGCTGCCTCAGAGAAGCCAGACTTCTTATCTGGTGGTTCCAGGCTCCAAAAGCGAGTGGACCAGTAGACCCAGCAGAAACTGCATGGCCCTGTGACCCAGTGACCAGAAGCCACATGCGTCACTCTTCCCAGATGCTATTGGCCCAAATAGCCACAAATCCACCCAGATTCAGAGGGAAAGAATGTAGACCCCACCTCGTGATGGAAGGGTGGTAAGGTCACACTGTAGACGAGTGTGTGGGAGGGAAGATAGTGTCACATTCATCTGTGGAAAATATAACCTCCACGTCATCTTAACACACACAGCCTCTTGGGTATTGACCAATGAAATAGGAAATCGATTGACTGGCCTATCTATCTCTTCATTGGTCAATCCATCATCTGTCTATTGTCTATCATATATATCTCTATCTATCCATCAACCACCTATCTGTAGCTATCTATAGCTATCTCTCTCTCTCTCTCTATCCATTCATCATCTATCTGTCATCTATGTATCTATCATCCCTGTTTCTACCATCATCATCTTTTGTTTATCTCTCTGGGGTGATTTGACATTTTTCATATCAACCCTCTCCCCATTCCTTCTATCAAATGCTTTTATTTTATTTTATTTTATTTTTGAGGCAGAGTCTCGCTCTGTCGCCTGGGCTGGAGTGCAGAGGCCGGATCTCAGCTCACTGCAAGCTCTGCCTCCCGGGTCTACGCCATTCTCCTGCCTCAGCCTCCCGAGTAGCTGGGACTACAGGCGCCCGCCACCTCACCCGGCTAGTTTTTGTATTTTTAGTAGAGACGGGGTTTCACCGTGTTAGCCAGGATGGTCTCGATCTCCTGACCTCATGATCCGCCCGTCTCGGCCTCCCAAAGTGCTAGGATTACAGGCTTGAGCCACCGCGCCCGGCCTGTCAAATGCTTTTAAAGGAGTAAGTTTCATGAACCTATTGTTAGATTTTACTAAAATCTTTACAAAAGGTTTACTAAACCTTCCAAGGAAACATTAGTGTGACTTTAAAAATAACGGATTTTGTGGTAGTTTCTGATTGAATGAGGCCGCCGATAATATT
Source organism: Colobus angolensis palliatus (assembly GCF_000951035.1). Lineage (NCBI taxonomy): Eukaryota > Metazoa > Chordata > Mammalia > Primates > Cercopithecidae > Colobus > Colobus angolensis. The sequence continues at coordinate 3,908,740 of NW_012117821.1, read as the reverse complement.
GGTTACAATTGTCTGAACAATGATATTTTCCTGCAGCAGGATTCTGGAATCACTTGGGTTAGGATCCCCCGATGGGTTCAGGTGCCCCTCACACCTGCCGTTCTCTTTTCATCACTACCTTTTGCAGGGACATTTCCTTCCTCTATACCTTCCCTCTTCACCTCCAAAATGGCCCTGTGGAAGTTGTATTAGCTCCTGGAATGTAGCTGAAGAAACTATTCCTGGCCGCTGTCCACCACCCTTCCTGGCAGGGCAGCTCTGAGCAGCCTTCACCCCAGTTGGGTCAGACCCAGACCTGACTGCACTGTGGCCCACATGCCCTCAGCAGACCCTGGAGTCAAATGCCTTACCGTGCAGAGGGAAAAATCTCTGGGCCCAGAAACCCAGCCCTGTGTCATAACCTGGGCTCTGCTGGGCCTCAGTGCCCTTCCACGTTCACCGAAGGGTCTGGCCAGAGGATCACAGGGTCAGTTCCTTACTGTCCCATGACTGTGGTGCCTGGACTGTCTTCCCTGGCACCCCAGATACCCTTGTCCCCTGTCCACCCCCAGATTTTGGAGTGGGAGTTGGGTTGCAGGACCCTTACTCTTGGACTGAATGTGGGGTTAGCACCAGCCTACCTCACTTTTCATCAAGGAAGGAGCAAAGATGGAACAAGTATCAGTCTGTTTCCAAAATGAGGGATTTTCTTATATTTTGTGAGGCTGTTAAGGCCTTAGAGCCTCTCTGACCCCAAGGAGGTTCCCCTAGCCAGCCCAAAGACTGCAGAGTGGGGTTAGCTTGTTTGAATGAACTTTGAATCAATACATGTAAACACACACACTGTAAAATTCTTGTTTATGATTCTTAATCCCAAATATTTGATCTTTTGCTATTTTTCTTTTATGGCACCTTAAATCAAGATCACATTTAGAAACCAAAGCTGACTCTATTCAGCTAAGCTTGATATTTGAATCATTTATTATTAAGTAGTGTGTGTGTGTGCGTGCATGTGTGTGTGTGTGTGTGTATGTAACAGTGACAAGACTGGAATTAGGCAAATGTTCATGTGTTGAAATTTGGGCGTAGTGGTGTTTTGTGCATGGAATTTGAGTTCTGTTCTTAGAACTCTGGCACCAAGTGTTTATAACGATCACCAGACTAAGTATGCTTTAATGCAAATGTTGACTTTCTGCCTGATTCTTACGTATATACGCATGCCATAGACTATTTGAAGGCCTAACAAAAGACTGTGTGCTTAAGATGAAAAGAAAAAAAAATTATGTTTGAAACATTAATATGTAACATTCGTAAAGTATTTTAGCTAGAAAGCAAACCAAAACAATCTGAAGCATATTTTTAATCCAGAGAAAACACACAAAGGGCAAAGATGAGAGAGGAACAAAAGCATCAGTTAGATAAATGTCACAGAGGAAACACAAATTAAAAGTGACAGAGACATGAACATTTCTAAAGTAAAAGGTGACTAGCAGCAGGGAGCCATGCCTACTGAAAGTGACATAGGAGAGTCCATCTTCTCCGTAATAAAGACCTCGTTGAAAGCGGTAAGTTGCATTTTCTGAAAGAGAAAAATAAAGAACAGACGTAGACTAGTCATAAAAGAAGGAATGCAAACGAATGCCCTAAACCTCTTAACCTCTTGAAGCCAAGGTGACCTACAGTCAACATGACGGTCAGTGTGGTCACGGTTTATCACCTTACCCGGTATCCACACAGTTTTGTATTCATGCAGCAAATGGTCGTTAGTGGAAATCAGGCTCTCAAAATTATCGAATGCCATCTTTAGCCCTCAAAAGTTTATGTGAGTCGGGGAGATGGACGAGGGAGACCTGGTCCATGAAATTGGCCTCCACATGGATTTCCTACAACTCATAAAGGGTCAGAAGCTGGGCAGGCCCTAGAGCCACCCAGCCCTGCGTGTCCCAAATGATGCCAGTGTGGGCAGCATTTCCACAGGACCCAGGCAAAATAAACCAAGCAAGGATAACACACCAAGGCTTTCATGAAGCTCCATTTATCCTGCCCTTTATTCTGAGATCACATTCTTTCTATTGGCAGGAGACAGAGGGGTTATTAAGCGGTTTTCAAACACTGGCAACTCCTAGGTTGCCTTTCTGTTTCTGAGGGTTGGGGGATGATTTTACTGATAGACAAAAGTCCCAAACTTGGCGGTCTGTGAGCTAATTCACCCACCTCCCTGGTGCAGAGGTGAGCCACACCAGGCCGGGAGGGGGCCGGGGACTCGGCCAAGACCCAGGTGGATGCTGAGGGCAGAGCTAGGGTGGCAGGTGCTCTCAGCATGCTCCTGGTTCCTCCTGCCTCCTCACTGCCACCTTGGCGGGGATCAGGCCTAGGAGTTCCAGGGAGGTCTCTGGCACTCCTGTAAGCGTCTGCTTTCGGATGGTTGTGCCTTGTTCCTCTGGGGCAATCAACAGAGTTGGCAGATGTAGGCTGCCCTGTGAAGCACCTGGGCAATGCCCCAGCGGAGCATCTTTGGCTTTCCTTAGGGACCTGGGTTTCCTGTTGGCTGCATTCAGTGCTGTGAGCAAACACTGTGGCCTCTGTGGGGAGATGGCGGCCAGCACACAGAGGGGCTGGCGGGAGATGGGTCAGGTAGATGGAGGCGCCATCACTTCCTCGAATTAGGAGAGTGGCCAGAGTGGATTTTGGAGAAGTCTGAATTGAGTTGCGGTTGTAAGTACAGCTGTGTGACTCGGTGTGTGAGTTGATCACTTGGAAACGGTGGGTGAAGGTCACTGGAAGTTGTCTTCTTGAGATCCTTAAAGGACCAGTTCAACTGAATAGCTGGATTTGTTTTTTCCTTCTGGGTAAACAGTCAGGAGAGGTTTCTGAGAGTGGGTCAAACATTTTCTCAGGCTATTCCAGAGCTTGCTTGGCAGTGGTGCTGGTGACATGAATTTGTGGTGCCCACGAGAAAATGTTTCCTTAAGAAAAGGCCCCATGTTTGCAAACTCAGAGTTAGTGTCCAAATTAGTGAGCGTCTGTGGTTTTGGGGCGCCCAGGGGGTTACAAGTGCAGTAAAGTATCAGGGCTGAAAGAAAAGGCTTTAGGATTAGAAATGCGAAGCCCTCCAAGTCCGTGTCCTCACCTGGGAAGCGGAGCGTGAGACTCGTGGAGGAGGTTGCTGTGAGCCTCGCGTGCTTAGCAGGTGCTGGTGCAGAACCCAACTCATACCTGGCACCCGGCACACGGCGGCTGTCAGCACCGTGGTTGCTGCTGGGATTATCCTGCTTTCCATATTTCCAGGGTCACTGAGCCGGTGGGGACTCATAGGCTGCCGAGGACCCTTCCGTTCATTCATGTCCCACATCTTCTGATGAGGATTTCAGGTCTCAGGTGGAATTGTTTAGGACATCGTGTTATTGGGATCATAGTCAAAGCTTTTTGGCCGGGCCGGGCGCTCATTCTGTGGCACAGCCCGGGGAACGAGTGGAGACCCTCCTTCTGCATCTGGACATCCTGGGCCTCTGCAGCCAAATCCACACGCTCTCTCCCAGGCATCTCCCCCCAGCCCACGGCGAGGCAGCCCTTCCTGCCCCTGCCAGCTCTGCCCTCAGACGGGTGTCCTGCTGCCACCGTGACAAATGACCCCCCACGTAGTGGCTCAAAACAATACAGTTTATTTTCTCACGGATCTGGGGGCTAGAAGTCCGCAGTCAGTCTCATGGAGGTGAAGTCAAAGTGTCAGCTGGCTCCTCCCAGAGGCTCTGGGGGAGAATCCGCAACCCTGCCTTTTCCAGCTTCTAGCGGCCTCCCGCCTTCCTTGGCTTGTGGCCCCTTCCTCTGTCCTCAAAGCACACCCTCCAATCTCTGCTTCTGTGGCCCATCACTTCCTGATTCAGACTCCTCCAATCCTGCTGTCTCTCTCCTACAAGGAGCACTGTGACTGTCCCGGGCCCACCTAGTTGAACCGGGTTAATCTCCCATCTCAAAATCCTTCATCACAGCTGTGAGGTCCCCTCTGTCCTATCAGGTCACATCCTCAGTTTCAGAAATTAGGACATGGGCATATTTGGGGACCATTATCCAGCTGACCACACCCACCCATGTTTGCCCCTTCCTCCAGGAAGTTCCCAGAATAGATGGTGTGAGATGATGGAATCCCCATTCCCCTCCGCGGGGGGAAGGCCTGGCCCTTCTCGGCAGCCCCTCAGGGAACCCAGCCCCTCTTCCCAGGGCACTGGTTCATCTCCCAGGAAACACTCTCCGCTCAGGCTGGGGTGGGCTGTCGGGATGCCCTGAAGCTGGCTGTGTATGCCTTCTCCCTTTTTCAGCAGCACCCCTCTCCACACTACCCACCCCCACCCCGCCGCAGCACCAGTGTGCCAGGTCTGACTGCCTGGACAAACACCTCGCGCCACTAGACTTGTGCCCTGCAAGTGTGGATGGGGCTTGACTTCCGGTCGGATAGGTGCCAGAGAGAGCGGTGTTAAGCTACTGTAAGGCAGTGGGGTTCTCTGAGCCCTCCCTGTGGCAGCGGGCCAGGGGCTTGGGGTGTCTGTGATCAGGCAGCTGCTGGAAGTTGAAGTTG
>NW_012117821.1:3847461-3903424 GCF_000951035.1 Colobus angolensis palliatus | reverse complement strand
CTCCTACTGTGTGTGAGTCCTTGCCTGGGTGTCAGAGGGGCCCCTGTGAGCTCCTACTGTGTGTGAGTCCTTGCCTGGGTGTCAGGGGGCGCCTGTGAGCTCCTACTGTGTGTGAATCCTGTGCTGGATGTTCCAGGGCACTGCTGAGTGATAAGGCACATGGGCAGAGAGACAGACACCCACCTCCATCACCACATAGAAAACCCCATGTGGGGTGCTCCCAGGGGCCCACGGGAACATGGAACAGGGAGAAGGTTCAGCCCAGAAAGGCAGTTGACCCGGGGAACCACAGAGGTGCTGGAGGAAAAGGCTCAGGTGCTTTGGGCAGATCCAGCTCTTCTCCCTCGTCACGGACTTTCCCGTGTGCCCTTCTGTTGGGGCTAGAGTCGGTAGGCTCGAGGGCTGTGGCAAGCCCCCAGACCTCTCTGCGCCTCAGTTTCCTCCCCGATCAATAGGCACAGTGCACCAGTCCTGCTTTTTCACGAGACGATGGTGACGCTGGGGCCTTGCGTACTTGGCGCACTCTGGTTTCAGAGGAGCATTTTGAGTTTCTCAACCCCCGGGGAACCTACCTGGCCCTCTCTGTCTCCTGTCCGTTCTATGGTGGTTCGCTGTGTGGTGGGCCTTCCTTGGTATCTAACCCACTGAAGGCAGGACATGTGAGGGTGTGGGTGTCCCTGACGGCTCCCACTTGGGCTGGGGCTGCCCTCGACCTCCGCTCGTCAGTCATCGGAATCCTTTCTGCTGTTTGCCTTGGCCTGGGCACCTCCCTGCAGCCTCAGTGCCCCAGTGGCCAATGTAAACCTGCCCTACCTCAGGAATTCCAGACACAGCCTGCCCCGAGGGGCCCCAAGGGGAGGGGAGGGATGGCTGCATTCTTGGAAATGCCAAGGAATTAAGAACCAGATTTCCCCCACTAGCATCCCACAGCCCTGGATTCAGGTCCCCTGGGAGCACCCAGTGGGGTGCCCAGCACGAGGCCCACAGTAGAACCTGTTCACAAATTTAACCCAGCTGATCAGAGTCTGTCCGGGTGCTGGGAGATGGAGGGAATGAGGCTGGCATAGGCCTTTGTCTCTTGGGAGATTCCAGTTCGGGAAGACAGATTCAGAGACAAGGATTAAGTCATATGACAGCTGTGGGTGAGGGTACTGGGGCTCTGTGGCAGGTCTGGATCTGGAGGGGCAAGAAGGGGTGCAGGGCGGCCACAGCTGGGGGAGGCCCAGGCAGGAAGGGAGCTGGGCCATCCAAGGAATGCTGAGACGTGGGCTGATGACAGTGTGAGAGTTGCTGGAGAAGACAAGAGGAAGAGTTCCTAGTGTCCATCTCCAAGACGCTTCTGTGGCCACCACCTCACACACTGCACTCCACCCTGCACCCATGGTGAAGTCCAGCTCTCTCCGGCCTGAACGGGCATCTCTGAAGAACGTGACTGCCTGCTTCTATCTTGGCCACCGGAAGGTGCACATGTGGATTCTTAGTTTCTCTAGTGGCCGTGTTTTGCAGAGAATGGCACTGCTATGGATTTAGAGCCAACTGTATATCATACAGAAAGGTACATGCAATTTGAGGAGAACCCCAAGCCTCTGTTCCTCTCACCTGCCATAATAGCGGAAGTCTCACCTTTAGTGCTACCTGCTTTGTCTCTGAGGTCATGACCTTGATGCTCCTGAAAAGGAAGGGTTCTGAAAAGCCCCTGCAGCCCTGCCTGGCCCCCTCCCTGGCAGACGCCTGATGTCTGCCTCATCCCTGAGGAACAGGATTGCAGCTCCTGGGATGGACGAGCATTCCTGTGCCTTCTGGGCTTATGTCTCGAACATCATTCTCTTCCAGACTCAGAATTTCCCTGCATTTTGAGGACCCCATACCTTTGCCACCAATGCCTCCATTGTTTTCAGGGTGACCCCAGCCTCAGTATTTCATAGGTCCTATTAAAATTGTCACTCCCTGATGGATGATGGGATCCCTGAGAGCAGAGACCATGTCCTTCTCATGTTTGTCCTGCCTGGCCCCAGCCCTGCTAGGTGCAGAGCAGGAGCTAACCATGTGTGTGTTATATGAGGAGATGATGATGATGAGGTCATAGACACTCTGAAGGGTGCTAGCTTACAGACTGGCTTTGCTCCTGGAGGCTTAGAGACTGGCTCTGTTGATCCAAAGATGTGACTCCTGACTCCTGCTCCCTGGAAGCTGGTAGAATCCCTTCCCACAGACATATCAGCAAAGACAGACTCCTCCATGGGATACACACAATGATGTCATCAGATATGGGATTTTAAAAAAAACTGTGATATATATAAGACATTAAAATTTAAGATGGATAATTTTAGCAAAAATTCCAGAAACTATTTGAAAAATAGAAAATTTGGAAATGAAAAAAATAGGACGATACCTTTATGGATGCATTTAGCAGTAGACAGCAGACTGGAGAATTAATTAATTGGAAGATAGGTCTAAAAAATATTCAGTTTCCATGGATAGGCAAAAGGATGGAAAATGTAGAAAAGAACATAAGGGTTATACAGGCTATGGTGATATAGATTAATACATGAAATTGGAGTCCCAGAATATGAGAAGACACAGAATAAGACAGAAGCAGTATTTGAAAAGAAATTTCCCAAGTTGAAGAAAGACAAGAAGCCACAGATCCAAGAAGTGATATCCCAAAGTAGAATAAATCCAAAGGAAACTATTTGTTGTAACATCGTCATAAGTATACTGAAAACCAAAGACAAAATTTATTATCAACCAAAGAAAAAGACATACTGTTTTTTTTAAAAAACGTTAACATTAGATGGATTGCTAATTTATCCACAGAAATGATGGAAGCCAGACATGATGGAACGATAACTTCAAAGGACTGAAAGAAAAAGCGACCCGTCTATAATTCTATACCCAGTGGAAATATCCTTTAATAATTAGGAGGAAACAAGGACATTTCCAGACCATCAAAACCTGATAGAACCAGCTGATTGACACTAAAGGAAATACTAAAGAGAGCTCTTCAGACAGAGGAAAATTAACCCAGATGGCAGAACAGAAATGCAAGAAGGAATGAAGAACAATGAAAAAGGTGAATATGTGGTTAGAACTCAATGGATAAAGCAATACTAATATCTTGTGATACTTAAAATGTATAGAGAATAAACTATGTCCATGAAAGCATGTAAGTTGAGAGGAAATGGTAAACGAAGTCTTGTAAGGTCCTTTCCTTGTCCAAGAAGTGATAAAAGTGCGAATATAGACCAGACTTCAAAATGTCAAGAATGCAGGCTACCATCTCTAGGGTAACCACTAAAAGAGTAGAAAATAATGTCTAATTAATTTGATTAGGTAGAGCAAAAATGAAATAATAAAAAACAAAGAAGGCAAGAAAGAAAAAGAAAAACAGGGCAGATGAAGCATATGGAAAGAGTAACATGGTTAATTTAAAGCTCAATATATAATAATTACAGAGGCCAGGCGCGGTGGCTCACGCCTGTAATTCCAGCACTTTGGGAGGCCGAGGAGGGCAGATCATGAGGTCAGGAATTCCAGACCAGCCTGCCCAACATGGTGAAACCGCGTCTCTACTAAAAATACAAAAAATTAGCCAGGCATGGTGGCAGGTGCCTGTAATCCCAGCTACTCGGGAAGCTGAGGCAGGGGAATCTCTTGAACCCAGGAGGCAGAGTTTGCAGTGAGCTGAGATCACACCATTGCACTCCAGCCTGGATGAGAAGAGTGAAATTCCATCTCAATAACAATAATAATAACAGAATGTCAGTTGAGGTCTGGTCAGGGAAACAGAAACCATGAGAGTTATTTCAAACAAAGGGACTTTATTAGAGGGAATTGATCACACAGTTGTTGAAGAACAAAAAAGAAGCAATGAGATAACACAAAGATGGTAACTACAGAAAGATTTTACTGTTCCTAGGTCTGGAGGAACCAAAGGGAGGAGATGGGAAGGGTGCTGTGGCCTGGCTACTGCTGATGCTTCCAAGGGCAAGGGATGAGGTGCAAGAAGATATCTACAGCAAGAACCAACTGTTGCTGCCACAGGAGTAATGCCGAAAGGGACAGGAAAAAACAGAAAGTCCCCTCACCCCAAGTCCTGTGTCTCTCTCTAGGCCATTCTATGAATGAATCCCAACAAAAGACCACCTAGCAAGGAAGAATGAGAACTGTAATCTGCAGAGTCCCAGTCTTAGTGTTACTGAAAAAAGTGTAAAATAATGGATTAGAATCAGAAAGAATGGATGAATATTAGCTATATAGAATAAATGTATATGGAAAAATACTCCAAACATAAGCCAAAATTTCTCTCATGCATAACCTATTCCATATTACTAAAAATATTTATATGTAAATATAAGGATTTAGAAAGGTTGAAAGCAAAGGCATAGCAAACATACACTAGACAAATCATAACTATAAGAAAGCTACTAGAGTTTTGGTGATATCAAAGTAAAGAAACATTGCTAGCCAGGCATCATGGCTCACATCTATAATCCCAGCACTTTGGGAGGCTGAGGCAGAAGGAGGATTGCTTGAGACCGAGAGTTCGAGACTACCCTGGGCAACATAGTGAGATCTTGTCTCTACAAAAAACAACAACAACAACAACAACATAAAAAGTTAACCAGCTGTGGTGGTGTGTGACTGTAGTTCCAGTTACTCAGGAGGCTGAGAGGGGAGGATGGTCTTGAACCCATGAGCTATGATCATCCCACTGCACTCTAACCTGGGTGACAGAGAAAAACCCTATCTGATGAAGATGAAGAAGAAGAAGAAGGAGGAGGAGGAGGAAGAGGGAAGGGGGAAGGGGAGGAGGAGGGGAGAAGGAGGGGGAGGGGAAGGGGGAAGAGAAGAAGGAAAGAAGGAAGAAGGAAGGAGAAGAAGGAGGATGAGGAAGATTGCCAGAGATTAAGAGGAGTTGTAATGATAAAAGGATCAAGTCCTACTAGGAAGATATAATTCTAAACTTGCATGTACCTATTATTGAGAGGTTTGAATACATCCTATCAGTAATTGGATTGTTCTAATCAAACAAAAATTCAGTAAGAAAATAAACACTTTGAAAAATGCTGTTAATAAATATGACTTTCTTGACATATAGAGAACTACATCCAACAACTGCAAAATACACATCCTTTTTCAGGTGTACTAGACCACTTACCAAAAGTGATACTAAGCCGGTCCATAAGTCATCTTTCAACAGAGTTCTGATAGTTGAAATAATACAGAATATCTTCCCTTAACCACAGTGGAATTAAGCTAGAAATCAGTAATAAAAATATAACTAGAGAATCTCTAAGTATTTGGAAATTCACCAAAATGCTTTCAGAAGTGGGCAAAAGAAGAAATAGAAATGGAGATTTAAAAATATTTTGAATGGCAAACAAACGGTAATATGACATATTTACAATTTTGGATACAGCTGAAGCTATACCTAGAGGAAAGTTTATAGTCAAACAAAAGTACCTTTTGGAAAAGAAGAAAACTTGAAAGTAATGATTAGTGATTTTTGTATCTCTCTCAAGAATCTAGAACAATATCTTCAATCAAATTGCAAAAATGAAGGAAGAAAAGAAAAGACAATTGCAGAAATCAATGAAGTAAAAAAACAAATATATTATAGCATGAATCAACAAAGTTAAATGTTGATTCTTTGAAAAGACTATTAAAATTGATAAACCTCCAGTGAGAGAGAGAAGCACAAATACCCAATATCAGGAAGAAAAAATGGGACATCACTACAGATCCTACAGATATTAGAGGGTAATAAAGGAATATTTTGAACAATTTTATGCCAATACATTTAAAAACTTAGATGAATGGAAAAATTCTGAAAAACAATACAACTTACCAAAAGAGATATAAGAAATGAAGTAAAATTTAATTTAACTGGTAAAGAAATTGAATCATTAATTTAACATGTTCCTACAAAAGATCTTCAGGCCTGATGGCTTGACTAGTCAATCCTTCCAAATATTCATGGAAGACTACTGCTTGTCTTTCATGCATTCTTTCAGAGAATAGGAAAAGATGGAATGTTCTCAACTCCATTTGTGAAGACAACATATCCTTGACATCAAATCTGATAAGGATGTTACACAAAAGAAAAAGTATAAACCAGTCTGTCTTGTGAACATAAATGTGAAAATTCTAATCAAATTTTAACAAATTTAATCTGGTGAAATAATAAAAGGCTAATACATCATAACCAAGAAAAGTATTGCATAAGGATATTTTAGCATTCAATAAATCAAGCAATGTAATTCACTATAGTAACAGTATAAAGGAGAAAAAACAAGTTATTATCTATGGGCAACCCAGAAATACAGGAAACTTCCTTAATCTGAAAACAGAATTTTCAAATCAACCAACCAACGAAATGAAGAATATCTGTAGCAAATATTTTACTCAATAGTGAAATATTGAAATTTTCCTCTGAGACTGGGGCTGGAACCAAGCCGTCTGCTACCACCATGTTTTTCCAAACTGTACTGGAGATTTCAGAGGAAATCAAATGGAAGGTGTGAAGATGAGGAAGGAAGGAATAAAAGTATTATTCACAAACTGTATGATTATTTGCATAGAAAATCCAAAAGAATATATGAACTATTGGAATTAACAAGTGAATTCAGCAAGGTCACTGAATATAATGTAAAGACAAAAAAAATTGTGTTTCTCTACATCCTTAACTGATATTTAATAAAATTTTAAGATGTCATTTATAATGGTGTTAAAATACATACAGTTTTCCAAAAAATAAAGGCATTAAAAGATATGGAAGACACCTTCATAGTAAACTACAAAGCCTTGTTTGGAAAAATGAAAGAAGACCCAAACAAATGGAAAGATGTTTCATATTCATGAACGGAAGACTCACTTATGTAAAGATGTTCATTCATCACCAAATGTATCTACTTTCAATGGAATTGAAATCAAACCCCTGCATCCATTTTGTGGAAATTTCTATGCTGATTCTAAAATTTATGTGGAAATGTGAAGAGCCAAGAGTAGTAGCCTAGACAATCCAAAGAAGAAACAAAATATTAAGAGTTACTTTACTATGTACTAAAATGTGTTATAGAATTACAGTAAGATAGTGTGGTATTTCCTCAAGAATAGACACATGGACCAATGGAACAGGGTTAGGTACAGAAACAGGCCCATCTGTATGATCCCTTGATTTATGATCAGCTGGTTCTGAGGAGCAATGAAAAAAAGATTTTTTTTAAAAAAAGTATGGTGTTCAGTCATTTGGGCCACATGGGGAGAAAAAGATAAAAAGAAAAGAAGCTTACAGTTCTAGGTGGTTTGTAGAGCTGAGTGTAAAACATAAAACGATATACTTTCTAGAAGATAACATAACCACTTTCATGACTGTAGGGATAGGTAAGTGCTCTTTATTTTTATAAATACATAACTATATTTATTGTGAATATTAAATAGTTTTTAAATTATGAGCAATTTATTGAATCACACTATGCATCAATATACAGTAAAAATCTTACAATTTAAAAATGTAGACCATTTAAACTGAAAGTTCATTGACTGTTACATTGCTGTGAACCTCTTTTGCCTGTGTTAAAGGACAGCAGGGAGGTGGTTGGGACGGCCCCCTGTGTCCTCCTCTGCAGACAGAATCTGATGGTGCATCCATACACCAGTCCCATGATCAAGATCCCACCAGGCCCACATAGGTCTGAGCTGTTAACCAGCACGTGTCCACGCCGGTCAAACTGATCTTCACAGGCTGTTGGTGATTCAATACTGTCAACGCATCTTTAAGAATTTCTTGGCTGGGCTCTGTGGCTCACGCCCGTAATCCCAGCACTTTGGAAGGCCAAGGTGGGTGGATCAAGAGGTCAGGAGATCCAGACCATCCTGGCTGACACGGTGAAACCCCGTCTCCACTAAAAATACTGAAGGATTAGCCGGGCGTGGTGGCAGGTGCCTGTAGTCCCAGCTGCTCGGGAGGCTAAGGCAGGAGAATCGCTTGAACCCGAGGCAGAGCTTGCAGTGAGCTGAGATCGTGCCACTGCACTCCAGCCTGAGCGACAGAGCAAGACTCCGTCTCAAAAAAAAAAAAAAAAAAAGAATTTATAGACAAAAGAGAATGTTTTTTGTTAACAAAGACTTGAGCCAACCCCATTGCTACTTAGGAATATTGTTTTGGAGATTTCCATCGGAAGTCACTGCGTACACCCATTCCTTTTTTAAGGCTACTTCTCATAAGGCTCATGTTTTGAAACCCCTGTTAACAGAAGCCCAATCTTGGGTGTCTAACCCTTGATTCACTTCCGAAATTTCAGATGACGGGCTGAGTTGAGGAAGAGCAGGCGCTGCCTTCCTTCCCCCAGGGCCCTGGGGACAGACATGCAGTAGGTCCTCAACTCTACATACACCCTACGGGGAACAGGAATAAAAGGAGGGGTTCGGAAAGGCCTTTTACAGCAGCAAGACATACCAAGACTTTTCTTAGATAAACCCATTTCTATAGAAACGATTGGACCTGTACATTTAAGAATAGAGTGAATGCTGTTTGCAATTCAGCTTGGTCAAGTTTTCTGCACCCTTATGATGAATGGCTTCTCGTCCAGACACACGGGCCAAGTCTCAGAAGCGTTTGGGTTATTGACAGGATCATTTGAAAGGGCAAATTAGCATCTGGCTAGGAAGGAAATGAAAGCTCGATTATTTTTGTTATAGGATTTAAAATGTACAAACTCCACCAAAATAGGACTAATTCAGATTGATTCTGGGTTGCTACTCACAGGAGGCCAGAAAATATTCTAACCTTCCCCCACATTATCTAGAGAATGCCACTGATTTATTTCATTGTATAACTTATTAGAATACATACATTTTGAAAACTCACCACTGATAACCAACTTATTAGTTAAAAAATAACAAAACAAACAGCAAAAACCTGAACTGAACACAGCACATGCTGACATTTCAAAAATGGGCTGCAATTTTTATTCTACTTAAATTTCCTGTGTATTGCTTGGATTTCAAAAAAACATGTTAACCCACAGGTTGATTATAAATATGAAATCTCCCCACTCCAGGCAACACCACACTAAGATCCACTATCCCCCAACTCAATGTATACAATGCTTTTTTGGCAACGAATTATGAGTGACTCAAAATAAATAAAAATGGGAATTACGGCCGGGCATGGTGGCTCAAGCCTGTAATCCCAGCACTTTGGGAGGCCGAGATGGGCGGATCACGACGTCAGGAGATCGAGACCATCCTGGCTAACACAGTGAAACCCCATCTCTACTAAAAAATACAAAAAAAAAAAAAAATAGCCGGGCGAGGTGGCGGGCGCCTATAGTCCCAGCTACTCGGGATAATGGCGTAAACCCAGGAGACGGAGCTTGCAGTGAGCTGAGATCCAGCCACTGCACTCCAGCCTGGGCGACAGAGGGAGACTCCGTTTAAAAAAAAAAACAAAATAGGAATTACATTGTTAAATATCTTTTTTTTTTTTTTTTTGAGACAGGGTCTGATCCTGTTACCCAGGCTAGAGTACAGTGGCATGGTCTCAGCTCATTGCAACATCTGTCTCCTGGGCTCAAGCCATCCTCGCATCTCAGCCTCCCAAGTAGCTAGGACTACAGGTGCACGCCACTATGTGCCCAGCTAGTTTGTTTTGTTCTGTTTTGTTTTGTATTTTTAGTAGAAACGTGGTTTCACCGTGTTTCCCAGGCTGGTCTTGAACTCCTGGGCTCAAAGTGGTCCACCTGCCTCAGCCTCCCGATGCGCTGGGACTGCAGGCGTGAGCCACCGCGCCCGGCCAAAATCTTCATCCTAGTGGAAAATGGACAGCCCCAAAAGGTCAGTAAACGTACTCGAGGCTGAGACTGTGTAAGAAGCTGACAGATTCCGTGAGCTGTGTGACTTTGGACATTAAATCTGAACTCCTTAAACCTGCAGTTGAGAAAAGTAGTATAATCACGTCTCATTTCTCCTTAGCCGAGACTCATCTTAGATGTAAAAACTGAGTAAACTCAGGAAGTCTCCACAGCAAGAATTCAGAGTCATGACAAATTTGGCAAAATCATTTTCTAATGCCCTATTAATGTTTTCTTTAATCCACACATCCCGAGAACCAGTGCTCCCCGCACAGACCAGGCACGCACCGCGTCCACCCCGTGTCTACTCCATCCTGAACTTCTTGTTTTGGAAAGTGATTGCTTAGCGTAATAAACGAACAGAGTGGAGCAGAACTGGCCGTGAAGGTCATCTTTGGCTATGCACACTGTGGCAACCTCCACCCGCATTTTGCACTAGGACTCAACTTCCTTCTGTGTACCCCAGGCGGTGAGGTAGCTTCTGACTTGGGCCAGAGCTCAGATGTGGGTGGCATCATCTCATCTCACCTGAGAACACAGGAGTGGACACAGGTCTGCGGCCCTGCTTCCTGTGTGGGTAGCCCTGGGATACGGGAGCCCCTCGAGGAAGCGGGGTTGGGAGTTGGGGTGCTGCCGCACACCGACACCACCTTAGGAAGGCCACCCTGGTGACTGGAAGCTGGCTGCGTGCCAGGAGAAGCACGTGGGATCTTGGAGAGCAGGGCTGGGCTTCAGAGGGTCTGTGAGACACGGGGAGCCCATGGGACATGCTGGGCGTGTGTGCACTTATGCACTTGGCATTTTTCTGGGGAAAAGGTCCAAAGCCTTCATCGTTAGGTCCAGAGCTCTAGTTCTAGTACACTCTCCCCTTTACAGCTGAGCTGAGATACAGGTTCTCCCAGCCAAGCCAGTGCAAACATGGAAGGAGTCCCTGCAGGCAAGGTGGGAGTTGGGGTCGGCAAGGGCTGGATCAAGGCTTCAGAACTTTTCTCCTGGTTTCCAGCAACTCCAGATTCTCACCCCTGTTGGGATGCCATCGTCTGCTCAAAGAGGTCCTCTCCAGCAAAAGTCTCATGGTGGCTCCCGGTTTCCTGCACGGACTCGCACTATGGGAAGCCAGTTGCTTCTCGTTTTCTGGATTTCTTGTTGTAGTATTACCTCAAGGATGTTTCTAAAACCCGCGTCGCAGGCACAGCAGGGTGAGGATCAAAGCCCCCACCCTTGACGAGGAGGGCCAAATGGTCTCATGGGCACTGCCCGGCTGGGAGACAAGGCAAGGAATTACCCCGCTGGTCTGTCTTTGAGCTGGGTCTGGTTTGGGGAGTATGAATTTATATAGCCTGCTACCTGGTCTCAAGTGCAATTTCTGAAAACAGACAGAGTGACCAAGCCTTTTCCGGCCAGTGGTGGCCCAAGGTCAAGTCATCAGCACGTGGGGTCTGCTCCCAGACTTCCATTCATTTCCAGGCTGAGCTGGATTGTGCAGGTTAAACGCGCAGTGAGGCAGCTGGACCATCTACTTGCCTGGCCTCCACTAACCCCTTTCCACCAGCCCCACTAACAAGGGACCCAGCATCCACTCCACCAATAAAGCATCCTGAGCTCAGTGGCTGCAAACACGAGCCGTTCTTTAACCCAGGCCTCTGCTGGGCTGGGGAAGGGGAAGGATGTGACTGGCTCCCTGGTATATCTAGTCCACCGTGGCCCTCTCCTAGGCAGCCGGGACATGGATGTTGGCGGGGAGGTCCAGCAGTGAGTCTGCAGCTGCTGCTGCATGCCCGAGGCCCCAGGCTGGAGGGTGTATGCCTCACCAGCCTGCGAGCCCTGTGGCTGGCGGCTTCCAAGTGCCAGCAGAGGGGTCTCGTCCTCTTGGGCCTGCTTCTAGTGGGGATGAGGCCAGGCCAGCCGACCACGCCTACCCCAGCAGGTCATGTGGGTTGTGTAGCCCAGAGGATGAGGGTGTGTGGCAAAAACTCTGCCTCTCACTCATCTGGCTAATTCTTCCCAAAACAGCACTTTGGATTATACCAGTACCTCCTCAGTGCCTCCCAGGGCTTCCCAGAGTCTGTGGAATTGGGGGGTCTGAGCCCCCCCAGTCTGTGCCCTGCATTGCTCTTTCTGCTTGCCCCTCACCTGTGTACTCCTGGGGTTCCAGAGTGGGGGCTGTTGCTACACTCAAAGTCTACCTCCTGCTGTCTCCTCAGCCTGCACGGCCCATCCTGCCCACCTCCTCCTGGTGACAACCTCCTCCCTCCCAAGGAGGCTTCTGAGGCTCCCTGCTCCTGGAACATGGGGGTGCTCCTGCGGTGACCTTCTCGTCTTTCTCCTCCTGGGGGCAGGGGCACCAGCCAGGGCCACTTTGTGTATCTGGGAAGGGTGAAATGGTTGAGTGAGAAGGCATCACCGTTGGAGGGCAGTTTGAGTAACTAGGAAGACTCCAGTGAGCTTCAAGGGCCTGGACAGCTTAGCTGGCCAGGCAAGAGCAGAGGGGCTGGGGTGTGGGGGATCAGAAGGAAAGGCCCGAGCAAAGCCACAGAGACAAGCGGGCGTAGAATGAGTTCCAGGAGCCAAGGATGGTTCTTGATTTTTCTTTCTTTCTGAGACGGGGTCTTACTATGTTGCCCAGGCTAGACTCAAACTTCCAGGCTCAAGCAATCCTCCCACCTCAGCCTCCAGAGCAGCTGGGACTCCAGGCATGCACCATGGTGCCTGGCCAAGGGTGGTTCTGCCGGGCAAGGGAAGGGGAAGGCCGGATGGGAGGCCGGTCAGCCAGGTGAGCACAGCCAGGTGCGTGGATCATGAGGGCAGTCGAAAGCCCCCAAGTGTTCTTGCAGGTCTGGGACTGGGCTTCCAGCTGCAGAAGGTAAAGGGGCACTCATTGACTCTATGGTTGGGCAAGTTAGTGAGTTTTTGGCAGGGACTCCAGAAAAATTGCTCTGGTGCTGGTGGAGAAGGAGCCAAGCCTGGAGCTGGGGAGACAGACAGTGCCGGAAGCCACTGTTAGGATCCGGGGGTAAGGACTAATGTGGATGCAAGAAGGGGACGGGGGTCATCCATGGGTTTGGGGTGGTATGGACAAGGGGTGGTGGAGGTGAGAAAGACTCTGGGCTCTGGCTTGGGCGTGGTGAGAACAGAGGGTCCGTCCACAGAGAGAGGCCCTGGGAGGAACCACACACAGATATGGTGCTCAGGAGGGGGTGAGATGGAGGTAGGGACAAAGCCCTCAGCCTATACATGTCACCCAGAGACCACTCAACGCATGTCCGTGATAGGAGAGGACCACCGCAGACCAGGCCCTGAGGAGAGGCAGCGACAAACCATCCAGAGAAGAAGGCTTTGCAGGGAGACTAGGACTCCACAGAGAGGGAAGGGGCTCTCCGAGATGGGGGTGGCAATTCCCAGGAGCAGGGAGTGGCCGCTTGCTCCCCAGGGCACCAGAAGCGTGGGGCCGGCAAGCGCCCATCTGCCTGTGTTAATCACATTTCTTATCTTCTGTATTTTATGATGCTTTGACATCCTGGGGCCTTGCTAATCCTGGAGAGACTGCTCCTCCCATGGCTGGTGAATTCCTAGAGCCAGCAAGCAACGTGACTACAAACACGCCTTTCATGTACATCCCAACCACTCCAGAGCCTGTGTCCCTAACTGTCTCCTTCATCTGACTCTCACACCCCAAACCAATATTTTCACTGCCCTAAATCACCCCAGGGCCAGGTGCCAGGCAACTAGAGACCATCCCTTTAGACCAGAGCCTGCCAAAATTATTCAGACTGCCCAGTCCTGCACTCACTGTGACTTGTCTGCGTTCTGGAACACGCTCTCCTCTCACTCCTGCTACCTCCTGACCGACCCTGGTGCCTCCCCAGGTGGCCCTGCATGGTGTGGCGTGCCCCTCTTTTCTTGGGAGCTGTGAGTAATAAACTCTTCTTTCAATGACATTGGCCTCTCTGTATCATCACCTGGTTACTTCCATAAATGAAACCCCAGGTACCATCATGAATTAGTGCCCAATGCACTCGCTCCTGGGGGTTTAAGCATCTGCCTCTTCCTGACGTGGTCTCACGGAAGCACAGCCCAGAACCCTCCAGCCGGGCCAGCACATTAATAAACACAGCCACACAGATGACATCCCTCAGAAAACACGCCACTGGCCCCAGTCTCCCCTGTGCCTGTCCTCCCACACCCTGCTGGGGACTTGCTGGGAGCCCAGACACTTACTGACTCTATCCTGGTTTTTTTTTTTTTTCCTTAGTCTTTTGGCCCCAGGATAATGAAAAAATCTATTTACAGTAGCAATATTCAGTCTGGTGCCTTCTGGAACAAATTAGCCACAGGAGAATATCTGAGTGGTTTTTTCTGTTTGGAAAACAGCACCGCCGATGTGGAAGCGAGTCCTTGGAGGGGCATTTCTGATGTTCGGGGCCGTGGATCCACCACACGAGGCCCTCCCTAGCAGAGCCTACTCCCTACACTCAGAGGCAGTGGCAGCCTTGGCTTAACAAGCCCCGTGCTGTAGTTGGCCACAGAGCTGGTGGTGACCCTGAGGTCGCGGCTGCCCAAGCTGAGAGAGCCGGTTTTCGGGTCCCTTTAATTGTGTCCCTTGGAACACTCCAGTTCTGAAAGGAAGTTATTTATATCTGCTCCTTGAGGCGGGCCTAGCAAGAGGCTGAGCTGGCGGCCAGCCTCGGCTTCTCTCTGCGGCTGGCGGTTCGAGCAGAGTTGGGTTCTGAGAACAAAACAAAAGTTTCTTCATTTCAGATGTTCACTAATTCAAACTGGCCTTGGGCCCATGGGCAGTGCGTTTCTGAGGACTCTGTCCGCGGCGGGGTTCCCTGCCCCCTCCCAGGGCCTCCACTTTCGTGGGGTGTGGGGTTTGGGGAGCAGCGGCCTTCTCCTGCCTCCGTGGACAAGCGTGTAATGACAGAGCCACATCTGCGCTGACTCACTGTGCAAACATCCTCCACTGGCCTCACTGCCCCTCCCGGCCCGGCCTCCAGGCCCCCCTGGGGTTCCTAGACTCAGACCATGCTTGTGCATCACCAGGCCCAGGACTCAGGGTTCTGAGATGGGGGTCCCGGGGCGCCCCACGTAGACAGCGCCGTGGCCAGCGAACAGGGCAGGCGCTGAGCCAGCTGGCCGCACGGCTCCGGAAGCCTCCCGGATGATCTGAGGTCCACCCCGGGCCGGCCCTGCAGCCTGCTGGAGCCAGGGTTCTCCTGAAAGCGAAGGGTCACCTTGTGTCTGTGCTCAGACCTGGGAGAGGCTGGGCTGGGTGGATGCCACGTGCAAGTGAAGTCACACCCCATCCTCCTCCTCTGTTGTTCTGCCGGATGCCCCTGGAACTTTGGACCACCCAGAGGGAGGAATAGGGACCACCGCATGAAAGCACTGAAGGGCAAGGTGGGCGGGCGGGGCACTCAGCACTGGGAGGGAGGTGCTGCAGGGGCTGGGGTCTCACTGCTCTCACCCCTGCAGCCCCATGGACCCCCTATCCATCCCCTCTTCTGCACCCCACGGATGTCCCTGGTCAGAAGGCCCCACCCCCACTCTCTCATTCCATTCTTTACCCTGCAGCCAGCAGAGATTACAAGACTGGGCTATACCTGGACCCACCTTCGACCCCCACTGGCCATGATGAGCCCCACACCCCTGCCCCAGCCACACTGATCTCTTCATGGGCTCTCCCTCCACCTGGAGAAACCTCTTCTGACAGTCCCCCACCCCCGTCTAGGCTGTTCTGCCCTTCCCAGCTGAACTGAAGTCAGCTGGGTTCGGCCAGCACAGCCCTTGGGGCCTCATGACATAGCTCGCCCCTCCCTGCATCACCTGGCCGCCCCTTCTCGCCATGCACCGCCCTTTGGGGACCTCGTCATTTACTCCCTACAAGCCCGTGTTTCCCTGTGCTGACCTCGGGGACCCGTTGTCCTCGCTCACTGCCTGCG
Organism: Colobus angolensis palliatus; assembly: GCF_000951035.1. NCBI lineage: Eukaryota > Metazoa > Chordata > Mammalia > Primates > Cercopithecidae > Colobus > Colobus angolensis. The sequence continues at coordinate 3,887,625 of NW_012117821.1, read as the reverse complement.
GTCCCTGCTGAGCTGAGGCTCCACCCTCCCCACCCGTGCCTGGAGCGCCTGGGTGCAGCCAGGTGACAGCATGACAGTCACCTGCCCTCCTCTCTCTCTTCCAGCCCTTCTTCCTTCTCTTCTCTTTTTCTTTGTCTCTTTCTTTCTCTTTTTTGGCTGGTTTCCCTAATGTTTAGCATGGAATGTAACATAAAATGTGCTCCATTCATATTTGTTGAGTGACGGAATCAATACGGGGGCCTCGAGCACTTTTGAGGACTCAGCCTTGCATGCAGGAAGCATCTCTGAAGGGTCAGGTGCACCCTATGCCCTGGGCCCTGCCCGCTCTGCCTCTCTAAGGTCTCCTGAGGTAGTCCCGGGTCTGTGTGGGAAGCGCTGGCCTGGGCAGGGTCTGCTCTGCATCTTGCCTTCTGAGGTCACCCCAAGGCCAAATGCTGGCTTTAGGGTGATGTCCTGTGGGGTGCTGGGGTTAGGCATCAGTCGGGAACCTTCTCTCTGTCTTCTGGGGCTGGTGGCTGACTTGATGTCCCCTGCCACACTTCCGTCGGGGCTGCCAGGCAGTGAGGCTGTGTTCCCCGGGCAGCCCAGTGCAGGGCTGGTCATAGAGCCACTGCTATGTCTTCCACAGGGACCGAGAAAGGCCTCCCCTGTCCTGGTAAGTGGTGGCTGCAGGACCCCATCTGCTGGACCTTCGAGGGTCCCATGAGGGGACGGGAAGAAGGCCAGGGCTTGGAGGAAGCCAGAGAAGTGCTTCCCTGGTCTGAATCCTTCAACAGCCCAGAGACTCCACCCCAGGGAGTCCCAAGGAGCACTCATGCTACACTCAGGGAGGAGCAATGGTTGGCCTGGCTTAGGGGGTGCTCCTTGCAGGAGTCCAGGGCCCCACTCTGCCCCCCAGCAGCACCTGCCCCAGAATGGCCATCCCAGTGGAGCAGTCCTCAGGGGCCTGCCCCTCCCCACCCAACACTGCACAGGCAGACTGGTGCAGTCTGAACCTCTTGCCAGCTGGCCCTCTGTGGCCTCCTGTCCTGTCCTCTTCCAGCCACTTCACCCTCTGGGGGCTGCATGCCGGGTCCTGGAATCCTCCAGGTGCCCTGCCAAGGGACCGGCCTGCACTGCTCCCCTCCCAAGCACCAGCCCCCACACACCTCCCACTCACCCGAGGTCCCACTCTACTCAGCCCAGGGACTGAGCATCCCTCCCCATGCCAAGGCCTCATCTCCTGTGTGATGGTGCTTGCAGGAGAGGCCTCAGGGAAATGACTAGGGCAGATGAGGACACAAGGGTGGGGTGCTTGCACCAGGATCGGTGCCCTGGGAAGAAGCCAGTAGGGTGCCTGCTGCTCCCTCTGGCCCAGAGAGGACACAGCGGCAGTGAGATCCTGCCAATGGGAAGCGGCCTCACAGGTGCTGGATCAACCAACCCCCAAGCTACTAGCCCCTGAGCTCCCAGAACAGTGAGAAATCCACATCTGTGGCTTGGGCCACCCACTTTGTGGAAATTGGCTATTGCAGCCCATGCTGACTGGGCCCTCATCACCCTAAGCCTGGATGAAATGCCCTCTGCCTGAAGCCTCCACTTGCCCCAGCTGTTGGGACCCCGTGTCCTGCACCTGGGGTCACCACCCGTCTGTGAATGGATGACTTGTCTCAAGTCCACCTGGGGGCGTGGAGGCCCCCAAGAGAAGTGGGGTCTGTTCCACCCACTGCTGCACCGCATCCTTGGTGTGGGGTTCTGGCCTGCTGGTGGCCTCCTGGGGGGAAGACCGTGTGGGGACTTCTGGGGGTGGACTTCAGTGAGAGCACCTGAGAGTTGCCCCTGGCACCAAGGACGAGATCAAGCCAAGGCAACGCCCACCTGGGGCTGACCTGAGTTCACATCCTGGCATGGCTGGGCACCAGCCACTAGACCTCAGCCATGTTGTTTATCCTCTCTGGGGCTCTGTTCCATCATCCATAAACCTCAGGCCACACCAGGACCTGCCTGACCAGGGGGCTTACTCCTGGAGCTAGGGCTTCCATCTTCTCTCGGCCTTCACCTTGGTTCTCCTCGTTCTTCAGCCTTCAGGTTTGTACTGAATTAAACACCAGGGGCTCTCCAGGTTCTGCAGCTTGTAGATCGCAGACTGTGAGACTTCTTGGTCTCCATCATAAATCTCCTCATATATATGTCTATGTATGTACATATACACACACTCATATATACACACATATATACTCATATGTACACACATATATACTAATATACACACATACTCATATATACACACATATATACTAATATACACACATACTCATATATATACGTATGTACTCATATACACACATACTTATATACACACATATATACTCATAAACGCATATATAGTCATATGCACACATATATGCACTCATATATACACATATATACTCATGTATACACACATATGCACACATATATGTACTCATATGCACATATACTCATACTTGCACATATATACTCATATACACATGCACATGTATATATACTCATATATACGAACACACACATATATTCACATATACACACATATACACTTATATATACATGCACATATATACTTATATATACATGCACACATATATTCACATATACACACATATACACTTATATATACATGCACATATATACTTATATATACATGCACACATATATTCACATATACATATATACTTATATATACATGCACACATATATACTCATATATGAACACACATTTATATACTCACATATGCACACATATGCACTCATAAATATACATATACTCATATACATGCACACCCATATATACTCATATACACATACACATATATATATTCATATATACACATCCACACATATACACTTATATGTACACATGCACATATATACTCATACATGTGCACATATATACACTCACATACAGGCACACATATATGCTCATATATACACATATATATACACACGCATATATACTCACATACATATATACTAATGTATACACACATATACTCATGTATATGGACACATATACTCATACACACATATACAAGAACGCATATATACTAACATATACACAAGTATATATACTCATATACACATCTACATGTATATATACTTATATACACACATATACTTACACATACACATACACTCATATATACACACATATACTCATATACACATGCACATATACTCATATATACATGCACACATATATGCATGTACACATCTATACTCATAGATACATGCACACACATCTACTGATATATACACACACTCATATACATGCACACATATATACTCACATATATACATGCACACATATTCATACACACATACTCATATACACACACATATATACTCATAGATACATGCACACACATATACTCATATACACACATATATACACACATACTCATATATGCACATATATGTATACTCATCTATACACGTGTATGTTTATTCATATACACACATTATACTCATATATACATATACTCATGTATGCATACACACACATATATACATGCACACATATATATTCATACACACACATACTCATAGATACGTGCACACATATATACTCATATATACACATACATATATACACGTACTCATATATACATGCACAAATATGTATACTCATATCTATACACACACGTTTATTCATATACACACATTATGCTCATATATACACACACATATATACTCATACACATATATACTCATATACGCACACATATACTAATATATGTAAACACATGTACTCATATATATGCATACATACGCATATATATACACACTCATATACATATATATGAGAAGAACCTATTGGAGATATGTATGCACATCTGGCTAATCTACCTCCAATTCTGTAAGCTAATTCCTTGTGAAGTCTTTATAACTGCCGCTGGTGGCTTCTCTGTTGAATCCTGGCCCATACAGGACTTCATGAGGAGATGGGATGAATCACCAAGCTCACACTCCATCCAGCAAGTGCTGCTGAGCCAGCCCCTGTACTCGTCACACGTGGCAGGTGGCATGAGGCTCGAGGTGGCCCCGCTGAGTGGCATCAGATGTGCACAGTTACCACTTACCCGCTGCGTGCCTATGAAGCACTGTGCAATTTCAGCACCCCAACCCCAGCTCTCAGCAGACACAAGCCAGGGGCCCAGGGCCCAGTGCGCCTGGTGTTTGAGTGCTTTCACTGTGGACTCGCCTCAGAGCCTCGGTTTTGTCCACCTGTAAACTGAGGACAGCACGGTCTACCTGATGGGCCAGCAGAGAGGGTAAAATCAGTTTCTGAACCTAGGAGGCACCAGACACCCCGTGGGTGGGCGTCTCTTCTTTCTCCAGGGCTCTGGGTTCTATGCCTGGGCCGCAGTGTCTGTCTTCACCGGTTTAGGATTCTAATGCTTCACCTGTATGTTAACGGAGGCCCTGCAAGCAGGGTGAAAACCCCAAATGCAGGGCCGCAAAGTGACCAGGATATGTTAGACTCAGGGTCACTGTGGACGGCTGTGCAGGTTGCGTACTGCACAACTTTAAGGATCTGTCCACACCGTGTGACTTGTGTCCTCTAGAGTCATGCAGTGACAGCCTGCTCCCCTTAAGCAGTGCTTGGCCGAGCCTTCCTACCCTGTCCATCTGGGAGCACGGGGGAGCCAAGGATGGACCCACTGCGCTTCCCACTCAAGGACGCATTGTCTTAGCCTCAGTGGCTGCAAGAGAGCTGCATTCTTACTCCACAACGCTTCGTCCTCTCCCTAGTCAGCTTTCTCCCCAGATGGCCAGGATTTAAAGAGAAAAAATCTAAGCTAAGAATCAGGAAACTGGATAAAACCAGAGCCTCATGGAAGTCATTCCTTGTGTGTGCCTCAGTTTCCCCATCTGTAAAACAAGGGGCAGACTGGACTCTTATTTGTGGTCTCTCCTGCTAAAGCTTCCTGTTCTGAAATCTTCGGGGTGTCCAGGGTGTGCCGTCCCCCCTCTTTCAGGCAGGTCCTGGCCCCTCAGCCTACCAGAAACCCACACGCTTGGTTTCTCTCTGGGAGCAGATTCTGCACGTGGCTCTGCCTGCCTTTGGATAAGGGAACCTTGGCCCTTTTCTCTGTTCCTCACCGTGCAGGGGAGAACCTGCAATGTATGAATTTGTGCTTTTCCCCTCTTTTTCCTTCCATGTCAAACTTTACTGCCTTGAAAATCTGTTCAGTAAAACTGAGAGCAACAGGCACATCTGTTTCTCTAGTCTCTAATCTCCTTGGTTCCAGCCTCCTCCAGGCCTGCCCCTGGGACCCGCGCACATCCCTAGGCCTCCAGTCCGCGTCTGACTCTGACAAATGACCAGTCAGGAAAAGCCGCATTTGGCGGTGGAAGCTGTCACCAGGCCCTGGCTCGGCCCTAAGCTGCGGAGGGACACACACACTTTTTGTGTATCTGGTGCCAAAGACGGTTCCCACCGAACAGGAAGGCCTTGTGCTGTGGGATCCAGGGCAGGGACCCTCGGTGGATCACAGTCCATGAGGGGAGCCAGCGACCCACAGCATGTGCCCACCAGGCAGGCGCTTGAGGCCAGTGCAGAAAACATGAGGCCCTGGAAGGGGAAGCTGAGGCTGCTTCATCTGCTGGCGTCCCAGGCGTCCCAGCCGTTCCAGCAGGCCTGTGATTGTCATCAGCCCACTGGGCTCCACTGACTCCGCCAGCTTGTTTACCGGCCTCCTGGACAGGGAGAGACCTTGGCGGCCTCTGTGAGGCTCATTTTCCGTGAGCAGGGAAGTCTCTGGACTCCAAGGGGTTTAGAGCTCTGAGGGGCACCCAGCGTGCGGTCCCAGGGGTCTGAGGGATCTACTCCAGGGCCGGGGTGAGCCCTGCGTGTCGTTTACTCTGCCCTGTCCCCGTGAGAGGAAGCGGGTTCTTCTTTGCTAAAACACCAAAAACATGTGGGTTCTTCAGGCATCACACACGCGGCTGCTGGGCTCCAAGTAACATTATGTGGTGTTGTCTGGACAGGAAGACGGAGGGAGAGAGAGAGAAGGAAGATACATAGAGACACACACGGAGACAGAGAGAAGAAAGAGATACAGAGGGAGACACACACAGAGACAGAGAGAGACACAGAGAGACACAGAGACACACAGAGACAGAGAGACACACACAGAGAGAGAAGAGACACACAGACACAGAGATACATAGAAACAGAGAGAAGAGAGAGACACACAGACACAGACAGAGACACACACAGAGACAGAGACACACAGAGACAGAGAGATATACAGAGACAGAGACGCACACAGAGGCAGAGACACACACACAGGGACAGAGAGGAGAGAGACACATAGAGACACACACAGAGACTGAAAGAAGAAAGAGACACAGAGACAGAGAGGCACAGAGAGGCACAGAGAAACAGAGACAGAGAGATACACAGAGACAGAGAAGAGAGAGACATACAGAGAGACATAGAGACAGAGAGACACAGAGGAACACAGAGAAAGAAGAGACACATAGACACAGAGATACATAGAAACAGAGAGAAGAGAGAGACACACAGAAAGACACAGAGACACACACAGAGACAGAGAGACGTACAGAGACAGAGACACACACAGAGACAGAGACACACACACAGGGACAGAGAGAAGAGAGAGACACATAGAGACACACACAAAGACTGAAAGAAGAAAGAGACACAGAGACAGAGAGACACAGACACAGAGATACAGAGACAGAGAGATACACAGAGACAGAGAGAAGAGAGAGACACACAGAGAGACAGAGGCAGAGAGACAGACACATAGAGACAGAGAGAAGAGAGAAACAGAGACAGAGAGACACAGAGACAGAGAAGAGAGAGACACAGAGAAACACAGAGAGACACAGAGACAGAGAGAAGAGAGAGACATATGGAGAGAGACAGAGACATACACAGAGACAGAGAAGAGAGAGATACAGAGACAGAGAGACATACAGAAAAAGAGACAGACAGAGACAGAGAAAAGAGAGACATAGAGAGAGACACACAGAGACAGAGAGAAGGGAGAGACACCCACTCAGAAAGACATACAGAGACAGAGAGACACACAGAGACAGAGAGAAGGGAGAGACACCCACTTAGAAAGACATACAGAGACAGAGAGAAGAGAGAGAAACAGAGAGACACAAAGATAGACATACAGAGACAGATACAGAGACAGACACAGAGAGACAGAGACACAGAGACAGAAGAGACACAGAGAGAGGAGAGAGAAGAGACAGAGACACAGAGGGAGAGACAGACAGAAAAAAGAAAGAGGAGAGAAACAGAGGGAATGAGAGAAGAAAGAGAGGGTGAAAGGGGATGAGGCAGGAAGGAAGACAGAGGGAGAGAGAGAAAGAGGAGAGAGGGAGAGAGGGAAAGAGGGAAAGAGAAGAGAAGGAGAGGGAAGAAAAGAGAGAGAATGTAAAGATAAAATTCCAGCTGCCCTGGACGGGGTGGTCTGGGGATTCCACGCCCCGTTCCATGGGGCTTTGCACTTGAAACCAGACTCTCCCACCTGAGTTCTGTTACATCTGGAGCTTCAGATAAAGCAAGATCGCTTCTTACGGATCCCAAGGACTTGGAGATTTAGAAAACTGGATGATCCCATTTTTGCCAGGTTGCAACATTCTTCCTTTTCAAAGGAGTGTCCATGAGTGATCTCCAGAGTAAGGCCCCCAACCTACATCAAATGAAGGGACATGAGAAGAAAAAATTCACACGGGCCGGGCGTGATGGTGCCTGTCTGTGGTCCCAGCTGCTGGGGAGGCCAAGGAGGATCGCTTGAGCCCAGGAGTTCAAGACCAGCCTGGACAATGTAGTGAGACCCAGTCTATAAAAAAAGAAAAGAAAGAAAAAGAAAAAAAAATACTACACAGGCATTGGAGAAGTAAACAGGATCACAGTCCCTGTTTTGCTGGCCAGGCCAGGCCAGGCCAGGCCATATTCTCAGCTGTCCCTCCCTGAACCTCTTCCTTTGGGTGCACATGCTGCCCCTGAGCCACCTTCAGGGAGCATCACGTCCTATGCTAAGTGGTGGCCTGGAGCAGAAAGAGCCCCGTCACCCACCTTCTTGCTTTTCCAGCTTCCCATATTTAATCTTCAGCAACCATGGAGCTCCCAGGGCAGAGTGCCTGGGCCCTGCATTCACTGCTGTTTGCCTACACCGGGGTGTGCTGCTGGCTGTGGGGTCAGGATCTCCTTGCCCCTCATGTGGACCCTGGGAGGGAACGGGCTGTCATTCCTACTTCTCACCAGTGCCCACCTCCCTCAGCTTCTGGGCAGGGGGGCAGCACCTCCTCCCTCCTTGAAGTGGAGCATGGTCATTTGACTTGCTCCTGCAAATGAAGCCATCATTTTACTTCTGAGCAGAGGCACTGAGAGAAGGAGCGCTTGTTTCCTCTGTTCCCACGGCCATGGATGATATTCCCAGGGGGTGGAGGCTCCAGCAGCCAGGACCACAGAGTTAAGGTGTCCAGAGGTACAGGACAGCCCCCTGACCCTCAAGGTACAAGGAGCGAGAAATACTTCCTTGTCGTTTTAAACCATGGAGATGCTAGGGGATGCTTGTTTCCCAGCATAACCATGCCTGAACTAGCAGTTACAGGAAGGAACTATGATATCCCTAAGGAAATGAGTGAAGTGACAACTGAAGGCCACAAACCCACTTCATGACAGGACAAAGTCAGAGTCCAGGTTTTCAGGCCCAGGCAGGACCCTGGATCCTATGGAGAAACTTGGCTGAGCTGCACTCATTTCTTCTGGGAAACATGAAAACCTTGTTCTTAGGGTTCATGTCCTCCTGAGAAGGAGAGAAAGTTCATTTACAAAGGAGCAGAATCAGTTTGGTCCCAAGATCTCTCTGCAGCATGAAATGAAATGCCACTGGAGCAACACTCCAGCACACACTGAACGATAGAGACCGTGACTCTAAATCCCATGCCCGGCGAGCTGCCAGCAGTGCGTGATGGCTGCAGAAGGGTGTGCTCCTAGTGGCAGCACACACTTCTGGAAAAATATCCCTGAGGGGTGCACTGCAGCTGTGCCAGAGAGCAAGATGTAAAGACTTGCAAAAGGAGGCCATGGGGTGAGAGGTGGTGGTGATGAATGAGTTCCATGTGAAGTCTTGCAAATTTGCTTATAAAGTGGAAAAATGAATATATGTCCTCAGCAGGTCACATGGGAGGAGACCCTAATGGTGGAAATTTCTAGAGTAGATGCAAGTCCCGTGGTTTATGCTGCTTAATGCTCTGAGACCTGGGGTGGAGGGGACTCCTTTGCTCTGTTGGGCCTCAATTTCTCTATTTATAAAAGAAAAAAAAAAAGCCTTTGGTCTCTTGAAGCTGTCTGTCATCGGATGCCTGGGGTGTCCTTCCACTATTTGTTAATAAGAACCCCCACCCCCAACTCCCTCCTCCTGGTGTCTCACCAACATTCTGGATGTTTGGGGTGATGGTAAAAGGGTTTGTGTGCCTGCTGACGAACAGTTTTATTCTGGGGATTTGGGGATACTCGTAGAAATTGTTTGAGGTCCCTTAGAGAATTGTAGAACCAGGAGGCAGAGGCTGTGTTTGTGGTTAGAGCTGGTCAACTGGAGGAATCCATGTTTCTGGGAACATTGACCAGTGACTAAGTCCCATCCTTGCTTGACGGCCCCCACCCCCGCCCTGTCCCCAGATAGTGCCTATGGGGAAGCCTCTGGAAGGAGCACTGCCCTTCCCCCAGCCCCGACGCCACATCTGGGATGAGCCCCAAACCTCAGTTGGCTTTGATGCTGCAACTTTTTCCAAACCCTGAGCATGATTCACGGCCCAGACCGGCAGTGGAATTTCTGCAAACAGAGCCGGGGGCTCCGTCTGCACTCTTGAGAAGTCCGCAGCTCCCACCTTTGGAACGGCCCGAGAAGAGACTGGGAACGCGCGGGCCACATTCTTCCTGGATGAAACACTGGCCTTATCAGGAGGAAGTCATGACAAACGGCCTGAGCAGCTCCCAGCCAGGGGGCTGGCTCTTCTTAAATTTGCTTAGATGGATTTTCTTTGATGAGCCCAGCAATTATGGGAACCCGCAGGCCTGCTCAAGGCCCGCACCACTGCCGTTTCCTGACAAAGACTGGATCATCCGTCCTTCCCATCACTGCTCCTTTCTTCTCAGAGGAAAAGCCTGCTGGTGTGGTGCGTGGATGGCGGATGTTCCACCCTGCCCTGGGCCACCAACACCATGGCCAGGGCGGCCCCCTGCAAGCACCGAGGGGGTCAGCTCCGTGTTCTGGCAGAGCCAGGAGAGAAACGAGGAACTTTTGTCTGGTTAATTGCTGTGTGAGTAATCCATGACAATAAAGACATGTCATGTTCTCCGGTGCCTTTTACCTGGCAGGCAGGACGTCGTGGGCAAGCACAAGGACACCACGCTCTGGCCCAGAGCACAGCGATGACAGATAAAGGCCACAGAGAAGCAGTGGCCTTCTCAGGCCTCTAGCACCCAGGGAACAAGGCCACCATTGTGAAGGGCACAGAAGGCCATCTTTCCACATCTAAGCACAGAGGGCCACAGGGAGAGAGACCCAGAAGGGATGAGATGGGGGGAACGTCCTCGTGGGGATGTGAGTGTGGCTGGGATTCTGCTGAGTGCACAAAGCAGACACAACACAGTGGACGTGAACGGTCATCCCCCGGTGATAAAAGCTGTTATCCCCCAAGTGATGTTCCTTGAGGTTAGACTGAGCCAGCTTCATGTTATAGGCCTGATATAGACCTGGGGCACAGTGGACACTGGATGGGTGTTTGAATGCATGAAGAAGAAACAAGAAGAGGAAGGAAAGAGAAAAAAAGAAAGAATGAAAGAAAGAAAAGAAGGAAGGAAGGAGAGAGAAAAAAGAAAGAGAAAGAAAGAAAGAAAGAAAGAAAGAAAGAAAGAAAGAAAGAAAGAAAGAAAGAGAAAGAAAGAAAGAAAGAAAGAAAGAAAGAAAGAAAGAAAGAAAGGAAGGAAGGAAGAAAGAGAGAGAGAAAGAGAAAGAAAGAAAAAGGAAGGAAGGAAGAAAGAAAGAGAGAGAGAAAGAGAAAGAAAGAAAAAGGAAGGAAGGAAGGGAGGAAGGAAGGAAGGAAGAAGGGAAAAGGGAGGGAGAAAAAGAAGGGAATGCGAAGGGAAGAAAAGAAGGCGGGGGAGAATTTTCACCGGCAATGTGGTTCCCTCTCTCTCCTTTTCCATAGCTCCTTCCCGTCATGGCCTCCCTTCTGAGTTTTCCCAAGCTCCACTCTGGGTCCCGGAGGCTTAGAAGGTTTGTGTGGTGCTGATACCAATTCTGGATAGACTCTGAGTGGAAGTGATTCTCACGGGAAATTAGGAGGAACAATTGCCCAGCACTTCACAGCTTGCAAAGCCTCTTCAACTATCAGCATTTTATTAGGGCGCCCCTCAAGCAGCCCTCTGAGGGAGGCTTTTCCCTACCTTCATTCCACCAAAGACTCTGCCTTGTAGAAACAGATTAGATGAACTGTGCAGGGCTGAGCTATCTCTAGGAGCGAGAATTTAGAATGGGTTTGTCTTGGAATTCAAATTCCATTCATGCATACTCAATTTCAATTCCATTCTCAAATCCAATCTCTCTCTCTCTCCTCTCTCTCTCTCTCCCCCCCCCCCCCCGCAACATAAACTACCCTAGGGTCCTCTGCGTGTGGCCCGGGGTGTGATACACAGCGAATGCTGCTCCGTGTGCCAATCATTGCCAATCATCAATCAGCTGCAGTTAGGAACGTGCTTTGTCACTTCACGTTACATTGTGAACATTTTCCCTGCAGCTAAATAGTTCTCCAGGCCTGTTTATTTTTATTTTTTTTTTCATTTATTAGATCCGATGTGAGTGAGCCTGAAGGTACGATTCATCTTGAGGCAAATTTCTCTCCAGCTGGGAGCCTGTGAAATCAAGCACGTTATGCTTCCAAAATTAAATGGTGGGACGAGTGTAGCACAGACACTCGCATTCCAAAAGAGACAACCGACTAAGAAGTCAGGAGTAACAGGCCCCACGCACGCCCGAAACCCAGCGAGGCAGACCGATCTTAGACTCAAGAAGAATCATTCTGGCCAGGCGCGTTGGCTCACGCCTGTAATCCCAGCACTCTGGGAGGCTGAGGTGGGCAGATTACAAGGTCAGGAGATTGAGACCATCCTGGCTAACACGGTGAAACCCTGTCTCTACTAAAAATACAAAAAAGTAGCCGGGCATGGTAGCCGGCGCCTGTAGTCCCAGCTACTTGGGAGACTGAGGCAGGAGAATGGCGTGAACCCGGGAGACGGAGCTTGCAGTGAGCAGAGATCGCAACACTGCACTCCAGCCTGGGCAACAGAGTGAGACTCTGTCTCAAAAAATAATAATAATAATCGTTCCACCTTCCGCACACACTGGGGCAGTGATTAGGCTGCAAGGAACCTCTGGCACAGCCCCTGAGACATTGCTGGGCGGTGTCTGTAACTCTCCTGGACTGAAATCACAAGCCGGTGGCCCTACTGGTCTAGGATGGAGAGGGAGCCCTGCCCCCGTGGCTCCAGCAGGCATTACCTCTGTGGGCCTCTCTGTGGGACCCAGCCCTTGAAGTCATGCCCTGCCTCTGTTGTGGGTTGTGAACCTGTGTCTCCAGCTGGCTCCATCTTTAGAAATCTAGGTAGAGGCAGCCGCAGCTCCATAGCTCAGGCACTGTGCAAACTGGCAAATATAGCACTGTGCAGACACAGCAAAGGTTCACCCCTTGGTCCAGAGAGCAGGGCCAGTGTAGCCTGTGCCAGGTCTGGGCCCAGTGGATTCTAAGCTAGAGTGGCCCCTTTAGAATCGTCTTGTCCCCCAGGCCCTCGCATTCTGGGCCTGTGATGGGAGGGGCAGCTCCCATCTGAAAGTCTGAAACCTCTGAAGGTCTTCGGGTCGGCTCTTCCATTGTCTTAGACAACAGCTCCTGGCTTCCATGTAGATGGTGGAACTATCTCCTTCTCAGAAGGGAATGCAGCCGCGCCCTGAGTGTTTTCTCCTGAATACGCTTTCTCATTCTTTTCAATGAGGATAGGCTAAGAATTTTCCAAAGTTGCCGGGCACGGTGGCTCAAGCCTGTAATCCCAGCACTTTGGGAGGCCGAGACGGGCGGATCACGAGGTCAGGAGATCGAGACCATCCTGGTTAACCCAGTGAAACCCCGTCTCTACTAAAAACTACAAAAAACTAGCCGGGCGAGGTGGCGGTGCCTGTAGTCCCAGCTACTCGGGAGGCTGAGGCAGGAGAATGGCGTGAACCCGGGAGGCGGAGCTTGCAGTGAGCTGAGATCCGCCCACAGCACTCCAGCCTGGGTGACAGAGCGAGACTCCGTCTCAAAAAAAAAAAAAAGAATTTTCCAAAGTTAAAGTTTTGCTTCCTTTATGATTACAAATTCCACCTTGAAAGGAGTCCTGTCTAAAGTATTCCTCCCTTCTGGCATTTTTACTCCAAGCCTTAAGAGAAGCCAAGCTTCATTCTCTACACTGCTTAGCAATTTCTTCTGCCAAATACCCTGTTTCATGGCATACAAATTCCACCTTCCAGAGAACACCCAGACACGACACAATTCAGCCAAGTTCTTTGCCACTCGGTAACAAGGAAGGCCTTTCCTCCAGCTTCCAATAAGTGCTCCTTATTTCCATCTGAGACCTCACAGTCATGGCCTCTCCCATCGTATCCCTACCAACCTTCTATTCACAGCCACTTCGGTCATCTCCAAGAAGACTGAGGCTTTCTCTGCAGCTCTCCTGCTCTCCTCCCAAGCCCTCACCAGAATCATTCCCGACAGTCAGTTCACAGTGATGTGGGTTTTTCCTAGCACACACCTCAAAACTCTTCCAGCCTCTTCCTGTTACCCGGTTCTGAAGTTGGGTCCACATGTCCAGGGGTTTGTTGTACCAACAGCCCGCTTCTCCGTACCAATTTTCCGTCGTAGTCTGCTGGGTCTGCTATAACAAAACACCTTAAGTCAGATCACTAAAAAAAAAACAGAGACCGGGCACAGTGGCTCATGCCTGTAATCCCAGTACTTTGGGAGGCTGAGGCAGGTGGATCACTTGAGGTCCAGAGTTTGAGACCAGCCTGGCCAACATGGTGAGACCCCATCTGTACTAAAAATACAAAAAGTAGCCGGGTGTTGTGGCGTGCACCTATAATCCCAGCTACCTGGGAGGCTGAGGCAGGAGAATCACTTGAACCTGGAAGGCAGGGGCTGCCACTGCACTCCAGCCTGGGTGACAGAGCAAGACTCCATCTCAAAAAAAAAAAAAAACCAAACCAAAACAAAACAAAAACAGGAATTCATTTCTCACAGTTCTGGAGGCAACAGATTTGGTGTTGGGTGAGGACCTGTCTCCTGGTTTATAGAAGGTGCTGAAGCAAGGTAGGTGAATTGGGGCTTAACCCACAAGGGTTCTTGGCTTTGCCCAGGAAAGGATTCAAGGGTGAGCAGGTGGTGTTTGAACAGCAACTTGTATTGAAGCAGCCATGCACAGCAGCAACCGAGGTCCTGCTCGTTGCAGAGCAGGGCTGCCGCATATGCAGTGAGCCCAGAGTAGCAGCTCAGAGGCAGGGCTGCAGGCATATTTATACTCATTTTAATTTTATGTAAATCAAGGAGTCGATTATGCAGAAATTTTTAGGAAAAGAGTGGTAACTTTCAAGTGGTCAGATTGTTGCCATGGCCATGGTAAACTGACAATGGGGCATTGGTGGGTGTGTCTTATGGAAAGCTCCCTCCTCTCCATTCCTGTTTTACTTAGCTTGTCCTCAATTTTCTCTGGTGTCTGAGCCCCGCCTCCTGAATCAAGCCCCGCCTCCTGAATCAAGCTCCGCCTCTTGTCTCAGCACCTTCCTACTGCGGCCTCACATTGTGAAAAAGGACACCAGCAGCTGCCGGGCGCGGTGGCTCATGCCTCTAATCCCAGCACTTTGGGAGGCCAAGGCGGGCGGATCACTAGGTCAGGAGATTGAGACCATCCTGGCTAACATGGTGAAACCCTGTCTCTACTAAACATACAAAAAATTAGCCAGGTGTGGCAGCGGGCACCTGTAGTCCCAGCTACTCGGGAGGCTGAGGCAGGAGAACGGTGTGAACCTGGGAGGTGGAGCTTGCAGTGAGCAGCGATCGTGCCATTGCACTCCAGCCTGGGTGACAGAGCGAGACTCTGTCTCAAGAAAAAAAAGAAAAAAAAAAAAAAGGATACAACAGCTCGGCAGGCCTGTTTTGCATCAGTTTTGTTCGTGTCGCCTTTATTTTGTTTTAAATTAATACTCTATTTTTTAGAGCAGTTTTGGGTTCACAGCAAAATTCAGAGGAAAGGACAGATTTCCCTTGGCACCCTGCCCTCAAACAGGAATGGAGAGGAGGGAGCTTTCCGTAAGACACACCCACCAATGTGCCATTGTCAGTTTACCATGGCCATGGCAACAGTCTGACCACTTGAAAGTTACCACTCTTTTCCTAGAAATTTCTGCATAATCGGCTCCTTGATTTGCATATGATTAAAATGGATATAAATATGCCTGCAGCCCTGCCTCTGAGCTGCTACTCTGGGATCACTGCGTGTAGAGTAGCCCTGCCCTGCAAGGAGCAGGACCTCAGCTGCTGCACAGACTCCCCAGCAAAGAGACACCTTTGCTGCAGTTGAGAGCCCTCCCTTGACATGTCATCATCTCCCAGAGTCCAGAGTTTACATTACGGCTCACTTTTGGTTTTTGCATTCTGTGGGTTTTGACAAATGTCTAATGACCTGGATTCATCAGTACCACATCATGCAGAATAGTTTCAATGCCCTAAAAATCCTCTGGGCTCCACCTATTCATCTCCCCTCCTCTAACCTTTCCTTGTAACCACTGAGCCTTTTACTGTCTCTGTAATTTTGTCTTTCCTGAATGTCATAGAGTTGGAATCACACAGCATGTAGTCTTTTCAGGTTGGCTTCTTTCTCTTAGTAACATGCACTTAAGATTCCTCCACGTCTTTTCATGGCTTGGTAGCTTATTTCTTTTTAGCTCTGAGTAATATTTCATTATTTGGATGTTCCACCATTTATGTATCCATTTACCTCCTGAAGGACATCGTGATCGCTTTCAAATTTTGACAATTTCAAACAAAGCTTCTATAAACATTCGTATGCATATTTTTTGTGGATGTAAGTTTCCAGTTCCTTTGCATAACTACCAACAAATGTGATTGTTCCATTGTATGATAGGAGTATGTTTAGTTTTGCAAGAAACTGCCAAACTGTCAGGAGTTTGCATTCCTGCCAGCAACAATCCTGTTATTCCACATCCTCACCAACGTCTGGTGCTGTCAATGTTGTGGATTTTGGCTGTTTTAGGTGTGCAGTGGTGCCTTCTTGTTGTTTTAGTTTGCAATTCCCTAATGACTTGTGATGTTGAACATCTGTACCTTTTTTTTTTTTTTTGGAGATGGAGTCTTGCTGTTTTCGCCCAGGCTGAAATGCAGTGCTACAGTCTTGGCTCACTGCAACCTCTGCCTTCAAGATTTAAGCAATTCTCCTACCTCAGCCTCCTGAGTAGCTGGGATTACAGGTGTGCACCACCACACCCGGTGAATTTTCATATTCTTAGTGGAGACAAGGTTTCACCATGTTGGCCAGGCAGGTCTCGAACTCCTGACCTCAGGTGATCTGCCTGCCTCACCCTCCCAAAGTGCTGGGATTATAGGTGTGAGTCACCACACCTGGCCTGTACGTCTTTTTTGATGAGGTGCCTGTTCCGGTCTTCTGCCCATTTAAAAATTGGATTGTTAGTTTTCTTATTGTTAAGTTTTAGGAGTTCTTTGTATATTTTGGATAGCAATTCTTTATCCTTTGCCTGTTTTGCAACTATTTCCTCATAGTCTGTGGCTTGTCTTCTCTTTCTCCTAACATTGTCTTTTGCAAAGTATTGCATTGCCTTGAGCAAGAGTTTTCCATTTGAAATGACCTCCAGCTTATCAGTTATTTCTTTCAGAGATTGTGCCTTTGATATTCTATCTAAAGAGTCACTGCTATACCCAAAGGCATCTAGGTTTTCTCTTATGTTATCTTCTAGGAGTTCTACAGTTTTGTGTTTGGTCAGCTCAGGTGGAAGCTTTGTAAACCACCTTAAATAAATCAGCTGATCCTCAAAGCCACTTTACCAGGTAGATTTCATTATTAACCCTTTTAAATGTAGGTCTATGATCTTTTTTTTTTTTTTTTTTTTTTTTTTTAACAGAGTCTCGCTCTGTCACCCAGGCTGGAGTGCAGTGGCGCAATCTTGGCTCACTGCAACCTCCACCTCCCAAGTTCAAGCGATTCTCCTGCCTCGGCCTCCCGACTAGCTGGGATTACAGATATGCACCACCATGCGCGGCTAATTTTTGTATTTTTTCGTTTTTTTGTTTTTTTTTTAGTAGAGATGGGTTTTCACCATGTTGGCCAGGCTGGTCTCAAACTCCTGACCTCAGATGATCCACCCACCTCGGCCTCCCAAAGTGCTGGGATTGCAGGCGTGAGCCACTGCGCCCGGCCCTACGATCCTTTTTGAGTTAATTTTTGTGAAGGATGTGAGGGCTGTGTCTAGATTCAGTTTTTTACATAGGATGTGTGGTTTTTCCCAGCACCATTTGTCTTCTCGCCTGTCTTTGCCCCATGGTATTGCTTCTGCTCCTTTGTCTAAAGCCTGATTTTTAAAAGTATTTGTTTCATCATGTGTCAACTCTTTGGATTTACCTTACTGTAGTCAGTTTTTATTATTAGATATTGATTTTGTTGTTGTAACTGTTTTGCTAATAACAAGCATATGTATCTGGATCTCATTTATCCTCAGAAAACAAGTATACAAGGGGAATTGCTACATCAAAGTGTTGGAATAGTTTTATAGCTCTTGATACAGAATGCCAAATTGTCCTCCAGAAATTACAATTTAGTTTACCATCAGGAGAGGAAACATCCATTTACCCAAACCTTGCTAACAGAGTGTTATCATTGAAAAAAATTTGGTGAGTCTGGAAGCTATATTTCTTCTAATGTACATTTCTTTGATTACTAGTGAATGTGAGAATTTTTTGTGTAGTTTTCTTTTTATACCACATTCTAGCCTTTGCTTTATTAAGTTGCAGTATTTCCTTAAAGGCAAACAATATAAATCTTGATCTCTGCTGTGATTCCCATCTCCTTCTGTAATTGGCCTTTGCCCATTAGTTTCAGTCACCACATTCTCTCATGAATAGAAGTTTAAATATTTTAAATTTTATTTTATATTTTCTTCCTTTGCTTTTTATGCTTCCAAATGACTTTCCCACCTGGAGATTGCTTGAATATTATTTTTCTCTTTGAATATCCTTTTATGTTTTCACTTTTTACTGTTGACTCTAATATATCTGCACTGTGTTTTGATGGACAAGAAACCCTAACTGAACATTTTTCTAAACGGCTAACAGTTACCAACCATTGGTTATTTGTTGACAAACTCTTTCTATCTTCATTGATTTAAAATGCTACTTATAACAGAGTCAATTTCTAGACATTTTATTCATTTTTGCTGATCTCTAGTTGTGACATGAGCTAGCGCCATACGTGTAAAATTATTAGGACTTCTTTCTCTCCTGCTTTAATGTGGGATGGTATATGCTATGACTCACTATTTTTTCCCAAAATGCCTTGGCTGCTATTCTCACCTGTTTATTCTTTGAGGTTCATTTTAAAACCGCTTTGTCAAAGCGCCCTCCTGGCAAGAAAGCAAGAATTCTCTGAGGCAAAATACCCCACATATCAGAACACGTCTTTGCCATGACAACCTTAGGTGAATGTCAACTTCTGTGTTTGTGGCTTTCCAGGGTGCAGGGAACAACAAAAGGCCAGCATTTGCCCAACGAGGGGACTCGGACAGGACACTGCTGTGGTTGAATGTTCGCTTCCTCCAGACTCATGTTGAAATCCAGTCCCCAAGGTGGCAGTATTAAGAGGTGGACCCTTTAAGAAGTGAGTGCATCACCAGGGCTCTGTCCTCATGACTAGATTAATTCATTGTGGATTCTGGATTTGTGGGTGATCATGGGAGTGGGAATGGTGGCTTCATAAGTGGAAGAGAGACTCGAGCTAGCACACTTAGCCCCCTTGCCACATGATGCCCGGCTCTACCTTGGGACACTTCAGATGGCCTCCCGTTAGCAAGAAGTTCTTCACCAGGTGTGGTCCCTTGACCTTGGACTTCTCCAACTCCATAACTGTAAGAAATAAAATCATTTTCTTTATAAATTACTCAGGTTCCAGTATTCTGCTGTAAGCAACAGAAAATGGACTGAGACACAACCATCGCTGCAATGCCAAAGGATTCATATCAGTGTGAGGGTGAATTGAACATACCTCCCGTATGCCCTGGGGCAGTCAAGAAAACCAGCTATAAACAACTTGGCCCTGAATGGAGATAAAAGTTCTCCCTGAAATTCATAATCTCAATCCAGCCCTTACATGGTTTGCACCGTGAGTTCACACTACCTAACTGGTCCAAAGAGCCTCAACTTGAAAATGCAGTTTAGAGTAGCCAGAGTCTGCAGCACCTTGAGGTACTTAAAAGAAGTAAGGATACATCCTTCTGGGAGAAACTCCCCTTCAAATCTGGCCTCAAAGTATTCCCCAAAATAAGCTCATTTCAAGTGGCTTGAGTTCAGTCACATTACACACAAGAAAACAGAGACCTATGAAGAAGGCTCAGATGAAACCCAAAACACAAAATGAAACAACTGGAAAAATAAGAAGCAGAAGACTTCACCTACTGGAATTATTAGACAGGAATATAAGTATCCTTAATATGTTTAAAAGAATAAAAGAAGAGATTGAAAATGTGAGTCGGAGTAAGAAAGTATAAGAACCAAACAGATTTGAAAAAGAGCCAAATATAATCACTGAAAGGGAAAACATTTTAACTGAATCTAAAAACTCAATGGATGGATTTAACCACAGATTAGATGCAACTAAAGAGAGAATCAGTGAACTGAGAGATAGAGCTGTAGAAATTATTCTAACTGCAGCACAGAAACAAATGATATAAAAGATCATTTTTATATCAACAAACAACAAATTTTGTTGTATTTAACAAAGTGGTGTAAAAGCACAGATGATATAAGAGAGAGATAAATCATCATAGAAACAGAGAGAAAAGCTTTAACTTACATCTAGTTGAGGAAGAAGCAATATTTGGTGAAGTAATGGCCAAGAATTCTGCTGAGAAATGATAAAAAAAACAAAACCCTGATCTTCATATTCATCAAGCCCATCAAGTCCAAATTAGGATGAATAAAAATTACACAGTGTCTAGAGACAAGAGTGAAAATACAGAACACCCCCACAAAGAATAAGAGAATATCTTTAAAGTACCAGAGAGAAAAGACAAATTTCCCACAAAGAAATGGCAGTGAGACTGACACCTGACTTTTCAATATTAACAAAGGAAGCCAGAAGACAGTGAAATCATATGTTTATATTTTCTTGGCAAAAAAAAAAAAAAAATTCTACTTAGAATGTGATACCCAAAGTAAATATCTTTCAAGAATAAATGCAAAATACAAGTATTTTTAGATAAACAAACCTGTCTCTACCTACATATCTTCCCTAAAGGAAATTCTGGAAGATGTATGTCAGGCAAAGTGAAAGTAATCTTAGGTGGGAGGTGAGATGCAAGAAGAAATGATAACTTGGCAGTTGCCTGTAATCCTAGCTACTCAAGAAGCTGAGGCAGGAGAATCTCTTGAACCCGGGAGGTGGAGGTTGCAGTGAGCTGAGATCGTGCCTTTACACTCCAGCCTGGGCAACAAGAGCGAAACTCCAAGAAACTGTTACTACATATGTAGGCCAATGTAACTAGTAATTGACAATGCAAAACAATGAAAATGACTTAGGGAGTTTTACAAATTACAATAATACAAAAGTCAGGAGGGAATGGTTTGAGTTGAAGTGTTTTATACCTTTGTTGTTTTGGAGCAGGTTAAATCTGTTGATTGACTTTGAAGTTTCATAAGTTCAATGTACATTTTAAAATATTAATGTTTAAGGTAGCCAATAAAATAGTGAAAATAGTGAGTATAACTATAAGGGGGAAAACTGGAATAAAAATATTGAATCAATCCAAAGGAAGTAGAAAAGAGAAGAAAAAGAAACAAAAGAGGCAAGATAAATAAAAAGTTCAAAATAAATAATAGAAATAAACCCACATATTAGTGACTAAAATGAATTTAAATAAACCAAAAATTCTATTAAAAGATAAAAATTGCCAAATTGCATTTAAAAAGTTCAATTATAAGCTGTTTTAAAAATATCTATCTAAAACATCAGGATACCTAGAAGTTAAAAGTAAAGGATGAAAGTTAATAGACCAAGTACCTAAACAACAACAAAAAGACATAGCTAGATTAATACCAATAAATAGACTTTAAGAAAAAATCCTTCCTAGAATAATTCCCCCCAAAATGCAAGAACTTTATATTAGTTTTACTCCATTCACACACATCCCGTGCCCTTTGTGCAATGGTCATATATTTTGTTGTTTCCTCCATATAATAAACACCAAAAAGACATTGTTGTTGATATTGCCTTACATAATAACAATTCATTGATATTTATCCACATGTTTACCTTTTGGGTCCTTTTCATTTATTTGTACAGTCCTATGATTCTATTTGGTATTATTTTTCTTCAGCTTAAGAACTCCCTTCAGTACTTCTTGTACTACAGGTATGGTGGTGGCATATTCTTTAAGCTTTGTTTTTACTGTATAAAAATATATTTATTTCATCTAAATTTGTGAAGTGCATTTTCACTGGCTATAGAATTCTGTGTTGACACCTTTCTTTAAGCACCCTAAAGATGTTGTTCAATTGTGCTTTGGTTTCCATCATTTCACTGAAAAGTCAGCCATCACGTGTACCATTGTTCTTTTGAAGACAATACGCCCCCCACCCTCAGGCTGTTTTTAAGGTTTTATTTATGATTTTTAGCATTTTGAGTGATATGCCTAAAAGACTTTAATAAATCAAGAATACACATTGTAATTTATAAGGTATCCATTTAACTAAAAAGTTGATACAGAAGAAAAATAAATCCACAATATAATTTTTTATAGAAATTTATAAATTGAGTCTAAAATTTACATGAAAATGCAAAGAGCCCAGAAGTAAATGGGCAAAATAAATCTGGAGAAGAAGAGAATGTTGGAGAATTTACACTACCCAATTCCACAGCTTCTTATAAAGACACGCTCCTTAGGTCAGCATGACTTTGGTGTGACAGCAGACATACAGATCAACAAGACAAAACAGGCAGTCTAGAAATAGGCTCATACAAAGGCATTGATTGTATTTAGTGGGGAAGATGAAAGTCTTTTCAATAAATAGTGTTGAAGAAGCTGGATATGATACAGGAAAAAACAAAACAGAAACTTGATCCTCTACTTCATCACGTGAACACAAATTACTTTACCATGGATTATAAGCCTGACTGTGGAAACTAAAACTATACCTTCTCTAAAAGGTAGTATCAGGGAATATCTTCATGGCCTTGAGCTAGGCAAAGATTGATTAAACAAGGCACCAAAGGCACTAATTGATATATAGAATTTAATAAACATTTAAAGTGTCAGCTAGTCAAAGAAGATGAAAGGTAATTGATAGATTAGGAGAAAAACAAAGTATCTGCAATGTATACACCAGAAAAGAATTGAACCGGAATATATTCAAAAATGCCTACAACTAGTTAATCAAAAGGTAAAAAGCTTAAGTTTTAAAATGAAAAACTAATAAAATTTTGTTATAAGAGATAATGAATAGGCAATAAGCACATGAAAACATGCTCAACATCATTAGTCATCAGAAAAAGGCAAGTGTAAACCATAAAGGGAGGTAAATACACACCCATCAGAATGGCTAAAACCTGAAAAAACCCAGCGGTAATTGCGGATAACCATCCAAGAAAAGTGAACATATAAAAACACACATAGACATACATGGCTGGGCACAGTGGCTCACGCCTGTAATCCTAGCACTTTCGGAGGCCGAGGCGGGCAGATCACGAGGTCAGGAGATCGAGACCATCCTGGCTAATGCGGTGAAACCCTGTCTCTACTAAAAGAAAATACAAAAAATTAGCTGGGCGTGGTGGTGGGCGCCTGTAGTCCCAGGTACTCGGGAGGCTGAGGCAGGAGAATGGCATGAACCTGGGAGGTGGAGCTTGCAGTGAGCCCAGATCATGCCACTGCACTCCAGCCTGGGCAACAGAGCGAGACTCTGTCAAAACACACACACACACACACACGCACACAGTGTACAAAAACATTTATAGAAACTTGATTCACACAAGGTCCAAACTAGAAACAACCCAACTGATCACCAAGTAAGGAGGGCTCAGCAAACTGTGATAGATTTAGACTTGGAATGCTTTCTGGCAATAAAGAAAGAACAATCTGCTGATGTTCACAGCAACAGGAATGGATTTCAAATCACTATCTGGAGCAAAAGAGGTCAGACACAGAGGCACACATGGTGTGTGCTTTCATTTATTTAAAGTTCAAGAATAAGCAAGACTGATGTGCAGGAGTCTATGGATGGCAGTGCTGGTCTCTAAGGTGGGTTTCCACTGGAGAGGGCAGGACAGAGCCCTCAGGGGTGCTGGAAGTGTTACATATTTGATCTGGGAGGTGAACCTCAGCATGGAACTTAATGTTTTTGTGCCCCAGTTTCTCTTAAGTAAACTGGATAACAATTGTATCCCTATCATGGAACAAATAAAATGCTTCAAACCGTGTTTTTGTTTTTGTTTTGTGTGTGTGTGTTTGTTTTTGATTTTTTTGAGATGGAGTCTTGTTCGGTCACCCAGGCTAGAGAGCAGTGGCATGATCTCGGCTCACGGCAGCCTCCACCTCCAGGTTCAAGCAATTTTCCTGTCTCAGCCTCCCAAGTAGCTGGGACTAAAGGCATGCACTACCACACCTGCCTAGTTTTTGCATCTTCAGTAGAGACAGGGTTTCACCATGTTGGCCAGGCTGGTCTCAAACTCCTAACCTCAAGTGATCCTCCTGCCTCAGCCTCCTAAAGTGCTGGGATCATAGGTGTGAGCCACTGCGCCTGGCCTCAAACAGTATTTGACCCAAGGAAATACTCATACATTCGCTTTTACTTTCTATGTGTTTGATTTTGACATAAAAATGATGCAGTTCCATGAAATGAGTTGAACAATTTTTGCTTCTTCAGTGACCTGGAAGCACTTACGCAGCCTGGGAATATATACTTCTACCATGATCAAATTCTAATCATAATTCTAGAACATTTGAAAGAGCGTTTTCATAAAACTGTCTTGGTCCAGACCTTTTTTCTCTGAAGGTATTACTTAGAACAAGTTTTTTCTCTCACATCTTTTCCCCATTACTTGGATTTCAAATTTATTAAAATACAGTTTTTTTTGTTTGTTTTTTTGTTTTTTTTTGATGGAGTCTTTCTCTGTCCCCCAGGCTAGAGTGCAGTGGCGCCATCTCGGCTCACTACAAGTTCTGCCTTCCGGGTTCCAGCCGTTCTCCTGCCTCAGCCTCCCATGTAGCTGGGACTACAGGCACCCGCCACCTCGCCCGGCACGAGTGAGAGGCACGAGTGAGCTGCTGGCCCAATCCATCCCGCAGTCACAGGACCTGAGCCCTCCTGAGACCTAGGCTCCTCGCAGTACTGGCCCTTAGTTAGCACTCTGTTACCTGTAGACAGAGCCTCCTGGTTGTCACGAATAGGGCTACCTCTCATGCAAACCCCTGACAGAATCGCTAGCCCCTGTCTACTGAGTGTGACATCCCAACCCCCTTCCTCCAACTACTCCACTGCCTCCAGAATTCCAGGCCCTGTCTGTGGCCTGCTTGTTCAGCCTCCTTTCCCCCAGGGAGCTCATCTCCAGCTCCTGGCTGTTGGCTCTCGGGAGCCCAGACAGACAGGGCACCCAGGTTTGAGAAGTGGGGCTGCAGGGCTGCCTGCGAACTTCTCTCCCTGCCTGCTCACTCAGGCCATTTCCTGCTCCACGTTCCAGCTCCAGACCCGGCCGCCTTTATGAGCTTCGTGCAGCCTGCACATGTCGGTTTCCACGCACACAGGTGCCAAGGCTGGCTTCTCTGCCTGATGCTTGGACCATCTGCACTGGAGCCCACAGGCCGGGCCGGAACCTCCTTGGCTTCCTCCAGCTCCTCTCTTGGTTCTCTTGCCAGGGAAAGGATTTGATGTTTTCCATTTCCTAAGACCCATCAGCATGTGTTTGTCTAAGGCTCGTTCACTTCCCTCCTGCAGGGCTCTGGGACGTGCCTTGCCTGCTGGTTCCCTCTCTGGTGACCAGGGTGGACATGAGGCCGCGGGAACCCCATGGAGGGACCATACCCATTGCCACTTTGTTCAGAGTGACAGCATGGGGGAGTCTTGCAGAGGGGAGGGCCCTGGCTGCTTTGCTGAGGGAGGTAGGGGGTCAGATGGGACTTGAGGGGTGGGTTCTCATTCCTGGAAGGGTAGCCCAGCTTCCTAGAGAGGGGTGTGCGGAAGAAAAAGTATGCAAAAAGCTGTGCCGTGAGGAGGCAGCGATCCTGGGGCAGCGAGGCCGGATGAGAAGCTGGCCCGGTGCTCTGGCTTTTACGCCTGCTCCTCTGTGTGGACGTTTACCCCAGGGGAATGGTGGGCTGTCCCCTCCAGCGATGCTGTGTCTCATGCCTCTATCCCTCCAGGGGGACTGCTGCACTCCAGGCACATGGCGGTGGGACTGCACCGGCCCTCCAGGCAGCCTCGGGGGTGGATCCAGACCCAGCCCCTATTCCCACGGTGCCCTTCTCCACCCTGGTAAGCTGTAATGATCCATTCTCATGTCTCTCTCCTTGACCAGACTTGCGGCTTCTCGCAGGTGGAGGCTGCATGGTACCATCTTGGGATCCCCAGGGTGCGTGGTCAGCCCAGTAAACTGCAGGAGTGGCCTGTGAAGACTGGCAGGGGCTCTATGACAGGCTACACCAGGGTCAGAGAGGACAAGGACGTGAGTTCCAGGCAGAGGCTCGGGGGCTTGGTGCTGAGAGGATGGGGTCCCAGAGGCCGTGCAGGGACGTGGGGGTGACAGCTCACACCTTGCCCCCACACCCATGTGTGGCGACCACGTCTATCCATCACAGAAGCAGTCTGCTTGGATGGGACAGGCCCATATCCTGAGTCTCCCAGCTGGTGGGGGGTCTCAGGGTGATCTCTGTTCATATTGTTCAGCTGAGGGTCCCCTGCCTGAGAACAGCGGATTCCTGCCTAAACCCTTGGTGTGTGGGGGGTGGAGGGAACTTGTCATCTGGAGAGATACACTATCACATCAGGCTTTCCGCCCCTGACCTCACCAGGATTAGAAAAAGCGCTGCTTCATGAAGACCAGGCCCGGCTCTAATCCTTCCCAGGGGAGAAGAGAGGAGGCCAAGAGGAGGCAGAGCCGGGAGAAGTGGCTGTGCCACTCAGCAGTTGGGTGCCTGCCCATGGGGCCCTCAGTGCGTGGCCCAGCAGGAGTCTGGATTGCTTCTGCCGAGGTCTGGGGCCGCCTGAATTTGCAGGCTCAGGAAGTACATGTGGATGATCAGATGGAAGCCAGGGCTTGAGCCTGGAGTTGTCTGAGCCTAAGCCCCACCCCTGCCCCCTGTGCTGTCAACTTCCTGAGGATAACATCCTCTCCAGCACTGTGGGCCGATGGGAGAAGGACCTGGTACAGAGTTGGCTGGCGATACTGCGTTTGAGACCCAGGCCCATCTAGTCCAATGTACCCTTTATGGTTGGGGGAACTGGGGCCCAAAGGAGCTGATGGACGCTCCCAGGGTCTCCCAGCCAGCTGGCCACTGGGAGGTACCTGGCCAGGCCTCCGGTCCAGGCTGCACTGACACCTGGCACCTGACTTGGGTTCCCATTGTCCCCAGGCCCCTCTGGGATGACCCACGTTGGGGGTACTGGCTGCATCTTCATGGCACATCCAGCTTTTAGCCTGACAGGGGTCCTGGGTGAGAGGCTCCATGCCTCTGTATGGCCACAGTGCTGGGAGGATGCAGAACAGGCCATTGTGTGCACCTCGGGGTGGGTGTGTGGCTGTGGAACTGTGGCACATGACGGGGCAGCACCTGGTCCTTGCCCAGAGAGAAACATACACAATGGTGCTGGGCCAGGACATCTGGCCTTCACTCGAGTGCCTGCGACTGGCCTGGCTCGACCAGCTGAGCTCACAGAGGCTGCCCTCATGTCCTCCCTGAGACTGGCGGTGCCCTGCTCACCCACCTGACCGCCAGGCCTCACCCTTGCCCACAGCTGACGTGTCCTGGCCTCTGACAAAGCCCAGGCCCCTGCCTTGCTGGGATCCTAATTGTGTCTCTGCCTCAGCAACCCGATAGGGAGTCCAGCAATTTTGGTTCTTGGCTTCACCTCCGCTGACCTACAAGTACCCGTTTGGAAGGAGAGATTTATGGGTGGGCATGAAATTGCCATCTTGAGAAGGTTTGGGCAGAGCTATAAATAGGGCAGCCTGGTCCCTGGGGGTAGACTTCTTTCGGGGAGAAGGTGTCCCAGGCCAGCTGTGTGTGTACTGGGGCCGACCACACAGCTGCTGAGACAGGCCCTGGAGGACCTCCGTGGCCCCGACAATGGAGTTATCTTTCCTCCTGCCAGATACGTGGAGTGGCCAGGTTCTGATAAGCCACCTGCCCTGGGCTTTTCCTGACCCTGCTGTCACATTCTGATGGCTTTCCCCCAGAGTGGGATTAACTCGGGGCAGTAATTAATCCAGCTCTTTCCTGCTAATGTCGATCTCTTTCCCCTCCTCACCAGACACTCCCCACCATGACCAGGAAGAGATCTGGAGCTTCAAGTGTGCCTCAGGTCAGAGGCCGACTGGGCTGGCCCCTTCCAGGGTCCGGGTGTGTGATCCAAGGTGGGAGAGGGCAGCAGGGCACAGGTGTAGGGGCGGGGCGGCTGGACGCCCGTCAAGGATACCACTTACGGCTCATGTCTCTGGACGATCCCACTGACGCGTGGGCAGAAGGAGAGGCCCACAGGGGCCACCAGCCAAATTCGCCCCAATGCTTGTGCCTGTGTGGCCAAAGTATGTCCTGGCTAACCCTTTACAGAGAGAGTTTCTGATGTTTGCAGATCAAGGATCTGAACCTTTAAGGGTATGTGCCCTATGAGTATCTGCTGAGTGAGGCTCCCCTCCCTCGGGAAGGGGCCGGTGCAGGGCATCTGCCCTGTGGCTGCCGGAAGGTCCAGTCCAGGACCCCTCAGATCCATGCATATTCATGGTTCTCAATCAAGGGCAATTTTGTCCCCCAGGGGACATGTGGCCACGTCTGGGGATGCTTTTGTATGGCACATGGCGGAGGGATGCTACCCACGTCTAGTGGGCAGAGGTCGGAGGTGCTGTTCCACATCCGCAATGCACAGGGCAGCTCCCACGACAAAAAGTGACTTGGCTCCAGATGTCAGTAGTGCTGAGGTTGAACTGCCCCGCTCTAAATTCACACAATTCTCGCCTGTGTGTGAGTCCTCGGGGCAGACCTGCTGCAGAGATGGGGGATGCAGCTGGACCTGGCGAGACTGTGTGTGTGGTAAGGAGGAGAGCTGCCCCCGGGCAGGCCGGCTGCACAGGGGCACCGGGGTCGCTGTGTGTTCAGCTGGATTCACAGATAGTTCTGCATCAGTCTGAGAGCCCTGAGTCTTTTGGGGTCCCCCTCAGAGCACCCATGTGCCAGGCTCCATACCCCACATTGAGGAGCAGGGGCTACACAGAAAAAGCTGGCTTGAGCTTTTAATTCATTTTAATGACAATTCTGGACAAAAATCACACCAGTGACAGCAGACAAGGCCCTTGGTGATTAGCAGCCCGGCTACCCACCATTGTCTTCCATGCCTCTCCATTCTCCGATGACCCACACACAACCTCCTGGGAGGTGCATCTCCCTGGAAGGGGCAATTCCCTGGAGAGGGCAACTCCCTGGAAGGGGCTCCTGTGCTTTGTTCAAAGTTTGATCTTCCATGTATCCTTTAATCCTCCCACCTCATTCAGCACAGGTACTTCTTCCTCCGCAAAGCCTTCTTTCTCCCCTCCCTCCTTTCCTGCCCTCCATCCTTCTCTCCCTCCTTTCCATCATTCCTTCCTCCCCTCCCTCCTTTCCATCATTCCTTCCTCCTCTCCATCCTCCTCTTTCTCCTTCTCCCATTCCCTTCCTCCTTCCTTTTTTGACCCTTCCCCCTTGCCTTCCTCCCTTCCTTCATCCCTGTCTCTTTCCTTCCCCCTCCTTTTTCTCTTCTCTTTCCCTCCTCTCTCTGCTCCTCTCTCCCTGCCTTCCTCCCTGCCTCCATTCCTGTCTCCTTCCTTCCCCCGCCTCCCTCCTTTCTCTTTTTTCCCTTCTCTCTCTGCCCCTCTCTCCCTGCTTTCCTCCCTGTCTCCATCCCTGTCTCCTTCCTCCCCCCTCCTCTTTCTCTTCTTTCCCTCCTCTCTCTGCCCCTCTCTCCCTGCCTTCCTCTTGCTCCCACAGGATTCATCGCAGCCTCTCCAACACGCATACCACTTTGTATGGGCTTTGTATGGGACGTCTCCAGTGGGCTGTAGCCAGCTGCTGACAAGGGTGTCACTGCCACCAAACTGGAGCTCTGCAAAGGCAGGGGCTGTGCTTTGTCCCCCTTTGTCACTGCAGTGCTAGCGGCCAAGCTGGCTAGAGCTGGTGCACTTCGGAGATCTGGTGACTGAATGGGGACACGGAACCATCCGGCATGGCGTGGCGTCTGCTTACAGTCGTGTGAAGGACTGACTTGGGACTGCAGACTGCCTTGGGCCCGAGTTAACTGGAAAAGTTCTTTGGCAATGGTGGCCTGGGAGGATGCGCAGGGCCGCAGGAAGAGGCTCTGCAGGTTGCAGAACAGCCGTGGCAGCCGCACAGTCCAACAGACGCGTATTCAGAGCCCTCCTCTGGGCCATGCTGATGAATTTTCCAGAACTCGAGCGAATCCAGAACTGACTATGGCTCTAAATGAACAGAAACAAGCATCAGTCCTGTACAAACCCAGGGCCTGGCTGGAGCCAGCCCTACATGATTCATTTGCAAGAAACGGGCTCTTGGCTCCCTTGCCAGTTCCCTCCATTTGGAAATCATTTCCATTCAGATGTTCTGGAGGCCAGGGATGGTTTTCAGTGGACTGGGCTTGCACACTGGGTCTGTGACAGGTCCTGTGTTCCAGCATCACTGGGCTTCACAGTGAAACGCCCGGCCCTACCATGCTGTGTGTCCAGAATGCAGCACACGGTAATTTGGGGAGACCAAGGAGTCAAGGGTGCCAGTCCCTGTCCCCCAGCAGGCATGGGGGCTGAGGCTACTCATAAGAGAAGCAGGCCGGGCGCGGTGGCTCACGTCTGTCATCCCAGCACTTTGGGAGGCCAAGGTGGGCAGATCACGAGGTCAGGAGATCGAGACCATCCTGGCTAACACAGTGAAACCCTGTCTCTACTAAAAGTACAAAAAATTAGCCCGGTGTGGTGGCGGGCGCTTGCAGTCCCAGCTACTCAGGAGGCTGAGGCAGGAGAATGGCGTGAACCAGGGAGGCGGAGCTTGCAGTGAGCCAAGATCGTGCCACTGCACTCCAGCCTGGGCGACTGAGTGATACTCTGTCTCAAAAAAAAAAAGAAGAAAAAAAAAAAAAGAGGACCAAACACCCTCCGTCTCCACCCCTGCCTAATGGGCAGCTCCTTCCCTGGCTGTGGGGCCTCAGCAGGTCTCTGGGCCTCAGTTGTTTCATCCGTCAATGTGCCTCTTGGTTCCGTGTGTCACTCAGTGGAAGCAGCTGTCAGCGTGGCGGGCGTGGCTCCGTGTCTGGTCCTGGCACTCTGGGGACCATCACCGGGTCTCCACCGAGTAGAATCTGTAGAGGGCAGTAGAGGGGTCTGCAGTTTTGGCCAGTGTCCCAGCTGACTGTGGGTCCCCCAAGATTCCAGACCAATGCCATCCGAAGTCCAACAGAACTCTGCACCAGTGGAAGCATCCTACATGTGGGCCGGGCGATTGGTAACCACTACGTACATGTGGCCATTGACACTTGAAATATGGCTCATGTGAAGGAGAAACTGAATTTAAATGTTATTTAATTTTAATGGCTTTTAAATGAATATTTAAGGAACCACGTCTGGCCAGCGGTTACCACATTGCACAGTGCAGTTGCAACACAGCCGAGCTGGCAACGCCCCTGGCCTCAGGCAGCACTGAACAAGGGTCAGGTCTACATTTGACAGCTGAGATTCGCAGAGCTGCTCCATGCCCGGCACGGGAGATACTCACAGCGTGACTTGCTCCCCTTCATCCTCACCAGAGCCCAGGGACGAGGAGCTGAAGTTCAGAGGGGATATAAATTGCCCAAGGTCACGTGACTGGCCAGGACTGCCGTGCAAGTGTTTGTTCATCGGTCTCTCAGGCTGTTTACTGACCCCCACTGCAATGTAAGAAGAATATAGTCCACTTCAGCTCTATTTTATGTGGCATTCAAATTCTCTGAGATGCCTTCTTCAAAACAACAACAACAAAAAATATTCAGCTTTTGTAAGAAGAAATGGGAAAATCCAGCAGCCGTCTGGTCTGCCTCTTGCAGCATCTATGTACAAGGGGACTGGTAGATGTTCTAGAAGTCACCAGGACATTCCGGAAGCCCATAGCAGCCACCACGTTGCCTCAGAAAGGCCAACACCATCCAAGCTTACCTTCTGGCACTCTGCTCAAACACTGTCCGACGGGGTGCCTCTTCCTGGGTCCTGCACTCGCTTGCCCCAGCCTCTGCAGCTCAGGGCCCACCACCTACCTGAAGTTCTGCACGCCTGCATGTCTCTGAGTCACCAGCTGGCCCTGCCCATGGGGCTGGGGTGTGAGGCATGTCTGTTGACCTCCCCACACTCTGGTCATTGAAAACAGTCTCTCTGCAGAGGAGGGGAGCCGTCTCAGTCCCTCCAGACACCCACCCGCCAGCACCATTGCTCATCACTGGGAGGGACTGAGTTTCCTGTGATTGAGTCATGCAGCCTGGAGGGTACAGTGGACGGGGCACAGCCTTTCTGGAGAGTAAGTCTCATTCCAAAGAGAAGGAGGGAAAGTAGGTCAGTCATTTGGATTCGGCAATAAATGGACCCCCAGGCCCTCCTGACTGCAGCAAATGCTTCTTCACACAGGCCCAGCAGCCTCTCAAATCCACACCTACTTGTATGTGTGAACAGAAGCCTACAGGTTCCTTCTCAACGAGAAGCCCGGTTTTCTCTGACCCCAAGTCAAGTCAATAAGAGGTTTAGGCTCAGGGGAGAGCTGGTTAGTTCCCTAAGCACTGAAGGTATTAGGGTGCAAAGACAGAGACGGAACGTGGCCGGGGAGCTGGGAAGTCGTGGTCCAGACTTCAGCCTGGAGATGTCCTCCCACAAGCTTCCAGCCTCACAGCATTCGCGTTCCCAGGACTGTGGCAATTACAGACCGCAATTTGAGTCTCGAGTAACCATGAGCGCCCGGCAGATGTGACATTCCACTTGCAGAATTAACTGAACTACGCAATCATTTTTGAAGGGGAAAAGTCGCCATCCCACGTGGGAACGAAGACGGAGGCAGTGGCCAGGAGCCGTGAGCTCTCCTCTCAGCTTTGCCCCACACAGCGCCGCGCTGGACCTACCTGTGGCTTCCCTGTGCTGCACTTACTTTCCTCGTGAGCCTGTCTGAAAGCACTGCATAAACCGAAACGACACGGAAGCGAAATACTTACATTCCCCAGATTAGACCCAACCTTTTCCCGTGACATTAACTCACAATTCATCTTCAGGCACATGTGATCATGGACCCCACCCCCCAAAGACTGTCAGTCAACCCAGTTTTAAATCTAGTCTTAATTGTTTTAATTTGTTTCAAAGGTAAACAAAACAAACAAAACAGCATGTTTTGTATCCAGGCTGTGCAGTTGCTGGTCTCAATGCAGACCGACAGTTTGGTCATTTACCAAAGCAGCTCCGGACCCCATGCAGGCAGGGACGGCGTCCCCACTCAGCAAGCCTCAGCTGGGGGCTTTGATGAAGAAATTGGCTTCCTTTCGGGGGGCGGGGGGAGGGCGTTGCTGAAAGTTAACACGACACCTCTGAGTCTTCCCAGTAGTTCTATGATTCGATGCGAATGTGGGCCTGGGACGTCCTGATGGCCAGACATTGAATTCTCACCAGGCCTGTGTCAAGAGCTGAGCATGCGTTTTCCTTTCCCAGGGGGAGGGCCTCTGGGTGACAGAAGCAGGGATGGGGATAGGCACCCTTCGTAAATGGACGCAGCAGGGGCTCTGCAGCGGCAGTATCTCTCCGTACTCTTTAAGTGAGCGGAGTTTTGAGGGGTCTTCAGAAAAGAGAAACGGGCCTGGGAAGGGCCTTTGTGACCCCACGACACATGCAGAGTGAAAGCAAAACTGCTTCCCCGAACATCCACGTGGCGATGTTGCCACTCTCCTCCTGGCCCATATGGAATAATCCTGCTCCCCGTGATGGCCATGCAAATATCTGCAGGCAGCTGTTTAGGAAAGACAGCTTCTTAAGAAGGCAGATGGCCACCCTACAGGAAATCCGGGCTTTTAAAATGGATAACGGGATGATTAAACTTCCCATTCTCCCCCTAGGGCCTGCCACATCACTGGGAGGGTGCAGGGAAGGAACCCCAGGCTCCCAGGAGGGCAGGCCAACATCAGCAGGAGCCCGAGGGCCTGCCACATCACCAGGAGGGTGCAGGGAAGGAACCCCGGCTCCCTCCCAGGAGGGCAGGCCAACGTCAGCAGGAGCCCACTGGGGTGGAACCAGTGGGTGCTGCCGGGTGCTTAATGACTGACTCACTCTTCAGGGAAAAGGCCTTAATTTGCTGCATCTGCCCATTTCTGTGGTGTAAGCTCTCTCTGGCCAAGGCAGATTTTAACACAGACTTCGGAAGAGACATGCACTGTTGGCTGCAGCAAGCCGGAACACCTGGACCTTTCCTAAGGCCAGGAAGGTGGACCAACCTCAGGTGAAGCAGTGGATCAGGGTCAAGGTGAGGGCTGCCAGGGCCTCAAGGTCTACAGAGTAAAGGAGAGGGGCAGTCCGGGCAGCCTGGGTCCAGCTGTGGGACTGTTAACAGCCTCCAGGCCCATTAAGTGTCTGAGGTTTGCACCCTGGCTGGGTCAGAAACACACACACAAGCAAGAGTCTCTCCGATCAGCTCTCCCCGTGCAGGCTGAAGCCTGATTGATATTAGCACGTGTAAATCCAGCTGCTTCTGCAGGCCAGGTGATAAGGGCACTAATTATCTCATGGAATCCTCATGACAATGCTTTGAGGTTCCCCAGTTTACAGATGAGGAAAACGGGGCACAGAGAGGCTAAGTACTTTGGCTAAGATATGTGATCATCTTGCAGGAAGCATTTCTGTTCCTTAAACCTCCTCCTTACAAGGGAGGGAAAGGAGTCACTGTCCCGCCCTGAGGTTGGTTCACAAAGAGGAGACTGCAATTGGGGACAGTGGCATCAGATGCCCGAAGCGGAGGTCCAGCGAGCTGGAGGGTGACGTGCAGGATGGGGCAGAAGGCCAGGAGAGAGACGGGAGCGGCCCTGCAGCTGCTGAGGCCCCTTCTCCCTAGGACACACTCCCTCTTTCCCCATCCTTCCCTCTATCCCCACCGTCCCCAGATTCGCAGCTGTCCCACCTGGGGTGGAAGACAGGCTGCTGCTGTTGAGACCTGCAGGAGTGGAAAATCTGCTGGTTCCCATTAAAACAAAGCTCCTTGTTGACAAAAATAAAGAGAACCGAATCTCTGCCAGCATTTACTGTCTGCAAGTTGCTTTTATTCTCCCGCAAGGAGCTGGATCCCCGTGTTCCAAACTGGCACAGGCCCACCAGCTTCAAAGCGGGGAAAATTCCTCATCGGGCAGGGGCTTTGGCGGGGCGCCCTGGTGAATGGAAGTGCCTCCCCAGGGGGCAGCAGCCGGGAGATGCCCAGGCCCACAGTCTCATTAACGCTGCACAACATTCTGCTTCATGTTCCTTGGCGCGAGGCGTGGGTTTTCCTAAGCCGAGAGGTGAGACGTGAACGCAGAGTGGAAGGCCATGGCACACGCGGGCTGCACAGACGGCACTTTCTGAGCTCAGGCAGGTGGGTGGTCACGTCTGAGAAGCTGAGGATGGGTGGTCCGCTCACAGCACAGGTACCTCAGACAGCTGCACCCTGAAGCAGAAAGACTGCGGCAGCTACTGTGCAGAGGAGAATGGGGTGTTGACAGGCGGGTGGACGCCACGTCACCCTCTCACCCCTGGTGAGAACCCCGCCCGGCTGTTACAGCATCGAGCTTTGGGTCTGTAGATGGGGAGGTGGGAAATCCTACATTAAACAGCATGTTAGTGGCCTGCACAATATGCCACAAACGAGGGGACTTCAAACAACACAGATGTACTCTCCCACAGTTCTAGAGGCCTGAGGTATGAAATCCAGACGTCAGCAAGTCTGCTGCCCTCCCGGGGCCCCCCGGGGAGGCCTGCCTGCCTCATCCAACTCCCAGTGGCTCCAAATTTTCCTTGGCTTGTGGCCACGTTGCTCCAGCCTCTGCCTCCATCTTCACACTAGCCCTCCTCTTCTCCCAGTGTCTCCGCTACGTGTCTCCTATGAGAACACTTGTCATTGGATTTAAGGCCCATCTGGATAACCCAGAATAATCTCATTTCAAGACCCTTAACTTATCTCCATCTGCAAAGACTCATTTTTCCAGTAAGGCCCCAGCCACAGTTTCCAGTTAGATGTGGACCTGTTGTTTTGGGGACCACCCTTCAACCCACTCCACACGGTATTCAGTAGGGTACGTCAGGGACACCGTATTCAGTAGGATATGCCAGGGACATAGAAGGCAGAGACACATAAGAAATTTCTCTTCCTAGGAATTTGCACAAGACTTGGAGCAAATAGTTCTCCCTCAAGGTTATTTAAGCAGAATGGATGCGAACAGCAACACGATTCTAATCAGTTATGGCTGTGCCTTCCGTTTGAACATCTATGGGGCACACTGACCCTCTCCACACATTGTACTCAGAGACAAACACATGCGCCACACTCATGTCAGTGGCCTCTGATTGGCTCTCAACCTCTGTCCATTCAGCACAGCCCCATGTGAATATGTGTGGCTGGAGGAGGGCACACAGCCGAGTGACTGTCTCCACTGAAGCTCATGGTCACTCAAGTGAAGTAAGCACGGCCCCCCTTCCCTGGTCATTCCCTGGAGGACCATGCCCTGCCTTTCCTTCCCTTCCTGTTCCCCCCCACCCCCAGCCAAATAGAAGCAATCAGAAGAGAACGTCCATTTGCCCTCACCAGAAATTCACGCCTCATAGCTGCCTTGGCTGATGCTGACGTGGGTGAGCCACCCCTGTGCCCCTTGGATGGGGGCTGCACAGGCTCCCGCCGCTCACCCTGTGCATCACCCCCAGGCTCATTCCCCTGCAGCTCCTCTGTGGACCGCTGCCCATCTCACACTTCTGGCTGCAGAAGCCCCTGGGCCCCTGTGGCGTGGTGGGATTGCTCCTGCAGCTCAGCTGGGGCACTTCGGTCTGAGAGTCGCTGCCCCAGTGTTTGAATAGCATCCTGGGCAGGGCCTACCCTGCATCCATGAGAATTCCCAGCCCTGCGCCTGGCAGGAAAATGGCTCATGGGTGTGACCCGCTCCCTGGCTGGACGGGGTGGGCAGCCTGCCTGCTACTGCCTCTGAACCCATCCTCTTCTTCCAGGAGTCCAGCCCGGAGTGGCCGCAGCAGACATGTAGGCCTCCCGGGCTGGCCCTCTGTCTCCAGCCTGTCTGGGGCTGCCCCAGGCCTGGTGCCTTCTCCTTGGTCAGCCTCACTGGCCAGGCATGGGAGAGATGCCGAGGGCCAAGTCCCTGGCCCAGTCGCACAGGGGTCTTGGCACAGGTTGCCCGACCTGCCGCCTGGCATTTCCAGCCCCCAGCCCCTCCCCTGCTGGTGCTATCCCAGCCCTTCCAGGTGCCCCATGCTGTGGGCCTGCCCACTCAGCCCTGAGCTCAGAAGGCTGTATGGGTGAGTCCTGCAGCCACCACAGGAAGGAGCACAACCTGGAAGGCTGGAGACAGATCTCTTCCCTCAGCACTGGAGCCCAGAGTCTGCAGCCAGGGCGTTGGCAGGGCTGCACTCCCAGAGGCTCCAGGGGAGCACCCTCCTGCCTTCTCCAGCTCTGGGGGCTCCAGGTGCTCCTTGGCTTGTGGCCGCCATGCTCCAGCCTCCGCCTCTGTCTTCACACGGCTCTTCTCCTGTTTGGTATTTAATCTCCTCTGCCTCTCTTTTATAAGGACACTGGGGGTGGTGATTAGGGCCCACGTGGCAAACGCAGGAGGATAGCCTCATCCTACAGTCCTTAACCTAATCGCACCCGCACAGACGCTTTTCCCAAATAAGGTCACATCCAGGGGTTCGGGGCATGGGTCTCTCTTCAGGAGCCACTGTTGGCCTGCCACGGCCAAGCTTCCCTGCCCACGCTCCTGTCCTGTGTCCCTGCCAGGCCCTGGGCATCTGATCAGCCCTGTTTTTGCTGGAAGGTGGAAGTGAAAGAGCCGGCGCCCTGGAGGAATGGGCTGGGAGGGGGTCCTGGCTCCTTCACCTGGGCGCTGTGGCCTTCAGCTTGCTTCCAGGGCTCTAAGCCTGAGTGCTCACCTCCTCCTATGTGGCTCCTCCTCCTGGGCGCTGTGGCCTTCAGCTTGCTTCCAGGGCTCTAAGCCTGAGTGCTCACCTCCTCCTATGTGGCTCCTCCTCCTGGGCGCTGTGGCCTTCAGCTTGCTTCCAGGGCTCTAAGCCTGAGTGCTCACCTCCTCCTATGTGGCTCCTCCTCCTGGGCGCTGTGGCCCTCAGTCTGCTTCTAGGGTTCTGAGCCTGAGTGTTCGCCTCCTGTGTGGACGCTTCCTCTGTCTCCTCCTCCTACTTCTCTGCGGCCCGAGAACCCTCCGGAGGCTCAGCCTGTGGACCAGGCTCAAAGATTTTGAGGGCGGAATACATATGGCTTCTGGGTTCGATTCCAGTTTGAGAGTCGTTTTAAATTCTATATCCCTTTTCACTTCCTCTTATGGAAGAAAATCTAATCTGGGAGATAGTTCCATTAAAAACATTGGTTTAATGCTAAAAATGAAAACAAATAAAACTAGAGCCTGCTGGAAAAAATAACAGCCCCAGACGGCGTGTGTCTCACACAAGCACTGCGCCACCGCATGCAGCCTCTGACCGAGTTCCCTGCTTGTCCTTGCCAGCTTGAACCCTCCTGTTGGGGCAGGTTTCTGCCCCTGACACCCAGCTGCACAGCAGGCACCATTTACCCCTCATTGCTCCAAACCATGGCTGTCTCCACCCCGCTGTCTTCTCAGCCTCCAAAGCTGGAGAGCACAGGAGGACATGGGGTGCAGAGGCCTATTTTTTTGTGTCCCGGAATGTAGTGGGTTGTGATGGTTAATACTGAGTGTCAACTGGATTGGATTGAAGGATGCAAAGTACTGTTCCTGGATGTGTCTGTGAGGGTGCTGCCAAAGGAGATTCACATTTGAGTCGGTGGACAGGGAGAGGCTGACCCACCCTCAAACCAGGTGGGCAGCATCTCAGCTGCCAGTGTGACCAGAATAAAGCAGGGAGAAGAACATGGAAGGACCAGACTGGCTGAGTCTGCCGGCCTCCATCTATCCCCCATGCTGGATGCTTCCTACCCTTGAACGTTAGACTCCAGGTTCTTCAGCTTTTGGACTCTCAGACTTACACCAGCGGTTTGCCAGGGGTTCTTGAGCCTTCAGCCACAGACTGAAGGCTGCACTGTCAGCTTCCCTACTTTTGAGGTTTTGGGACTCACGCTGGCTTCCTGGCTCCTCAGCTTGCAGATGGCCTATGGCGGATCTTCACCTTGTGATCGCGTGAGTCAATTCTCCTTAATAAAATCCCCTTCATATGTACAGTTACCCTATTAGTGCTGTCCCTCTAGAGAACTCTGACTAATACAGGGTTGAAAGGTGGCTCCCAAAATATACTCCCATGTCCTAGCCCCCAAACCCGTGAAGATGGCCTGATTTGGAAAAGGGTCCATGCAGATGCAATCAGCTTAAGAACCTGAGATGAGGATATCCTCCTGGATTAGCCAGGCTGGCCTGGCCCGAAATACCATCCCCAGTGTCCTTGTAAGATGGAGGCAGAGGAGGTCAAAACAACAGCATGCCCTGAAGACAGGTGCTGTGAAATGAAGGCAGAGATTGGAGCCACGCTGAGGAAGGCCTGGAGCCTCCAGGATCAGAGCAGGCAGGAGGAGCCTCTGAGGCATGTGGCCCTGCAACATCTTGGTCTCGAGCCTCTGGCCTCCAGAACCGGGGAGAAACATTTCTGCTGTTTTAAGCCTCCCTGTTTGTGGTATTTTCTTATGGCAGCTTCAGGACTCGGCTGCAAGGACCATAATGCAGATGGCGTGGCTCAAGGACTAGAATGTTTAACAAGTGAAGCTTGGCTGTTCCAGTCGACGATCGGGGCATCCTTTTCCCACCTGAACACTGCCCTGAGAGGCGGAGGGTGTGCTCACATGATGTCAAACAACCCCAGGCCTTGCCTGAGATGAGCAGCTGTGTATTCTCAGGGTCTGCCTGGGGGCCAGGGTGCATGTAAATGTGCATCCCACAGTGAAGCCCAAAAGTCAAGGGGAGCTCCCTGCACTTGGGGGACCCAGTTCAAACTGCAGAATGCCTTCTCCAAAGCCACCTAATGCCCGAGGTCTTCAGTGTCTGTCGGCTCCCACTACGTGGCCACGGTGAGGGGATGGATGAGACAGTGAATCCATGAAATCTCTTAGCACCCTGCTCAGGAAGGGGGTCCCCAGGGCCCCAAGAGTGGGGATTTTTGATGAGGCTTGACGTAAGTGGGCCAGGAAGTATGGTTAAGGTGTGTAACCAGCAGGCAGCCCTGCTTCTCCGAGGGAAGACCACGCCATCTGAATCTTACAGGTCACTCGCGGGGGCTCTTGCCAGACCTGGGCAGACGCGCTGCTTTCCTACCTGAGACAGATCAGTCCCATCTCAAGGCCTCGGTTTCTTTATCTCTGA
>NW_012117821.1:3845326-3846206 GCF_000951035.1 Colobus angolensis palliatus | reverse complement strand
GTTCCATCACAGCCCCCTTGGGGTGACCCTCTGTGGCTTCCTCTGGGCCTGGGCACGTGCATTCCCTCTGCAGGAGGCGGAATAGTCCAGGACGGCATCAGTGAGGGGCGGCACCTGGCCCCAAGATGCCCCTCCTCCTCTTGTGTCGTTTTGGGACATGCTCCCACAAGCGCCCCTACTTCCTGAACCCCCGGGCCCCGAGCCTGGGCCGTGCTGACCCCTGTCTGCAGGGAGAAGTGTCTAGGAGTACAGTGTTTATGTCAGGGTCCCTGGGAGCTGACTCTGGGGCTCCAGGTTTTCTGGGTGGGCTCTGACAACAAGGCCTGTGGGGGGCGAGGGCAGTGGGCCGGGGCACAGGTGCATGCAGTTTCTGCGGGGTCCTCACGGAGCCTCCCAACTGCAGGACTCAGAAGCAGGGACTGCCTTTCTGAGTTGTCCCACATTCAGGAAAAGGGACAGGACCTTGAACCTTCTTTCTGACCTGTCCTTGGGTGTGGGTTGCCCTTGAGCAGGGAATGGGCCTAACCTCCAGTAAAAGGCAGTTTAGGCAAGGAACTCAGCTGTGGGCTGTCGGCAATCCATACTCTTGACAGAGGCCAGGGGAGTCAGGCCCCTGAGGGGGTCTGGGCCAACCCCTCCCCCCTCCACAGTGTGGAGCACTGGCTCCTGACTTCCTGAGAAAGCCTTCAGCTAACAGGCATTTCTGCTGGTCCCACTGCCTTACGCTTGTGGTGTCCTGGAGCGTCGCTGGGGCGGTTGGTCATGGAAAGAGCTCTGTGCTCAGATGGGGTGGGGCTCGCTCCACTCGTACACCTCCAAGTTAAGTGGTTTCACCCTCTGAGGCTCAGTTTCCGCAGTCGATCAGGAAGCTGCTGGAAGC
>NW_012117821.1:3840282-3841081 GCF_000951035.1 Colobus angolensis palliatus | reverse complement strand
ACCGTGGTGTCCCAGGATGGGAGCTCTGGGAAGAGAGCAGCTCCTTTGCTGGACTCTGGGCTGGGGAAGGCTGGGGGTTGGGGAGGAGGAAGAGGCTTCAGCTTCACAAAGTGGTGGAAGTTCAGGTGCGGGGGAGGGCTTCAAGGGTAAACCGTTTGAGTCAGCGGATTGCATTTACAATGGAATCACGGGGCCTGGAGTTCACAGGACCACAGCCTGCCCAGGTTCTTCCCAGCTCACTCCTCTCACCCCCTCTCACACCCTCCCAACCGCTCCTACCCCCTCTCACCCACTCTCACCTCCTCCCACCTACTCCCACCCTCTCTCACCCACTCTCACCCCCTCCCACTCCCTTTCACCCACATCTAGATGGAGCACAGGCTGCAGGCTTGGGCTAGGAAGACTGAGGTCAGACCCATGGCTGCTTCTCTGGAAGCAGAGGGATCCACAGATGTGACCACACAGTATTCCAAGGCCTATGCCCCCACATACCATGCTTGACTGTGTGCCCCCAGCCACACCTGCTTCTGTAGCCACCTGCTTCAGTACACACCTGCCCCGTGCACTGCTGCTCCAATACACACCTACCCCCATACACCGCTGTTCCCATGCACACCTAACCTGTGCACCGCTGCTCCAATACACACCTACCCCCATACACCGCTGCTCCCATGCATACATACCCTGTGCGCCGCTCCAATACACACCTACCCCTGTGAACCGCTGCTCCAATACATACCAACCCTGTGCACCGCTGCTCTAATACACACCTACCCCCATACACCGCTGCTCCCATGCA
>NW_012117821.1:3839807-3840232 GCF_000951035.1 Colobus angolensis palliatus | reverse complement strand
CACCTACCCCTGTGAACCGCTGCTCCAATACATACCAACCCTGTGCACCGCTGCTCTAATACACACCTACCCCCATACACCGCTGCTCCCATGCACACCTAACCTGTGCACCGCTGCTCGAATACACACCTCCCCCTGTGAACCGCTGCTGCAATACACACCTACCCTGTGCACCACTGTTCCCATGCACACCTACCCCGTGCACTGCTGCTCCAATACACACCTACCTCCATACACCGCTGCTCCCATGCACACCTAACCTGTGCACCGCTGCTCCAATACACACCTCCCCCTGTGCACTGCTGCTGCAATACACACCTACCCTGTGCACCACTGTTCCCATGCATACCTACCCTGTGCACTGCTGCTCCCATGCACACCTACCCCTGTGCACCGCTGCTCCCATGCACACCTACCCCTGTGCA
>NW_012117821.1:3833537-3838852 GCF_000951035.1 Colobus angolensis palliatus | reverse complement strand
CCTGTGCACCGCTGCTCCAATACACACCTACCCTGTGCACCGCTGCTCCAATACACACCTACCCTGTGCACCGCTGCTCCAATACACACCTACCCCTGTGCACCGCTGCTCCTATGCACACCTACCCTGTGCACTGCTGCTCCCATACACACCTACACTGTGCACCACTGCTCCCATGCACACCTGCTCCCAGACACATCTGTCCCAAAGACTGACTTATTCACCTGCAGTCCTTCATATCCAGAACAGAATGTGCTCCTGACAGGCGGTGTGGGCAGGGGGCACCTCACTCACAGAAAGGGGAGGGCAATTTGCTGTGGGGAGGGAAATAAAGAGAGGAGACTCTGGAGTGGGCTTGGAATCTTTTGGAGGAGATGCTGACTCTGCACTCTGTTCTGGGCCTTCCTGCTGGCCCCACCCTCACACCCAGGGTGGACAGTGCCACCGAGGAGAGGTTCAGCCTATGTGCTAGACGGACAAGGAGACAGGGTGGTACACATTCATCAGAAGCCAGAGTTCCCTCCCACTGGCCAGAGTCCCTTCCCACTGGCCAGAGTCCCCTCCCACTGGCCAGAGTCCGCACCCCTCACCCTGCCCCCTCCTTGGGGTGTCAGAATCCACAACAGGAGAGCACCTGGCTGGGTAAAAGTCTCTACTGTGCCAGAAAACAGAGCCCCTCAATCCTCAGCTTTCTGCTAAAGGCCCATGGACTGGAACTGTTTTGCAGGAATCCAGTGTTAGGGGGATGAATTGTGTCCCCCTAGAATTCATACATTGAAGCTCTGCACCTCAGAATGTGGCTGTGATTGGAGATGGGCCTTTAACAAGATAATTATGTTAAAGTGGGATCATTAGGGTGGGCCCGCATCCAACCGACTGGGTTCCCAAAAGACGAGGAGATGAGGACACAGACACACACTGAGAAATGACTGTGAGGGCACGGGGAGATGACGCCGTCTGCAGGCCGAGGAGGGAGGCCTCGGGTGAAACCAGCCCTGCCGTCACCTTGACCTTGGACTTCCAGCATCCAGGACTGTGAGGGAATGAATCCTTGCTGTCTAAGCTGCCCCATCTGTGGCACTCTGCTGTGGTAAAAAAAAAACAAGGCAATGAAGAATGCGCTTTGTCTAAGGCCTTTAAAGTGGTGACCTTCCCCAAGTAATTTTTCAAAGAGAGGGCTGGCTTGAAAGGGGCTCCCTCCCATCTGCCCCACCCCACTATGTAGGGAGAGTCCTGCCGGCTCTGTGGGCACAGAGGTGGCCCCTGGTCTGCTGAGGAGCCACAGCCGATATGGAACAGTGGTCAAGGCCAGTGGGTCAGAAGGTAAACCAGGGCCAGTGGGGGTCTGGGGCCCTGGAACTGGCAGGACACACGGTCAGTCACGGGCCGGCCCTCGGATCCGGCGCCTCCTTGGTTCGCTCTGCTGCTGGTGTGCAAGATGCACGGTGGTTAAGGGCTGGGTTCGGGGCTACTGGGTTTAATCACACCCTTGCTGTTCAACCTCCAGTGAATAGTTCCACCTCTCTGAGCCTCAGTTTCCTCCTCCCTCAAAGGGTTGTTGCTCCATTGAATGAGATGA
Source organism: Colobus angolensis palliatus (assembly GCF_000951035.1). NCBI lineage: Eukaryota > Metazoa > Chordata > Mammalia > Primates > Cercopithecidae > Colobus > Colobus angolensis. Next base: position 3,837,273 of record NW_012117821.1, on the reverse strand, counting down.
TGCAGGTAAGCGGGTGAAGCCCTGGAGGGCAGCAGGGGGCTTGGAGGAGGCAGAGGAGGATGAGTGCCCAGCGGCAGGGAGCAGGGAGGGAGGGGACTGTGGCCAGGCCTCCCTCATCAGTTTCTTCTCCTCGCATTCACATGTAACAAACTGAGGCTCAGAGACAGGATCCTCTTGCCTGAGGTCATGTAGCCAGTGACTGGTGCTGCTGGGATTCTCACAGAAGTCTGTGTGACTGTGGAGTTGGCCTGGCCCCAGGACATCAGCCGAAGGACACAGCTGCAGCCCCAGGTGCCGGATGCAGGTTCAGAGCATTCTCCTTGGGCAGCTAGAGGGACCTCCTCCCCTGCATGGGACAGAGTGGGGCAGCTCCAGCCACTCTGCCAGGCCATGGCTCACCCAGGCCCTCCTGGACCTGCTTCAGCACTCTCTGGACTATAAACACTTGGAGGGCAAGCAGACGTCTGCCTCCAGGCACTCCATGAAAACCTGTGTCCCTCCACCTCCTCCATGGGTCTAGAAGAAGGAGAAGAAGGGACAATCTGGCTGCCCCTCCAGGCCTTTGTCTTGGGAAGCAGCCAGCCATTTTCCAGCCAGACATGACTCTGGGAGGCTGATGTGACCCTCAGGGCTGGTGATGAACCAACAGGTCCATGTGAGGACATCACCTGATGCTTGCCATGGCTGCTCTCTCCAGACCACAGCTCTGCCGCTCGAAAAATAAATGAGAAGAAACACAGCCTTGGAAGGAGAAGTTGGGCCATCGGACTCTCAATGTAAGATGCAGGACATCTGGCCTGCTCCACTCTCTGCTAGGCACCGTGGGGAGACATGCAGTGATGGGTGGTGGCACTCTCGGTGGGCCAGGAGTACGCAGGGTACAGGACCTGGTCAGCCTTCTGCGGTGAGTGCCGTGAGCAGGAGCAGGCAGCCAGGGGGGGCTAGATGGGAAACGATGGATGGCAGAAGATAAGGAAGACACACATGCAAAAAAAACATGCATGGGTGTGGGAGTCACTGCTGCATTGCAGGTCAATGTGGAAGGGACCCAGGCACCTTGCTCACCACATACTCCCTAAAGCCTAGAGCAGTGTTGGCAAGGAGTACGTGTGCAATAAAGTTTTCCAAGGACTCTCGTTTTGCTCAGTTGTGGGAGGGCATGGAAGATGGTGAGTTTGGGACCATCTGCACCAGTTGCTGGTGTCTGAATCTGGGCAGGGTGGTCCTGGTGGCAGGTGTGTGGTCTGGATGCCATGGGGAGGCAGGCAGTGCACGCTGGGCTCCAAGCACAGAGACCTGGGTCTAAATCTGGACTCTGTCACGGATGGACTGGATAAGTCCCCTACCCTCTCTGGCCCCTGATTTCCTCATCTGTGGACGGGAGGGATGCCAGTATTCCTTACTGGTGCATGATGCACGTGTGGGGGAAGAGTGTGAGGCAAAAGCCTTAAGATGTGTGACATTCCTAGTTTGGCAACAGAGTTCAAATCCTGATGGGTACTGCCAGGCCATTATCCTACAGTCCCTGGCTGACACATCAGGTTGCCAAGTCTGCGGACTTCTCTTTGAGTTTCCTGGTGGGATAGAAACTCGTCTCTCCGCCCAACTCAACGCTCAGTTGAGGGTGGAAACTCACATTTGACAGCTTTCCAAGCCACCGCACCACTTGCTCTTCAAGAGAGGATAAAGTGGATCTGTTATGGCTGCTTGAGCTGCAAGCCTGAGCCATCTTACCGCTGCTGAGAAGTCAACTTTTGGGGGACCTTGGGGTGGTCACTGGAGTATCAGCTCTTAGGGCACCGGTTGTGTTAATTTAGGCCAAAGTTTAGATGCCGGCTCTGAGTTATAGGAGGGCTTGCTGACGGGCACGGATGTGCACATGGGACTGTCAGAAAGGAGCCCCACTTGCACTTGGGGAAAAAGATAACATCCCAGCTGGAACCAGAAAGCCTGCACTCTCTTCTGATAACCAGGCCATGCCCTGTGTCAGCACCCCTAGTCTTCAGGGGGAAGCTGTCCTTCTTGCTGGTGGGGGTGGGGGGCACTCCAAGGACCAAGCACAGCGGGGGCTGGCGCGGAGGCTTGGGTTTGATGGAATATCTCATTCACTGAAGCTCACAGGCAAAGTAAAGGGCCAGTGGCTGCAGATTAACCAACGCACAGACACGCACACAGGCACACACACACACGTACACAACTCACACACACTTTTCCCTGATCACATATGCTTTATACAAGTTGTAAAAAAAAAATCAAATAACAAGGAACATTTGCTTTACTGAATGTATCTCAAGCACCTCCCCACGTCTGTGTGTGAAGAGCTTCTCATTCTTTTCCTGTGAAATATTTGATACCTATGCAAGTGCATGTGGCAGATATGGAGACTAAAAGCCTCATCACCAAGTTAGCAACAGCGACCTATCACCCAGCTCCGGAGCTTGCCATGGCTATCCCGGCAAACCTAACCTCGGATGCCTCCCTCACCTCCTGCTTCCAGAATGGTGGGAATTAAAGGGCATTTGGGGAATTTCACACCCAGTCTGGAGATGTAACTGGAGAGGGGAGTCCCAGCCCTGTCTGGCATCCCTGGCTAAATTGTTTGTTCAAAGGGAATGGGGATGGCCCAGGGTTTGCAAAGCCTTCTTAATTCATTTCGATTCCCTCCTTTTAAAGAACTAGCCCTGCAGCCCTTGGGGAAGGGGCGTGGGTCAAGATTCAGGAGGCTGTGCAGGGAGGTCAGGCCTGGGGCAGCTGGAGGGAGAGACGCCCACCTACCACCCAGGGACTGGTGGGCCTCCTGCTGGAGGAGACCCTGAGGGGCTTAAAGAAGCCAGGCGGGAGTATCAGGGCCCCAGCTCTTCCCTGAGAGCAGCCGTTCAGGAATGCCTTCTCCCTGCGCCAGCTGTCACTCCCAAGGGGGATGCCTTCTTTGGTTTCCTTTTTATTGCAGAGGGGCCACCAGGGAGTGGGTAGGCGTGAGGGGTGGGGGCCTGGGGACTGCAGAGCCAAACTTCGCCTAATGAATAACCCAGATGTTCCCGTCCAAGCACATGGAGGTCCCGGGAGCTCTTGGGAAGTCAGACCCCAGCTCGGTCCCGTGCCAGTCTGCAGTCAGGCGGCAGGTCCTCGGTCCGGGTTGACACGTAGGCCAGTCTTGGGCGCCCTGATCTGGCTGGATGGGACGTTTAGTCTCCACCCAGAAGAGGAGCTCTGAACTCCTCCACGTTAAAGAAAAAGTTAGGCGGGGTAAGCTGCAACTTTCTTTTTAACCCGAAATGAGCAAACCTCGGGGCCCCTCTGCACCGGTTCTTGGAGCTCCGCCAGGTGCGGGCACCTGGGGTGGGAAGTGTGGAGGGACCACGGTGGGCCCCAGGGCTCCGAGGCCGCCCCAGGCCCGCCCGCCTACCGGCTCTCAGAGAAAGAACAGGGGGCCGCGCCCGCCCCACGTCCGCTCCGCCCCGGGCCAGCCCCTTCCTCGCAGCGACTCGCCCGCTGTCCCCACCCCCTCGCCGGCGGCGCCCAGTGGGAGGCGGGGGCTGGCCTCGCCAAGCCCAGCGCCGGGCTCTGATTTGCTGCGGGCGTTGGGGATCGACAGCCTCAGCGGCTGCCTTCCAAGAGAGAGGGAGGGAGGAAAAGGGGGAAAAAAGTGCTCCGCGCCGAAGGCGAGGTCCGCACTCTCCGTCCCCGCGGCTGGCGCAGGACCTCACTCGAGCGGAGCGCCCACGGGGAGCGGGTC
>NW_012117821.1:3821780-3833003 GCF_000951035.1 Colobus angolensis palliatus | reverse complement strand
GGGATGGGGCGCGCGCGGCCCGGACGCCGCTGTCATCCCCAGGCACCTTCGCCCGCAGAACTTTTCTTCTTTGGCCTGTGGAATGCACGGGCCAAGACCACGAATGCCATTTGCTGGGGGCCCCCCCCGAGATGACGACACGCAGACACAATGCCCGCGGGCGCGCCGCCGCCCCCTCCCCAAACGGGCGGGTCGGGTGGGGCTGTCGCGCGAGCCGAGGATGGACTGAGGGCTGGATCAGCAGGAGGGGCGGTCCACGAGGCGGGCAAACTTTTGTCCCGAAACCTTCCTTCTCTGTCCCACATCACAGGCGCCCAGCTTGGGCCGACACAGCCCTACAGCTGAACTTCCTCGCTCAAAACCGGGCAGGGCCGCCCCCTAGAGTCACAGCCCTTCAAATCCCGGGACTCCTGGGGTGGGGGTAATCCCAGAAACCTGGACCCCCAGCACTGAACTTCCCCCAGGCACTCTTGCTCTAGGCTGAGCTGGCGCCCTGCTTTCCCCAGGGACAGCGTTTCCTGCAGTCTTGGTCACCTAAGTGTTTGGGGTCACTGGGGACCCCTGCAGGGTGGTAGACAGCCCTGCTCCTAATCCCACCCCCAAACTTCTTGATCCCTGGAAGGCAGCTTTTCCTGGATTCGCTGCTGAGAGATGGGATGCGTGGAGCAAAGCCAGAGATGGGTTTGCAGGCGGGGCTGTGAGTGGCTGGGATGATATGCAGATGTGGGATTCCTTCTGCCAAGGGTCAGCCCTTAGAAGGAGTCCTGCTTCCCGGGGAGGGCGCTGCAAGGCGGGGACTGTCTGCGTCCCTGCCTGGGTTCTGGAGGATTCAGCTCTCCCTGGCGCAGCTTCCTGACAGGGACATTTTTCTAGGCATCGCTCTTGGTAGTTAGTGGTGGGATGGGTTTTCAACAGACTCTCTAACATCAGAACCCTCTGCTCTGGAAGGTCCCCTGAATCCTTATTGACAGGTGGGGAGATGGAGGCTCAGAGCTGTGTGCCGCCAGGTCAGAAGTGGCGGGCAGAGCGATGGGACTGTGGGCTCAGCGAACTGCTGGACCAGCCCGCCGCCTGCCAGCAAGAATGCTTCTCTCTGCTTCACGATTGGAAGACAAGTGGGAAGAATCATTGTGCGTGTTCTGCTTGTCAATTAAAATACTCTTTTCCTTTTTTCCTGGCATGAGCAGTGCTTGTTGGGCTAACTGGATGAACTGCAGTCTGGGTGTGGGGGCTGCCCTGGTGTTCTGGGGGAGGAGCCAGGAGCCTGGCCTGACTCCCAGGACCTGGGATCTCATCCCTGGGCCGCCACCAACTCTCTTCTGACCCTGGGGTAACTGGGCTTGTGTTTCTCCAGGGGTCAGCTGAAGGTGGGGGACAATAGAGGTCCCCAGAAAAGTGGAGAGGAGAAAGAAGGTGTGGTCAGGGACTATGCCATTGCCGGGGGACTGGGCCCTGTCTCAGCGCCTCTGGGGACTTTCCCCAGAAACTCAAGAGGGAGTCCTTCAGGGGAATGGTCACCCTAGACAGCTGGGGCAAGGCACTGGCTGGGGACCGTGCACCAGCCCGGGCGTGGGGTTCCATTTCCCTCCCTGCCCATCTCCCCGCCTCCACACTGTCTTTTTCCCTCTCTGGTTGCCCTCGCTCATGGAAGTGCGGCTCATTGGAAGTGGGAGTGAGGACGGCCCAGAGCAGCAGGCTTTGGAGTTGGACATTTTGCTTTTGACAAAACAGACTTTTAGAAGCATGTGAAGAGACCGCTCTTCTTCGTGGGTTTCGCCAGTGTCTCTCCACCTCCCAGGGTGGGACCTATTTGGAAGTCATCCTCCGAGCATGGCCAGAGGGGGCGGCTGTCCACTGGAGATGCAGGCGCGGCGGGGAGCCACCAGCGAGTGGCTGCTGTCTTCTGTCTGCATCTTGGCATCTGCCAGATGTTTTCCGAGGATTTTCTGAACACGGTTCTTCTGCCTTCTTTTGGCCAAGTGTGTGAGGGAATGAGAAGTAGGATTGCATTTGGGGCTGCTGAACAGTGTAACGGGGAAGGAGCGTATGGGAAATGAAATATGACCCCAATATTTGGAAATTGAGGTCATCTCCTCTACATGCCATTGGCTGACTCCAGGCACGTGATTGCTTTTTGCAATAATTTGTGGGGAGAGTCGGCCAAGTTTTGTGAGACTTGACAGATACCAAATGGTTAAATTTCCTCTGACTCAATCGAGTTGGCTGGAAAGACATCCTTTTCCATCCTCTGCCCCCTCCCTCCCTCTCCCCATAAAAGAGCAGTGAGTGGGAGGAGCTCAGAAGCCCCAAGAATTCCCCAAGCCCTCTCCCTGCTCTGCTCCAGATTTGCCGGAGGGGTTGGAGTTTTGGTCGCCACCCAGGGCTGTGCCCACCCAGCAGTGCCGCAGCCCCAGGCAGGGGCATGTTCCCAGTGCCAGGCTCGCAGCGGCTTCTCCAGTGAGGTTACCCCTGGGCTGCTCCTGCGGGGCTGGCCACAGCCTGCTCTTCACCCCGCCCTGCAGATATTTCTGGACTCCCCACCGCCACGCCTTAGCTGAACACAGCTGGTACTGCCCGTCCCGCCCTGCCTTCTCGCTGCCTGGCCTGTCTGCCTGCCCCTGCCTCTTCCCTGGACCGCCCCATCCCACTTCCCGGGAGACAGACCTTGACGGGTGGAGCAGGGACTGTGCAGAGCAGTGAGCTGCCCCGCTGGAGGGCCAGGATGAGGCCCTGACACTTCCCGAGGGCACCCACTTGGGACCCTGAGCGAAGCTGCATCTGGAACAGTGCAGGACCTGTCCCTGCTTCATCATGTGAAGTGGCTCTGGGAACGGTCTTGGGAGACAGTCACACATGGGAATGCAGGGGCTGGCACTTGCCTGGCCTGTGGTGAGCGTCAGCTGCACCATCTCACTGCATCCTCACCCGATTCTGAGAAGGGACAGAGCCTAGGAGTCAGGGGGCAGGGATGCCAGGCCAGTGTTTTCCATTCCTGCTCTGGGGCCCTAAGCCAGCATCCACCCTCTGCCTGGCATGGTCACTCTTTGACTTATCAGAGTTCCCTCTTCTCACTTCCCATCGGTTTATCAGCTCTCCCCAGGGAGATGGCCAGGGCCCTGAGCTGTAGTCCCGGCCTGGGGGCCCAGTCCATACAGGGTCCTGGGAGCAGAGCCGTTCCATTTGGCCAAGACAGCGTTTAAGTTCCTTTTTTCCTCTTTCCCCTTCCATCCTTTCCTCTCTCCTTCCTTCCTCCCTTTCTTCCTCCCTCCCTCCCTCCCATCCCTCCCTCCCATCCCCTTCCTTCCTTGCCTTCATCCCTCTATCCCTTCTCTTTTTACTCCAGTGCCTTCAAGAGGGATGCAGCAGCCACAGTCTCCACCACTCGCCTCTGGCCACCCAGGCCTCTCCACACATCAGCCCTGGCCCCTGAAGGCTTTTGCCTTTTTACATGAACTGGGCCTGTCTTGGGGAGACAGAGGCAAATGGGATGGGACCCCTCATTTTCCTCCAGGAGCTCACAGTCTCACATGCAGACTGTTGTGAATTTTACTCAGGGGCCTACGTGGAATGTGCTGGGTCTTGTGTTCGACAATCTGGGAGAGTTCATTGCACTGAGGAGAGCTGGGGAGCTTCCTGGAGGAGGTGATGTGAAACTGGCCTTCCCTTCTCCTCTTCTCCTTCCTTTTACTGCAGAAACGAACCTCCTTTGTGGGGTTCTTTGCCTGTGGCTTTAATCTCGCCCTCTTCCCTCCTTCCTGACAGGACATTCCACACCGTGTCCCAGAGCTCTCCTGGGCAGCTCCGTTGGCTGGAAAGCCCCTCATTCGTGGGTTTGGCAGGTGCCCCCAGCATCTGTTTGCCAGGAGACTGCAAGTGCCCCTAAGGGAAGTGGCAGATCCCGGCAGCTTCCTTAACTCTTTCTCTGCCCCCGTTCCTCCTGTTTCCCTTCAGTGGGCCCTGCTGGCCTGGCACAGCGAGTCCAGTCTGCACAGCTCTGCAGGCAGCTCCGCAGCTGTGGCCTCTGGGGGCGATTTTGGGTACCTGTGCTGGGTGACAGGTGGTCTGATGTGGGAGGGGACATTCCTTGGCAATCAGATTACTGAACCCCAGGCCCGCAAGGTTGGTGTGAGGCCGGAGCTGAATTTCTCTGCCTCTGAGGGGCCGTCGGGTGGGCTGGGTGAGGACAAGTCACTGCGCCTCAGCTTCCCCTCCTGAACATGGGGAGAACTGTATTTCTTGCTTTGAGGCATGGTTGTGAAGACCGATGCTGCCTGACCTGTACTCGGCACTGGCTGTGTGGGGGCGTTAACATCGTCCCCATCTTCACTGGTGGTTTTGCAGAAGGAAAGAGCAGTGTTCCCACAGCCCTCTTTAGATGCAGGTATCCCAGAAGCACAGGTGAGGGAGGTGTCCCTGTGTGGGGCCTGGCCCTGCTGAGACCCCCGGGGCTCTGCTGTCATCCGCTTAGCCAGTCTCTGCTGCCCCCTTGCCTTCCTTGGCCTCGGTTCTCTGCTTTCCCACGGAACGTCATGGGGTCATTGTCCAGGCCGTGGGGTGTGATGCACATGAAAGATTTTAGAAGCCAGTTCCAGGGTTTGCAGTCACGTGTGCGTTTCTGTGTATGTGTATCAGGCCATGTACATGTGTGTATAATGTGTATGTCTCCCCGCGATCTGCCTGCACGCGTGTTTGTGGGTGTACATGTGTGTTTGAGTGTGCATGCACGCGCATCCTTGCACATGTACATGCGTTCACGTGGGTGTCCCGGGCTGACTCCACGTGCAGGACCTGGTGTGTTTGAGGAGCTCGTGGCAGGGCGATGTTTCTCTCCTTACCGTGACCCGGCCCCAGCTGGATGGGAGAGGAGGAGATGGCTGGACGGGAGAGGAGGTGGAGCCTGCGGGTTGAGCAGGAGGCTGTGGGTTCGCTGCAGGGCAAGCTGGGTCTGGCTGGATCTGACAATTTCATGTCTTTTTAAGCTCCCAGGAGCCATGTTACATTATGGCTCCCGCTTCTCCTCTATTTACATTCTCCCATATAATCGACTAGTCTGCTCTCAGTGCTTTGCCAAGTGTCAGTTTTAAAGTTTCTGGCCTGGCTGGTGGATGTGCCGAGATCCTGCAGGCAGAGCCTACAGCGGCCCTTGTGGTGGTTACTACTGAGTGTCAATTTGATTGGATTGAAGGCTACAAAGTATTAATCCTGGGTGTGTCTGTGAGGGTGTTGCCAAAGGAGATTAACACTTGAATCAGTGGGCTGGGGAAGGCAGACCCACCTCTGATCGGGTGGGCACCATCTAATCAGCCGCCAGCAAATACAGAGCAGGCAGAAAAACATGAAGAGGCGAGACTGGCCTAGCCTCCCAGCCTACGTCTTTCTCCTGTGCTGGACGCTTCCTGCCCTTGAACATCGGACTCCAAGTTCTTCAGGTTTGAGACCGGCTCTCCTTGTTCCTCAGCTTGCAGACAGCCTATTGTGGTGGGACCTTGTGACTGTGTATGTTCATACTTGATAAACTCCCATATATATATATTTCTATTCCTATTAGTTCTGTCCCTCTAAGGGAGCCCTGACTAATACATCCCTGCTCATAGGCAGGACTGCCGCCACCAGGACATGGCGTGGGGACCAGGGTGGCATGCTGGTGAAGGACAGGCAACCAGCAAGATGCCTGGATTCCTACCCTGGTTCCAGTGTCTACCAGCAGTGCATTTTACCACCCCGTGCCTCAGTTTCCCCATCTGTAAGAAGAGGGTGATGACTGTAACTACAGCAGGGTTTTAGTGATGTCTAATGTATTACTCATATAAAGCACAGAGTAAGAGCCTGTTACTGCCCTTGCCACTGGGGGCCCCAGTGCAGCAGGAGGCTGTGAGGCAGTTTGGGGCCTTCTACTCACTGGTCTGTTCGTGCTCCCTTGCCATCCTGTGTGGGGTCACACTGCTGCTTCCCTCACTGGAAGCAAGAGAAAAGGTAAGGCAGTCAGCATCAGTGGTCAATTCAGCAGATTGCTCACTGCTTGCTGCCTCTGAGGCGCTGAGCCTGAGCCAGGAAGATGCATCCCTGGGCAGTCGCAGGCCGGGCCAAGTTCAGCACGCAGCGTGGCCCTCCCCTGCCTCCTCCAGCCACTTGCTCTTTACAAGGAACTGAGGTCCAGGAGGTGGGTGGACCTGCGCACCTCCCAGCTGCAGGCCTCTGTTCTGTCTCTGTGACATGATGGCATCGAGTGGTGGCTGATCACTGAAAGGAGGTGTTTCAGGGCTGGGTGAAGTTGGTGGGGGCAGTGTGGGGAGGGCTTTGCCATCTCAGATGTTGTTTTTGTGCCAGCCCAGCCTCAGGCCACTGGAGAGAAGACCGTAGAACGAATGAATGGGTGGCTGGATGCTCAGTGGAGGGGCGCGGGTCACTTTGAGTTGTCCGTGTCAGATAGTCTGAGCCGTCATGCCCTCAGCTTCCTATCAGCAGAGGAGTTTTTCTGGAAGAATCTCAAACTAGGTAATAACCCCATATTAGCAGTAAATGTCACCATCCTTTGGTGACTCAGACCTAAGAAATGGAACCACAGCATGACCCACTTTTCTCAAAATTTAATTATGCAGAGCTCTGGAGGCACGGGCTCAGCCTATTTGCTGAGATGTCTCTGCCCATGAAATGGAAGCTTCCTTTATTTTCTGTTTCCTAGACCCGTGTTCTTGTAGGGAAATTTGCTCTTCTGTCCTTTTCTTCCTTGCCAGGACCTTGGCAATAGGGTGTCTGGTGGGCCTTTTTTTTTTTTGATAAATGCCACAAAGTGACATAAAAGCAGTGTGGCGATTCCTCAAGGATCTAGAACCAGAAATACCATTTGACCTGGTGATCCCATTACTGGGTATATGCCCAAAGGATTATAAATCATCCTACTATAAAGACAGATGCATATGTATGTTTACTGTGGCCCTGTTCACAATAGCAAAGACTTGGAACCAACCCAAATGCCCATCAATGGTAGACTGGATAAAGACAATGGCACGTATACACCATGGAATACTATGCAGCCGTGAAAAAGGATGAGTTCATGTCCTTTGCAGGGACATGGATGAAGCTGGAAACCATCATTCTCAGCAAACTAACACAGGAACAGAAAACCAAACACCGCATGTTCTCACTTATAAGTGGGAGTTGAACAATGAGAATACATGGATACAGGGAGGGGAACATCACACACTGGGGCCTGTCAGGGGCTGGGGGGCTGGGGGAGGGTTAGCATTAGGAGAAATACGTAATGTAGATGACGGGCTGATGGGTGCAGCAAACCACCATGGCATGTGTCTACCTATGTAACAAACCTGTACATTCTGCACATGTATCCCAGAACTTAAAGTCTAATAAATTTTTTTTTTTTTAAATGTGTGTATATAGCAGGAGTGATTTAAGTTGACAAACTCTGACCCTTGTACTGGGAAACAGTGATCTTCCAATGAGAACACGTGAGCGTTGTAACCTAGTGAAGCGACCGTCGTCCGTTCTTCTGGTGGGTGGCCTGGGGGACCAGCACTCTTTCCCGTGTGTGGGTACAGAGGGAACAGGTGACGTCTGTATGTGAAGACATTGGGTGTGTCAGCAGGTTTGTTTGGCGGCATTTATGGACCCCCAACATGAGTCGGACCTGTGTGGGGGGCACAGGTGAGTGATAGGTGAGCCGTCTGTGCCCTACTGGGTCTTCTGCTGCGGTGGGGGAGTCAGCCATCTGAACAGGTGGTTTTACCGAGTGAGGTGCAGTAGAAGTGGGAGAGGCGTGTGGCCACGGCCAGGCTAGGGAGGCACCTGCCAGCCCCGTGGGGCGGTGGCCAATCAGAGACCAGCACCTGCCAGCCCCATGGGGTGGTGGCCAATCAGAGACCAGCCTGCTTCTCCAGGGCCAGCCCTTTGGGGTGCACGCATCTGAAGGCAGGTTCCCATTGGTGGATGCAGAGGGCGTGTTCCCATGCCTGTTCTTCCTCTGGCTCCTGTTCATATTTTCATATTCACACTGGACCCTGCTCTGAGGGTGCTCCCATCGGCACCTGTGATCCTCAGACCCGCCCTTTGTGCCAGGTGGGATCGGCCCGTTCTGCAGACGTGCCAGTCTAGCTCTTCAAGTCCAGCTGGCACAAGGGGATGACAACCTCCCTCCACGTCCCGGTGGTCTCATGGCCTGCATTTTGGTTCAGGTCCGTACAGTCATATGCATGGTTGCAAGCAGCCTCTGTCCATCCTCAAGGCCAGGTGAGGGCGGCGTGGCTCCGCTCCGTCCTGCTTGTTTGCTGGGGCTGGCCTCCATGGCAGCTGGGCCCTGGTGCTTCAGAAGGGGAGCCATGGCCCCGGGCAACAGGGCTTACATGGAGCCTCTGCCTTGGTTTCTCCTTCTTCCTTTCAGATGCATAAAAATGTACATCAAGCCTGGGCACCATCTGGTGGCCTCTTTATTTTTTAATAAATGCCACAAAATGACATAAAAACAGTGTGGCGGTTCCTCAGGGATCTAGAACCAGAAATACCATTTGACCCAGTAATCCCATTACTGGGCACCACCTCTACAAAAATTTCAAAAACAATTAGCCAGGTGTGGTGGTGTGTGCTTGCGGTCCCAGCTGCTTGAGAGGCTGAGGTGGGAGGATCACTTGAGCCAGGGAGGCTGAGGCTGCAGTGAGCTGTGTTTGTGCCACTGCACTGTAGCCTGGGTGACAGAGTGAGACCCTGTCTCAAAAAAAATAAAAATAAAAATAAAAATATACACCAGAGAGCACGGTGGTCTCAGCTTTTCCAGCTGTGGTTTCTTCTTTCTTCTGGAGGATGGAGGCCCAGCGTCTGCATCCTCGGCACACACTTAGGTCAATCACTGGGGTTTGTTGTGGGGGTGACAGGCAAGCCTGGGTGTGGGGAGAGCCAGTCCGATGCCTGTGGGCTCTGCACAGTGGTGGGTGCAGGTAGGATGGCAGGCGCGGGACAGAGGGGCCCCTGGGGGGACTTTTCTCAGGTCCTCTGCCTTCCCAGCACTGTGTCCGTCAGGGAGGCTCCCAGGATCTGTCTTCCCTCAATTTTCTGTTTTGTTTTCTTTCTTTGGGGATGAATCTGAAATCCTCTTCCCGTGCTATTTCTCTGCTCTTCCCCTGGGGAAAGGAGAGTGAGGAGAAAGTGTCCCGTGTCCATGTTCCTGTGGACGTTTCCCTTCCTTCTTCCTATGGAGGGGTGGTGACTCCCAGAGGCTCTAAGGAAAGAAGGAGAAAGTGACGCTGCCTCTTCTCAGACCCTTTGGCTGCAGAGTGTTCACATCGGGGCAGGGCGAAGGGTGTTCTTCAGGGAAGAGGAGGGAACTAGATTTCTGACTGCAATTGCAAGAGCTTTCTAAGTAATTATTATTCATGTTATTTAGGGTAGTGATCTCGATAATGGTTGTCTAGGTAAAAAAGTACTGCTTGAGCAGTGGAGATATCTCATCTGAAGGTTGAGAACACACAGAGCATCCTTGGGCCGGTGTGGTGGTGACAGTGAGCTGGTGACAGCAGGCAGAGCCAGTGGGGCTAGGAGATGCCCCAGGTGGAGCCATCAGGAGAGGGAGAGGGGGTGGGAGGGAAGGTGAGCCACTGTCCTGCCCGGGATGCCAGTGTCATCCTCCTGCCCCTGAAACAGGTGGACATCATGGCTTCTCAGACCAGGCCATTTAGGGACATGTGGCAATGTCTGGAGATGTTTTCTGATTGTCACATCTGGGGTGGGGGCGGGGCTATTGTCCTGTAGTTGGGGGAGTCCGAGGATGCTGCTCTGCATCCCACAGTGCACGGGACAGCCCCCACCAAAAAGACTGACCCCGTCCGGAGGCTGCAGGGATCCGTGGGATAGAGGAAGCAAAGGTGAGATTCCATGGCCCTGCCCCATGGCCTTCTCATGGCTCATGGTCAGACATCAGGGAGGGCCTCTTCTTAGGCTGGGTCCGGGGTTTCTCCTCATGGTGTAGACCAGCGGTTCCCAAACTTCACCGGTCCCTGGAATCACCCCGAGGCCTCTCTTAAGGCACAGATTGTTTCTGACTCAGGAGGCCCGGGGTGGGTCCAGGAAACTGCATTTCTAGCGAGGTAAGTTCCCAGACCATGCTGATGCCAGGGCGTCCGGGGTGCCACGCTTTGCAAACCACGAGTTGTTCTGCATCCTCGAGCCCAGGTTCTTGGATTTCAGCATTAATGGTGGTTGTGGGATGGGGAAGGCACCTGCCAGGGGAGAAGCGTTGGAGAGAAGAGAGGAGGGTGTAGCTGTTCCTCCACCCCTCTCAGGAACCTCCCACTTTCTTTTTGGTGGTCCCCACTTCACAAAGGACCCATGGTGCTCTTCCCCTGCACACCTGGCGGGGGCACTCACTCATCTCCAAAGCGAAGATGCCACTGTCCTGCAGGTCTTAGGGAGCAGGGAGACCCTGGGGCTGGGGGTGAACTTCCAGGGAAGGGGTTTCCCGTGGATTTGGCCTTGAGATTCTGCTGTTGTTGATGTTCTTATTATGGGAAGGTTCAGACACAGCGCAGCAAAGGTCATGTTCTGCCTGGGGCCACAAGGACCAGCCCACAGCCAGCCCCGTTCCAGCCGGAGGCCGGCCCACGCCCCCACACCCGGTGATTTGAAGCCAGTCCCTGACGTCAGCTCCATTCTTTGGTAACCATTTCAGTCTCCAAAAGAGGAGGACCCCACTCCACATTCACCTCAGCTTGCTGGCCGCGTGCTGTCTGTGCGTCTCCCAGGGGCTCCCCCTGCACCCAGACCTCCCCTCCATCCGTACTGTGCTCGGTCCACAGGGCCAGGCTCTGCAGAGCCAGGGGTCTGTAGGACTGTAGGTTTATAGGGCTGGGGATCTGTAGGGCTGGGGTTCTATAGGGATGTTGGTCTGCAGGGCTTGGGGTCTTTCAGGCAGGGGGCTATAGGGCTGGGGACTCTGCAGGGCTAGAGGGTCTGCAGGGTCAGGGGTCTCTCAGGCCAGGGATCTGTAGGGCTGGGGGTGTGTAGGGCTGGGGGTGTGTCGGGCTGGGGGTGTGTCGGGCTGGGGGTGTGTAGGGCTGGGGGTGTGTAGGGCTGGGGGTGTGTAGGGCTGGGGATATGTAGGGCTGGGGATGTATAGGGCTGGGGGTGTGTAGGGCTGGGGGTGTGTAGGGCTGGGGGTGTGTAGGGCTGGGGATGTATAGGGCTGGGGGTATGTAGGGCTGGGGGTGTGTAGGGCTGGGT
>NW_012117821.1:3819948-3821425 GCF_000951035.1 Colobus angolensis palliatus | reverse complement strand
CTGGGGGTGTGTAGGGCTGGTGTGTATAGGGCTGGAAGTGTGGAGGTGTGTAGGGCTGGGAGTGTTTAGGGCAGTGTGTGTAGTGATGGGGTTTGTTTGTCTGGGGGTGTGTAGGGTGGTGTGTGTAGGGCTGGGGGTGTGTAGGGCTGGAGGTGTGTATGGCTGGGGGTGTGTAGGGCTGGAGGTTTTTAGGGCCGGGATGTGTAGGGCCGGGTGTCTGTAGTGCTGATTTAGTCGAAGGCTGTGGGTGAGGACCCAGAGGGCGCCATGGGTGCTATGCCCACCAGGCTGTGCTATGGCACCTGCAGCAGGGCTCCCCTGCCCAGTCCTCCTTGAATGCCCTGGCACAGAGGGCTGGTACCAAGACAGCAGCTGCACTGCCATTTTGCCGAGGGTTTGAGTTCTCTGGGTAACCCTGGCCTGGAGTTGCTTGGTGTTTTCTGGGATTAACTGGAATTAAAGGAGTGTGTCAGGTCCAGCTTCCTGCAGGGTAGGGCTTTTGGGGGCTCATCACTGGATGCCAGAGGATGCCGGGGTATGGAGCCTGAGACCCCCACAGTGGACAGGTGCAGAAGCCCCGGGGTCCCACCTTGCCGACTCAGAATTTTGACTATCTATAGTGGAGCCTGGGGCCTGCGGCTCCTTGTCCTGCTCCCCAAATGCAGTGGCAGTGACCAGTTGAGGGCAGTTTGGGAAACTCTGAGCAGGGGAGGGTGGAGGCCTGTGCCTCCCTCCAGCCCTCTGTCCTTCTACAGGGCCTGCCCCTATCACCAGCTCACAGTCACCTCTTGGACTTTTGCAAAGAGAGCTCAGGGGATGAGGAGGAGAACAGTAATTCTCAGGGACACTGGGAGCTTTGGAGGCTGGGAGCGCAGGTTTGAACTCCTGGCTATGGGACCTCCAACATGTTACTTAACCTCCCTGATCCCGAGGCAGCTTGTCTGCATATCAGAGGCGATAGCACCACCTCCCTGGACCGGCTGCTGTGAGGATCTAAGGAAGCGATACTGGTGTGGATGCAAAGCCCTAGGTGTGCCCGGTGTGCAGGACATCGCCCCGTGCAGTGCAAGCAGCAGGTGCAATCGTGGTATTGATAACAATGCTTGCTGTCTTTATTGGGATGGTCGCAGATGGTATCATATAATTCTTCTTAGAGATGGCTGTTATTGTACATGGCTGTTAATACGGAGGTTGGGAGGCAGTAATTGTAGCTTTTATAAAGTGTGAAAGAAGGACTAAAGCTGCTGTTCGCAGGTTTAGGCCCAGCCAGGGACCTCAGAGGATGCTAAATGGTGAGCACAAAGGGGCCAGAGGGTCCAGTCTGCAGGGCAGGGGATGTGCTTATAGACAATATGGGGGGCGGGTCGGGGGTGTACTTTATAGATAATATGGGGGCAGGACAGGGGGTGCAGTTTATAGATAATATGGGGGTTGGGGGTGCAGTTTATAGATGACATGGGGGTTGGGGTGTGGTTTA
>NW_012117821.1:3816767-3818985 GCF_000951035.1 Colobus angolensis palliatus | reverse complement strand
AGTTTATAGATACTATGGCAGTGAGGAGGGGGTACAGTTTATAGATAATATGGGAGTGAGGAGGGGGTACAGTTTATAGATAACATGGCGGCGGGGTGGGGGTGTAGTTTATAGATAATATGGGGGTGAGGAGGGGATACAGTTTATAGATAATATGGGGGGTAAGGGCTGTGGAACCTCCCTCTGTATTCAGTTCCTAGGAGCTTCTCCAGATGAGTTGCCTTTGCCCAGGGGTGCCAGGCCTGACGGGGAAGGGCAGGGGATGGGACAGAACATGCCTGGACTCCTAGAGAGGACTCTGATGTCCTCTGGGGAGGGTACACAGAGTCAGTGGCCTGGCTTATGACCCTGGGGCCGTTTTGCAGATGAATAAGCTCAGACGTAGAGGGTATGGGTTTCTGGTGTCACAGGTTGGTGAGAAGTGGGGAGACCAGGCCTGGGAGTCCTAGCCTGTTGGGTGGGCTTCATTGGTGAGGGATGGGCCGGGCACGGAGATGTTGCCTGCTGTGGTGGACTGCATCCGGAGTCCTGTTGCTGAGGAAAGCAACCCTGCCCATCTCTTGCCACCGTCAGGGGATGGTGTTCAAAACTGGGTCTTTTCTCAGCCTTGGTGGGCTGGAGTGGGTCGCAGGCTTTCTAATGCAGGGGCTTTCTGCCCAGGGCAGGCTCTGAGGACCAGTGTTCACCCTGCACCGTGGTGGTGGGCAGCTCACCCCTCTGCGGGCAGGCGGCACCCACACTGGGAGGTTCTGGACCCCGGCCTCCGCAGCCCATAGGTTTTATCATGACCCTGAAAATCTGCTTGCTCACCAGTGATAAAGGAAAGCAGCTCCGAAGTGCAGACACCCGCTTCCTCTTTCTTTCCTTTTCTGGCTGCCCGGGTCTCCAGTTCTGCTGGGACAGCCCTGGGAGGGACAGCCCAAGCCGGGCCTGCATGTCCCCCTGCCCCTGCACATCCCCCCGCCCCTGCTGAGCCTGTCCTTGAACACCCTGGGCCCTTCCATGTGCATACACTCCTACCTCCCCTTCCTGCAGCCAGGGCCTGGCCGATTACACACAGCTGCCTGGCCCTCGAGCAGGATTTGCAGGCTCCGGGGAGGGGCTATAGTCCGAGGGCAGTGTGGGCCTAAAGGCATGTCGGGGGTCTTAATGGAAGCCGATGCCCCTCTTGTACCCTGCCTGGCTTCTGTCCCCTGGAGGATGGGGGTGCAGGCACCCTGTGGTTGTGTGGAGAGCAGCTGGGAGGGTCAGTCTCCAGGCTTGGAGGGGAGGGGCTGCTGGGCTCCAGGTGGGCTCTGGAGTCCTGGCCCTCTTGAAGATCTCTCTGGAGCCTAGTAACTGAAATGTCAGTTAAGGTAGAAATTCACATGAGACATACGAGGGAGGGGTTTGCTTGAGACTTCTCTGCAGGTGAAGAATAGGACTCTTTGGGACTTTTCTTCTTCTGACCTGACCCTAAATGCCTTTACACCGTGTTTTATCCCGATGACCCCTGTCTGAGGCAGGAGATACCATTCCATTTTACAGATGAGAAGCAGGCTCAGAGGCCCTGCAGCTAGGAAGTGGCAGAGTTAGGTCTTTAAAATAGCCTTTGAGGCCAGGCGCAGTGGCTCAGGCCTGTAATCCCAGCACTTTGGAAGGCCGAGATGGGTGGATCATAAGGTCAGGAATTTGAGACTGGCCAATATGGTGAAACCCCGTCTCTACTAAAAATACAAAAATAATTAGTCAGTCGTGATGGTGCATGCCTGTGATCCCAGCTACTTGGGAGACTGAGGCAGGAGAATTGCTTGAACCTGGGAGGCAGAGGTTGCAGTGAGCTGAGATGGTGCCATTGCACTCCAGCCTGGGCAACAGAGACTCCATCTCTTTAGGTCAGGAGTTCAAGAGCAGCCTGGGCAACATGGCAAAACCCCATCTCTACAAAAAATGTAAAAATTAGCCAGTCGTGATGGTGCATGCCTGTAATCCCAGCTACTCAGGAGGCTGAGGCAGGAGAATCACCTGAACCCAGGAGGTGGAGATTGCAGTGAGCCAAGATCACGCCATTGCACTCCAGCCTGGGCAACAGAGTGAGACTCTGTCTCAAAAAAAGAAAAGAAAAAAGACTCTATGTTCATTGCTTGAGCCCAAGAGTTTGAGGTTGCAGTGAGCCAAGATTGTGCCACTGTATTCCAACCTGGAAGAGTAAGACTCTGTCTAAAAAAAAAAAAAAAAA
>NW_012117821.1:3812223-3816717 GCF_000951035.1 Colobus angolensis palliatus | reverse complement strand
GGATGGTCTCGATCTCCTGACCTTGTGATCCGCCCGTCTCGGCCTCCCAAAGTGCTGGGATTACAGGCTTGAGCCACCGCGCCCGGCCTCAGAGACTCCATCTCAAAAAAATAAAAAAATTTAAAAAAGCCTTTGAACTGTGGACATTTTATTCTGTCCAGCTGCTTGGGAACATGCCTGATATGAGTCCAGGTCTTCCGAGAGTGCCGAGTGCCGAGTAGCCAAGTAAAGTGGGATTTTTGGCCCCATCCGAGGGATGGTTGCAGTTTTTTTCTTTGGGGTCTTCATCCCTGCAGTAGGCACTGAGGGAGAGGAGCAGGAGGAGCCTGAAGCCCGGTGATCCCCGTGAACAACCCTCTGTCCTCCCTGCCCTCCTGTATCACCATGGCCTGGGTGGTGGGTCTCAGGAGGGAGCAGGGCCTTTTGGATCCTGTCACTCAGCAGCCTCTTCCAAAGCCCACTGAGCCGTGGACTCCACAGGCACCCCGAGTACCATCCTAGATGAGATCTGCAGCTTAGATCTGGAGCCTGTGCCCAGCTGTGCATGCACTGTTTGCTTAAGGGGGTGGGCCGTTCTGGTCTGAGTCATTTTTTCCATTTTAGCAGGAAGGAAAGAGTGATAGGGGAGGATTATTGCCAGGTAGGTGCTGCCTGTTTAGTATCAGCGGACACACGGCCAAGGAGAAGTGGGGCCCAGCAAGCCAGATGCTATAGCAGATAAGGTGCAGGCGGGCCAGGGGCAGAAATGGACCAGATGTTTCAGGAGCTGAGCTGGGATAACATCACAGAACCCCTCCTGGGTCAGGGACCTGGGCCACGATCCACGTCTTTAAACCATCAGCATTTCAGAAAAGAAAAATGCAAACTCTGAGAGAAGCAGTGCCCCAGGCCTGATTTCCAAGTCTACCCTTTATCCTATTAGCAGAACGATGTGTTTGTTCTATGTGCCATAAGAGTCCTCAGGTTTGCCAAGGACCAGGCTTGAAAGAGTTTTACTCTTGGTTTTCCCTTAAAATGGACCATGAGTCCTAAAGAATTGTCAAAGCCCTCTGAAGATTTGCTACCTGAGTAACCCACCTACCCCCTACTGTATGCCCCAGACCGATTCTATTAGGAAAAGTTAGGAAGGTTCAATTTATTAGAAACCATTGGAATAGAGATGATGCTGCATATGTGGTCTTAGGCATTTCTAGTTTCTGGTCACCTCAGTAGCCAGAATTCACTGTAAACAATGGTAACCCAAAGCCCTAGTTCATGCTCATGACATCAAAGCCTCAAACTTCAGTGTCTAGCTAGAGACCAATGGTGGGAGTGGTGCCCCTGGAGGCCAAGGAGGGTATTGCATCCCAGCTCTACTAGACATTGTGGAAACCTAGACTTGGCCTGGGTTGTGCTAGAGTATTCATAGTGTGACCTCAAAACCATTACCTTACTTCTGTGCCTCAGTTTCTTCATGTGTAAAATGGAGCTGATGATGTCTCTCTACCTCATAGGTTTGTGGTGAGCATCTAAGGAGGCACAGTTGAGATCTCCATAGAAACAGGCAAGGTCTCTTTGAGTTCCTCCTGCATCTCACAGTGCCTACCACTGTGAGGTGCTCAGTGAATGGTTATTGGGTTGAATTGTAAGTGCTTTGTAAACTCAGAGGGTGCTGACCGGCCCAGAGAATTGCTATGTTTTGAACTAGCTCTCTGAAGTGGGATGGAGAGCAGATATTAGAAGCTGTGAACCATGCGCCTGGGCTCTTTTGGGGGAGGATGGAAGGTACCGGAAGAGTAATCTCAGCTTACCACACCCACCACTGGCTGGCAGAGGTGGGGTATGCTGGGCCTGCTGACCCCAAAGAGGCTGGGTGGGAGAGGAAACTGAGAGTTGCCTAGGGTGGCCTGGGGAGTTTGGTTGGGGAAGTGTCCGGGACACTTTTCCCAGTGCTCCGTCTGGGGAAGCTGCCTATCAGTTTTGCTTGGACTGGGATCTTTGGGATCAGGGATTCACTAATTATCCCACATCTGACATTAATCTGGGCTCAGCCATGTGTCGCTGAGCTTCACATAGCTGTTTGCACCACCCTGGATCTTTCAAGGGGTTCCCAAGCAGATGACCAGTTTGCAGCAGGGTGTGTGCATGATGTGCAGGAGCCTCCAGTCCTGTGGGCAGATGGTGACAGATGGGCTGATGGCTCCCAGCACCGACTGCTTTCTATCAGTGACTTTCACTCCACCCAACAGTCCTGCAAGGTCAGTACAGTTCTCCTGACTCTGTGAGGACATGTCCAGGTGACTTGGCCAACAGGGAGCAGAGCTGACTTGGTGGCTCTCTTAGACGCCAGTGTCCCCTCCGCACCACACCCATAACCCCCTTCCCATGCAACCCTGCCCAGCCCACCACATCTTCCTGACAGTTTTCCCAGATGTCACCCAGCACCTTCTTAGCTGTAATCTCCTCAGGCCCTTTCAACCTAAATGTCTTTAATTCTGGGATCAACCATCTCACCCTATAAATAACTCCCAGGAGCTCTTCCAGCTGTGCTCCGGAATTCCTTAAGCAGTGCCAACCTCGCTGTTCCTCAGACCGCTTCTCCCTTTCTAGCCCTTCCCTCCAGCGGCTTCTGTCCTCTAGGATGCTAAGGCGGGTCCCAGGATGGCATTCACCTGGACACAGACACCAGTGTTGCGAGTGCTCCGTGCTGAAAGCCGCCTTCTCTGGGGCAGTTACTCACGCAGAGGCGGGAACCTGACTCTGTGCCTATCTGT
This sequence comes from Colobus angolensis palliatus, assembly GCF_000951035.1. Classification (NCBI taxonomy): domain Eukaryota; kingdom Metazoa; phylum Chordata; class Mammalia; order Primates; family Cercopithecidae; genus Colobus; species Colobus angolensis. The sequence continues at coordinate 3,813,964 of NW_012117821.1, read as the reverse complement.
TGGCTTCCGTAATCCAGCCCTCCCTGTGCTGAGTGTAAGCCCAATGAAATCCCTGGGCTCCAAGTATGTGCCTTTCTCCATAAAATGTGATGCCTGGTCAATATCTTGGCAAAAAAAAAAAAAAAAAAAAAAAAATTCCTCTGAAGGGGGGTAGTCTGGTCTCTTTCTAGTCACTTGTGAAAATATTTCCTGATCTGATCTCTGCAGTCGTGTATGCGGCCAGCACATAACTGCCCCCAGGCAGGGCCCTGACTTCCAGGCCACTCGGGGCAGCTGCCCTCCCTGGGATATGTCAAACTGAGGGCTTCGCACATTCTTCTCTGACAACTCAGCTGGTTTCCAGCCCAGTCCGGCTGCCTCCTTCTTTTCCACTTTGACTTTCCTAACAGTCTGGGAAGCTCTGAAGTCCATGATTTCAGGCCTGCTGGTGCCAGTGGAGCTGACCTAGGCCTCCCCAGCACCATTCCTGACCCCTGCGTCGATGCCCAGTGCTGCCTGCCAAGGACTTTGAACCTCTCCAGTGGGGATATTCCGTGCCCCTTGGGTGACGGGAGGCGGAGGGTAGAAGTGAGGGTTGATTCAGGAGAGCCGCCCAGATGGAAGGAGGGCCTCTGGGCGTTGTTCTCCACCCTCATGCTCTGCAGCCCGTATCTCTCCTCTGATCTCTCTCCCGGCCTCAGCTTTTACAGCTCTAGAGTGAGGTGGGGACGTGGACAGCTGCCAGCTTGGACGGGGACGGGCTAACTTGCATGAAACCCTCTGGGCTGCAAAGCAGTGCTCTGAATCTGTTGTTAATTACATCTTCCTCGGGCCACAAGTTCTGCACCAGAGTTGGTCACTCTAAACCCGGGGCTGTTAACCATAGAAGAACCTCATCTGCCTTGTTAGCGGAGAATGATGAGTGTTTGCTGCACGGCCACTGCCCGCACTGTGAGCCTCCATGTTTGGAAATTTACTAAACATAACTGCCTCCGCATTCAACCCGCCACACACTTTTGTGGGTATGCACAATGTCAGAGGCCCTGTGCGTGGCTTTGCTGAGGGGGTGGTTGAAGAGACCACGTTCCCAAAATGAAATTCGGTGTTTCCTGAACTGCCGTCTGCATGTTGCTGTGCTGGGTGCATCCATCGGATGCAGCCCCTGTCTGGAACGAGGGCTATGTGGGCCAAGAAAGGAGAGAGGATGCCTGGCCTGACCTGGGCTGGCCCTGAGGCTTTGAACACCTGGGCTCCTCATCCTGGAGTTGGTGTGTGGTGGCCGGGGGCCTTTCCCAGAACGTAGCACACCTCTCCTCTCTGCTGTCCCCACACTGTCCTGATAGCCTAAGAGGGTGAAGGGCTGGGGCTGGGGAGGGAGTGTGACCCAGGTGCTCAGAGGCCTTGGGAGTCTGCTGAAGAGGTGCAAGGAGGCTGCCCTGGTCAGCCTGGCAGGGCCAGGAGGCCATGGCTGCTCGAGGGGGGCAGATAAATGTCACTTGAGCATTTTCCGCTTCCTTCTTTAATATCTATTTTTAATGAAAATCATACATTTCATTGTAGTCATTTTAGAAAACACCAAAACACCAAAAAGTATAAAGAAGAAAATAAAAATGACTGGGAACCCAGATTCTCCCAAACCCAGATTATGAATACATGGAAGAAAGTACGGAGGGAATCCCAGCACTTTGGGAGGCCGAGGCGGGCAGATCACGAGGTCAGGAGATCGAGACCATCCTGACTAACACGGTGAAACCCCGTCTCT
>NW_012117821.1:3807385-3810433 GCF_000951035.1 Colobus angolensis palliatus | reverse complement strand
CACACACACACACACACACACACACACACACTCTTTGACCAGCATCTCCGGTTCTCAGAATGTTTCCTGCAGATACATGTATATGTGGAGAACCATTGTGTAGCACAGTCTGGAAGGGCGAAGGGGCCAAACACCGAAACGCCCGTCAAGGAGAACCGTTTAGATGGGTTACCATGCATCTGCAGAACAAAACAAGCGCAGCAGCTAAGAGGATGAAGTTTTCATTTGCTGAGATACACCAGTCTCCAAGATACGTTAACTAAGGCAAAGCAGAATGAAGAATGTTCGTCGTAATGGATCCATGTCTACTCAAAGACACACAAATCTAGGCTTGTTTATAGTTATTGAAAAGGAATACATACAAATTGGGACTTGTGTGTAGTTTCTGTAGAGTGGACAGCTGGATGCACAGGGTGCAGGTCTCTCCTGAATTTTTTGAAAGGGGTTGAATGTGTTGTTGTTCAGCAGGTGGGTCATTGGAAGGTGGACTGGTGTGTGTGCACCACACAGAGCAGAGACAGGGAGGTGGGGCTGGCGGTTCTGGGAGCTGCGAACCTTTCCAGATGGCAAGCGGCTGGTGTTTAGTTGAAATGACTTAGTCAATTAAAACAAGTTGTGATCTTAAAAAATAAAAAGGCCAGGCGTGTGGTGGTTCACACCGGTAATCCCAGCACTTTGGGAGGCCAAGGCAGGTGGATCACCTGAGGTCAGGAGTTCGAGAGCAGCCTGACCAATATGGTGAAACCCCGTCTCTACTAAAAATACAAAAACTAGCTGGCATGGTGGCACATGCTTGTACTCCCAGCTACTCGGGAGGCTGAGACAGGAGAATCGCTTGAACCCGGGAGGCGGAGGTTGCAGTGAGTTGAGATCGCACCACTGCACTCCAGCCTGAGCGATAGAGCGAGACTCCATCTCAAAATAAAATAAAATTAAATTAAAAAAGGACGAAGACAGGAAACAAGATCAACCCTGGCAGAGGCTGGATTGACTGTATGTGATCACTCAGTAATGCTTCGAAAATAATAGTGTGCTCCTGTAGATGCTCAGAACTGAGACTGTCTTTGGCAACCTTCATCCACTCATTGTACAGGTGGGGAAACTGAGGATAGTACTTACCTCTCCTGTTGTCACTTAGTAAACTGGGGGCAGAGAAACTGCAACTGGGTCCCTGGGCTCAGCACAGGCTCCTGGGGTCATTCTGCTCAGGACAATGGCCCTCTTCTCTGGAGAGTGGCTTTTGGCCTCAGGCGAGTCTGTCCAGGAAGGAGAATTCTCTTCTTGGAGAGGCTCTGGGCCTTGGGTGTCACTGGGCGTGAGCAGGCTTCAGGGGACTCGTTCTCAAAGGCACACAGGTTGGACTGGCCAGGGACAGTCCCAGCCTGGCATATGCTCCTTCCTCTCCTTTCTCCAGGATGACTGAGAGCTCGTGAAGGTCAAGGCCTTTGCCTCTCTTGTTTGGCCTCAGGGTGGGGTAAGCTAGTTTGTCCTTTCTGTACAAGGGGGCTCCCTCACTGGGGGTGCCTGGAGGATGGAGTGTGGCCAGCCCATCATGACCGTTTTCTTCTGCCAGCGGGTGTGGGGACACAAACCTGGGCTGGCCTTGATTCAGCACTGACCCTGTGAGATTTGGGGGAGTCGACTCTTTGGGACTCAGTTTCATCATCTGTACAATGGGGTAACACATTTTGGTCCCCCATTACATTCACTATTTTCTCCTTTCATGGTATACCTGTTGAGTTACCTTTGCAAAATAACTCACGTCTTCTCGAGGGTGGGGACGACGTGACCCCAATGCTGATGACAGGGTGATGACACGTAACCCTTTTTTGAGGACTTCCTGTGGGTCTGGCACTGATCTCTAGACATTATGTTTCAGTCGTCAGGCATAATGATGAGCTCGTTTTAGAAAAGAGGAACATGAAGGAAATTGCCAGGAACCACACAACTGAGAGCTGGGACCTTGGATCTAGCTGCTTATGGTGACTTCCCCAGCACAGAACTTCTATGGGCTCAGTGCCTGTCCTGTTATTTGACGCTCACCCGTGGAATGGACGCACACACATTGTACCTTATGCACCACTGGCAGCATCCTGGCCGTGCATGGCATCTGTCCCCAGCCTATCTGGTGGGCACTGGAGGTTTGGAAACGCCTCCAGGCCCTCTCAGGATCAGCGGCTGTGGAATTCTGACCACCGGAGCCTTCCTCGGGGAGTCAGTGGGACAGAGGATGTGATGGCGTTTGCAGTGGAAAGGGCTCTGTGTGGTCGCTGCACTGGTGTTCAGCAGTTGATGGCGTGGAGGTGGTGTGGCCGGTGACCTCCAGCCCTGCCAGCACCACCCCCCAGTCACTGGCTCACTTGTCACTCATAACTGCACCATCTCCATGCACTGCCCCACTAGGGCCTCACCTTGATGTCCGGGAGCAGGGCCACCTGCTCCCACTAGGCTTGTGTCTTTCTACATCACAGGCATCCTTGCAGTCTTCCTCTCTGGCTGATTCTCTGCTCAGAGGTGCCGTACCTCCCAGGAAACCAGCCCAGACACAAGATTTGAAGGTCCTTCACCTGGACATCCTCAGGCACAGACAGTCATGGGAGGGGGTGACCAGTGCCTGACTCTAGGACAAGGGGGCTCTGTGGAGCAACAGGGATCCGTTCATCCTAGAAAAGGAGCTAAAATCCCTCACTTCCTAGGGCCCTTGCATCTTGTTTCTATGCAGTCCCTGCTGGAACACGACATTTCCCCCAAACTTCAGCAACTGTTGTTCCTACCAGGAGAGCCTGAGCTGGTCTGTTCTGTTGGAACACAGAGCTGTGGGGGGTGGGAAGGAGTTGAGACCTGCTCATCCACCTTTTCAGCTGACAGTGTTGTGGATGTACCAGGCACTTTGGGTTAGTCATAGCACCAAATGTCAGAAGCAAAAAGGTGGGGTGTGGTCCCTGCCCTCAAGTCCTGTGTCCTTCCGGGATTGGACAATCAGAGGATCTTGTGATCTGTGTGAAATTGCCATCCTGTCGACCAAACTGATCAGCATAGGCCATTTCA
>NW_012117821.1:3793933-3806146 GCF_000951035.1 Colobus angolensis palliatus | reverse complement strand
CTGATCCACCCATCCATTCATCTGTCCATGATTTTGTCATGGCTTCCGTAATCCAGCCCTCCCTGTGCTGAGTTTAAGCCCAAACGAAAACTAAATCCCTGGGCTCCAAGTATGTGTGGCTGCCACCACTACCATAGCGATTGGTGTTTTTGTGTTAGGGTGGTTTATGACCATCTCAGACTTCCGCTCTCTACACTAGGGGGCCGGGAGTGGCTAACCTACCAGTTTCTGCAGTGCTTTGAATGGTACCAGATACAACTAGATTCTCAAGCTGTTTTGTTGGCTTGAACTGAGACACAAGAGAAATCCAGTTGCAGCAGCAGCTGATGGTACAGTCAAAATCATCTGAGGTGCTGAGTTCTTTTTTTAAGAGTTATGAGAGGAGGCAGCCCACCATGCCGGAGGAGGTGGGGATGTGGAAGTAACCCTGGTTCTCGGCAGAGGTGGGGTGTGGATGGGAGGGGAGAAGTGAGGAGAGCATTCCTGTTGACAGTAAGACATGACACAACTCCATGTTGGGAACTGAGAACTGGGAGGTGGAAGGTGCACATGTTCCTGGGTCTTTGCTTATAGATTCAGAGACCCAACTCATTCTCCAAATAACTTTGTTAGCTTTTCTTGACTCTAAAAGGAATGCATACTCATTATAGTACATTTGGGAAATATCAAAATGACTTTTTATTTTCCTTTCCTCACATGTTTTCTTTACATGATTGAACTCCTGGGCAGAAACCGTGTTGTGCCCTGCGCCGAGACACAGAGATTTTCTGATGTCATTATCAGCTCTTTGTAAATATCTTGATGGCTGCTGAACACTCCACCGCATGCTTGTATCATAGTTTTCTTAACTGTTCCTCTCATGTTGGGTTTGGGTTGTTTCCAATCATTTGCTGTTATAAACGACACTTGCATGAACATCTTTCTGATAAATCCTTTCTGCCTCTCTGATTCTTTCCTTAGGGCGGATTCTTAGACATTGACTCACTGCATCCATGCATAGGGACATTTTAAAACCTTTTTGTTGCAGAATTACATTCCAACCAACAGGCAGTTGTCACCTGAGCAACCATGCCCTGGGTAGCGTTATCCTCAGGTGTTAAACCCAGGTGGACCCCATGTCCCAGAACTGAGGGTGCTCACCCTTGCTAAGCCAGTCACTTCCCCCTCTCTGCTCCTAGAGGGGCAGTGGGGAGCTGTGATTTAATGCTTGGGTCCTGGTGTGGTTGTTTCCTGGGCCTGTGGCACATCTTGGGGACCCCTTTAGGCGAGCCCGCGGGTCCTTGTCTGGAGGATGGAGCAGCACTTCCTGCTCCACAGGCTGTCCCGAGAAGCTGAATTATTCTTAAGAGTGGAAACTCACATGCACGCAGAGCTTTAGACCTCTGCTCCCATCAAGTCAGAAAAAATGTAAGGGAAGGGAATCTTCTAGAACCCAGCAGACATTCACTAGATGCTCATTACTTTCCCCTCTTTCCTTCCTTTTCTCTGGCCATCTGTGTGCTGAGTCCCCGCCATGGCGATGGAGTGGACGGCACTGTCCATGTGGGGGTTCTGCTGATTCTCAGGTCTTCTCCCCACCCGCTGTCCTGCACTGAATGTGTGTGCCTGGGCCTGCCTTCCACACTGGAGCACCACGAGGCCGGGGTGGGGCTGATGTCTGGAGATGACTGGTAGAGGGATGGAGTTGGGCTGCTGTGAGGAGATGTGAAGGCGGGGCCTGCTGCAGCTTTGGGGTCGCAGCCTGACTCAGTCGTCTGGGGCAGCAGCTTGGATTCTTGCAGATGGATTTTTCAGTGTGAAAATGAGCTCCATGTGGCCCCACACGCTGGTGCTTCACCCACTTCTGGGAGGGCCGACGGGGCTGTCTGAGCCTGTGCATGAGATACCGGGAGAGCCCCCAGCTGCCCACCCCAGAGGGGACCTTGAAACTTGGCTCTGTTAACCCACCGGGTGTGCAGACTCACGAGGGGACGTCGGCTGCGAGTCCTGCCCCCAGTGCGCCAATGTGTGGTATGTCCTTGGTTGTGTCTCTGGGATCTCGCACGGTACAGTTATGTGTTCGTTCAGGACCCACGTAGCTGGTTTTGAGTCCATTTCGAGTGTTTTGAGAACTCACATAGCTGTCGTAATTGGAAAATGCCTCTGGTCGTGGGGGAAGTCATGTAAAAGATTCCTCTCAGAGGTCAGAGTGACCCACCACAATGTTCCTTTACTTGCATCAAAGAATTGAATAAAATAATTTCAGAGCCGAGTCAACAGAGACAGGGGAAACCCATTGGGCTCACCCGCAGCTCTAAAGCTGTTCCCCTGGGATGGTTGTGAGGACGAGTGTGTGAAGGGGTGAGTGGACAGACAGCGGCTTTCTTTTGTAACTGGAGGTGTATTCTTTTTAGCTTCCTCTCTCACGTTGTCTGTTTTGCAGCATTTCAGAGGTGCTAAAACCATCTCCCGGGGCCAATTTCCTTGTATTTCTAAATCTGCCCGTTATAATGAAAACGTAAAGGCAAGTGCCGTCCGATGCCAGGGCTGGGGAAGAACAATGAGCCGACAGGCACATTCGTCTTTTGTCCACATTCCACGTTTTTGTCTGAAAGGGCAAGTGCGTGCTGCACTCGGGCCTGACTAAAGGGCCCTGCGAGGACACGTGGTGTGGGGGCACCCACTTCAGATGTCACACTCCTGGGAAGTGGAGACCTTCCTGAGAAGTGCAAATGCAGTTTCGTTTTATAAAGGCCGGTTAAAAATTGCCCATTATCAAGGCAAACGCCAAAGATCCGTGACTATCTTGCAGCTTCAGTTAGATGTGGAGAGAAGCTGTTAAATATCTATGTATTTAATTATGTAATGCAATTTCCTGCTAGATGCCAATTGGCATTTATTCTTCCATTCATTTGTTATAAAAGCAATATGTGTCCATGATAGAAGTGTTCAAAGCTACAAACAAAAAGTCTAAAGAAGAAGATGAAAACGAGTCATAATGTCTTATTTGTTGAAACCATTATGATGGTGATGGTGATGATTATGATGATGATAATGATGTTGGTTTCTATTAAGTACAACCAAACACATTACTAAAGGAACATTTTGATATATTTATTTTCTACTATTTGTTCTGTGCCTGTATTTACAAAATTGGGATTACATACTACTTTGTAGTAGTTTTAAACTTAAAACATGATGAGCAAATCTCAATAAATTAGGAATAAAAGAGAATTCCCTCAATTTGATAAAGGACATTCATGTAAAATCTACGTACTAAATGCTTTCACCCTAAGATCAGGAACAAGGCAGGGACGTCTGCTCTTATCACACCTATTAACACTGTATGGAGATCCTAGCTGGTGAAATAAGGTTAGAAAATAAAATAAAAGGCATATTGATTGGAAAGGATGACGTAAAACTGTCTTTATTTGTAGAGCACATTCGTGACTATATAAAAAAATTCCAAGGAATCTACAAAATAACTTCTAGAACTAAAAAGTGTAGCATGGCAACAGAATACAAAATCAATATACAAAACTTCATTGTGTTTCTAGATACTAGCAATGAACTGTTAGAAATAGGAATTTTAAAAGCTGTCACAATAGCATGGAAAAATGAAATACTTAGAGATATAGCTAATGAAAATATACATGACCTATTCACTGATGATTACAAACTATTACTCAGAGAAAACAATGAAGATCTTAGGATTTAAATACAGAGACATACCATTCCCATGGACCAGAAGCCTCAAAATTGTTAAGATATTATTCCACCTCAACTTGATCTACAGATTCAATGCAATACCAATTAAAATCCCAGCAAGCTTTTTAAAAATAGAGATTGATGATTGATTCTGAAATTTATATGGGAATGCAAAGGATCTAATATAACGAAAACATTTTGAAAAGAAGGACATTGGAGGGCTTATGCTTTTTTTTATTTATTTGTTCCCCCCACCTGCTTTTTCTAGTTGTGTATTTCTGTTATACGCATCTTGTTGTTTATTGCCTGGTTTTTTATTGTTGTTGTTGTGGTTCTCTCTTGCTGCAGAACGATCACCCCAAAACCTGGTGTCTTAATAGCATCCTCTTACTTTGTGTGTGAATCTGCGTTTTGGGCACGGTTCGTTGAGGTCCCTTTGTGTGCTCCACATGACTTCAGGTTGAGTGGCTTGTCCGAGGCTAGGGGCATCCATTTCTAGATGGCTTTTCCACACGTGTGGTGTTGATCCTGGCTGTTGGCTGAAGGCCCGGGGTTATCCTCCCATGGGGCCCTCCAAGGGGCTGCTTGGGCTTCCCCACAGCATGGTGTCTTGGTCCTAAGAAGGAACATTCTGAGAGACATGGGAGTAGAGTCTCCCAGTTTCTTAAAGCCTAGACCTGCACACCAGCAGTGCTGCTTCGGTCGCGTTCTATCAGTCAGGTGGCCACAAAGCCCACCTTGATTAAAGGGAAGGGGACATAGACACCGCCCCTTGATGGGCTGTTATGTGAGATAATTTGTGGCCATTTTGAAACTTCCACACTTTAAACTTTCGTTTTCGCTTTTTTTTAATTTGGTTAACAAAATTATGCCAGTTTTATGTGGCTAAGTATTTACACAATTTTTATGAAGTAGAGGGATATAGAGAATGATAAGCAGACCTCCTTCCCTGCTCCACCAAACCTCAGCCCCTTCCCAGAAGTAACCCCTCAGCTCTTTGATTGGTATCGTTCTGGACTTACTGGTGTGTGCATTTGCATGATGTGTTATCAGATGACGTCGCCGTCTTTTACTTATTTTAACATAAAAGGGATCGTGCTTTATAAGGATTTCCATGGCTTAAGGACATGTTGGACCATCTCTCCTTCTCAGGCCGTCTGCACGAACCCCTTCCTGTCTGGCCTCTGCAGCATATTTGGCAGATGCAGCTTTGTTGATTTAACCAGTTCCCAATTGATGGGCATGTGCCTTGTTTTCAGTTCTTTGCTGCTGTGAGCAAGCCTTGGATGTCCTGGCACAGAGCAAGCCTTTCTGTAGGACTCAGCCCTAAAGGAGGGTGTGCCAGGTCAGTGCATGTGCACATCCACATTGAGATCCTGCAAAATTGCTGCTTCTGAAAGCCTTCTTCTTTCACTGGCATTCGTCATGGAGCCACGAATGCACAGTTCCTTCGTTTGTTCATCGGTTGATTTGTTCATTTAGTCCCTCCTTTATTTGCTGGTGGGGGTGGTGCTTCATTGTTCACTTACTGGTTTGTTCGCTTGTCCCTTAGTTGGTTGGTCTGTTTGTTCTTTGCTTGGGTCATTCCTGCATTTGTTCATTGGTTGGTTTGACCATCTGTTACTTGTTCCTTTGCTTGCTCATTGGCTGGCTTCCTCCTTCCTTCTTCCTTCCTTGGATCATGGTACCAAGCATCCGCTCTGAGCTCAGCTCTCTTCTCCACTGTGGATTAAGGGCAAGACTTGTCCCTTCCCTAAAGGAGCTCATGGTCTGGGAAAGAGCAAGTCCCTTGGAGCACCTGCTGCCAGTCCTGTGCTGGGGGAGGCCATGGAGTGTGCTGGTTGTGGTTTGCTGGGGAGACACAGAAGAGGCAGGGAAACCAGGAAGCGGCGGTCCATCCCATCGTGATTGGTGGCGGGGCCTCTCACCTTCCTTGAGCTTCATGAAGCAACAGTGTCTCTGCTGGATGCTGCCTTGAATATTCAGAATAACTCCTGAGGATGGGAAGCCTGAAAGTCCAGCCTTAATATTGCTCCAGATCTCAGCTGCCAGTCATGGCTTCTCGGGGAAGGCAGGCCCTGGTATTACACCTCCTTTCCTGCAGGGAATAAGGCTCAGAGGGGTGGAGCTGCCCTTGGTTCTCAGGTACATCCTTGTGCTGGGTTCCATTGAGCATTTCAGGACAGCAGGAGAGGTTTCTCACTGCCTTCTAAGTCCTGAATCTGCCCACACAGGCAGGAATCCAGTGCATCTGGTAGAAAGAGGCCATGTGCAAATGCTCAGGTTCGTGGAGCCCGGCCCTTGCCCCGACTCTGAAATGATGCGAGGGTGAGGTTTATCAACGGGATCTTCAAGGTGATGACATTCCTTTCCCCATCACTCCCTGGTGCTGCCAGCCTTCATTCAGCCATCCCTGGGGCCATTCTTCAAGCACCTCTTTCCATCCTGTTGTGAGCCGTTTGTCTGTATCCATCCTTCCATCCTTTCTTAGTCTGGCCATCTTACTCCCTGTTCCTCCTTCATCTCTCCACGTGCCTGTGTGTCCGTCCTTGAATGAGTGCCGAGCTGTGGTGCGTGGTTGATTCAGTGGATGCGGGAGGACCGTGAGGAGGCTGCTTTCTCCACCGCTGCCTGGAACGCCCCATGGCATGGTTTCATGGGAGGGACGTCTTCTGCCCGGCCCTTGTTCCGCCGCTGGGGGTCTCAACATTCTCTGTTCACCCCATAGCTTGGATATGGAGGGTCTCCTCTCCATGCAAGGCCTCCTGTGGTCCTGAGCATCCTGTGAAGAACAATTCCGCTCTTCCCCAGAGTGAGGCTCGCTCTGCCCTCATCACAGCCCCAGAGTTCTCCCCAGGGTCACTGCCTCTGCAGCAGGGTGTCTGAGGGGATCTTGGAGTCATTCTCCCAGCTTGCAGCCCCACGGTGCAGAGGAAAGAAGATTTTGGACCCAAATGGATGCTTTCTGAAACTCAGGTGGACTGTGTCTCTGGGGTCAGTGGCTCTGAGACTACAGGCAGCTTGCCTACCTCTCTCAGGCTGTTTCCTCATGTACCAGTGAAGGGGCCGATGCTGTGGGCCAAGCTGATGAATAAGGGAAGTATGGCAGCTGGGCGCAGAGCGCATAACAGGTGCACGGTCCTCAGCCGCCCCTCCCCCAGGGTGTTCAGCTGCATGGAAGGTGCCCAGGGTCCAGTCCCCCAATGACAGGCTCATTGCAGTGGCCTGCCACCCCGGTGGGCATCCCTGACTCAGGGGTCCCATCGGCAGGTGTGTTGGCTGGTGCCAGCCCCGGGAAGCTGTCTGCACCCCTGCAGGGCAGACACCTGCTTCTCACCACCTGCTGCTCCCCCGTGGTCTCTTCAGAGCCTGTTTTCATCCTGGCTGCTGTCATCCCTGAACTGATGTGCACTCTCGCAGTGAGTGACAGAGACCCCCATTTCCTGCCCTGTGGCTGGGCAGCTGGACCACCCAGGATGACAGCCCAAGCGATCCGCCAAGACTCTCGCCCGCCAGGGCAAAGAGAAGCACAGTGCAGATAAAATGAAACGGCCACTTGCTGGAGGAACCGGTGGGCCGGGCCCTGGGTGAAGGGGCTGGAGCTAAATGCCGTTGGAACTGGATGGCCCCTGAAGTGTCTGCTTTTTGCCAAGGCAGAGCCTGGGAAGAGGGAGCAGGGATCAGGCTGGTTGGTGTTACCCCCTGCTGGGGGGCAGGCATTAGATCTGTGTAGGGCGAGGCTCCAGGGCTTGCTGGGTCAGTCCCATTCAGTGGCTCTGTGTTGACGTCACGTGGTCTCTGCCCTCTGTTATCCGAGATGCCTTTCAGGCCTTCAGTTCTCATCAATTCTCAGTTCATTTGGAGCCTCCTCTTCACTACTCGACACCCTTAAAACGATACGCTGCCATTGGCGCTGGGAGCCTGATCATCCTTTTCTTCCTTTCGCTCTCTGGGCCTCCTTGTCTTGTGTCTTGTGTGGAAAGAACAGTCTCTGAGGCCCTAACCTACCACCCCGCTATCCTTCCCCGCTCTGTCCCCTGCACTGTGGGGCTGGTTAGGGGGCACTGCGGCGGTGCCCTGGTGTTCTCCGGTGGTCAGATCTCAGGCTCCTGCCAGCCACTCCCCTTGCGAGGCTCCACTGTGTCCTTCTTACAGGTAATGACAGGCAGCATCCGGGATGGGACACATTTTGCCCAGGACCATGGGGCTTGTACATGGGGGATTTGGGATCCAAGTCAGTCCACCCCGGGAGTAGGGTGGTGCTGGGTCAGACAGGCCTGTGCCTGTGGGGAGGGTGGTCTAGTGTTGAACACAGATGAGCCACAGATCCTGTGCACAGAGAATCTCATAGTAACTACTGCAGTGACAGCAGCGACACTGTCTCCTTCAGGAAGAGCTCCCCCGAGGCCCTTTGGACCGGCCCTTCATTCTTCAGCAAGGAATGATGAGCTGGGAGTCATGAACAAGCGCAGTGCCTCTGGGCACGTCAGACCCCACTCAGGGCAGCCATCCAGGCGAAGGTTAACATAGAGCCTCCAGGCCTGGCTACAGGCCATTTTCTCACCCTGTGAAACACTGCGGGTCGGTGCACAGGTGTCTGGATGCTGGTTGGTGCACAGGTGTCTGGAGGTGGACTTAGCTCGGCCCTGAAGGCTCTGGTGACAGACAAGCTGGGCAGGTGGTCAGAGTCATTTTTGCAAAGGCTGGTGGCGTGGAGGGGTGGGGACAGCAGGCCCCTTCCAGGTGCAAACTCCCTGCCCAGCACACCCCTACCTGTTCCTCCATGACCCGTGGCCAAGGACACCAACCACGGTCCCCGCTGTGGAGGGCGGAGCTGGCGTCCTGACTAGCCCCGGTCAGTTCCAAACTGCTGCTCTCTGCTGTGCCATGCCCAGTGAGGTCCTGAGGTGCAGAAGGTCTTGAGGTGGGGCCCCAGGGGCTTGGGGAGGGTGGCCGTGCTGTGCACTGCACAATCCCAAGGGGGCGCTGTTCTTTTTTTTTTTTTTTGAGACGGAGTCTCGCTCTGTCGCCCAGGCTGGAGTGCAGTGGCCGGATCTCAGCTCACTGCAAGCTCTGCCTCCTGGGTTTATGCCATTCTCCTGCCTCAGCCTCCCGAGTGGCTGGGACTACAGGCGCCCGCCACCTCACCCAGCTAGTTTTTTGTATTTTTTTTAGTAGAGATGGGGTTTCACCGTGTTAGCCAGGATGGTCTCGATCTCCTGACCTCGTGATCCACCCGTCTCGGCCTCCCAAAGTGCTGGGATTACAGGCTTGAGCCACCGCGCCCGGCCCAGGGGGCGCTGTTCTAATGCACCATGATGGGGTCCTGCAGGGCTGTGACACTGGTGAGGAGATGGACCCATGAGATCCAGGGTCTCCCGGGAAAATCCCACAGGGGCAGAGGGATGAGTGAGGGCCGGGACTTTGACATCAGGCAGAGGAGTTGGACGTTGATGGGAGCTTTTAGGTGGGTGCATGGAGCCTGCTTTCGTGATGTGGCAGTGAGCATGGGGACAGGCTGGCAGTTTGGGCTCAGGTCTCCAGGTCTCCGCCTGGCACTGCAGACCTGGGGGGCAGCGGGAGAGGCCGGGCCGTCTGCCATCCTCCCAGGGTGGTGTCCTCGGCCTGCCCTGTACTCCCCAGACCCTCTGTGCATTTTCCACCCCTGCCCCTTCGCGTTGCTGCCTGGTTTAGTCATTGAGGAAGAATTTCAGTCGGAGCCTCCAGAGCGCCTCTGTTTGTTTTTCAACCTGCTGGGTTGACCTCACTGATGAGGCCGCCTGCCTTGCAGGGAGGGCTGGGGTGGTGGGGGAGCCTCAGCCCTGGGCCAGACCCTCCCTTGTGGCTTGATGGCTCAGCCCTCAGCTCGGCCCTTCAAGAGCTGTTGCTCTCTGGCTTCCAGGAAATACAGGAAGGGAACTAGGAGGGACAGCTGCCCTTCCCCGGCTCCGCAGGGCCCTTTACAAACAGCAAATTGACGGCTTTGTGAGCAATTTCTGTGAGCATCTGCGGGTGCTGGGCTGTGCGGGGCCCCTGCCCTCCTGCAGTTCACAGCCCGTGGAGGAGACACACGCTGCCCAGGGAATGCACGTAGCAGCGATATGGTTCCAGTGATGGGGCCACGGGCGGGACCGGAATGGAGGCTGCCAGCTGTGTCCGGAGAGGCCAGCGTGTGCCTGTGGTTTCGGGAGCCTGCCACTGGCTCCAGAGTGGAGCAGCGTTTGGGACTGGGATGGACTGGGCGCTGAGGGTAGCTCCCTTGTGGCCCCAGCACGGCACCAGCCTGCGAGTGACCATGCTCGGCTACCCTGCACCTCGATTCCTCTTTCCCCGTGAAGACTCTTAGCCCAGATGCTATTTACGACTCCTGGCTCTAAAATTAGAGTTCTAGCCCGAGAACTGTGAAGACCTCAAGCTTCGGGTTATTTAGAGACTCTTAAGTTTTCTCTTGAAGATAAGAATATATCGACTTTGGGACCCGCAGAAACCTCCCCTCTCTCCCTCGCTCTTCCTCTTTCTCCCTCCGTCTTTCCCTCCGTCTCTGTCTCTGTGTCTCTCTCTATCTCTGTCTCTCTCTCTCTCTCTCCTCTGCTCTGTCTCTCTCTCTCTCTCTCGCTCTCTGTCTGTCCCCACAGCCGCCTTCCCCGAACTCCTGATCCCCAGCTCATTCTATCAAATCCATCCGTCCTGGTCCCTTGGCCCTGCAGGCCACAGACATTTGGCAGGACGCGGCCTGGGCTCCGTATCTGGGACCGTGGTGCTGAGTGTTTGACGGTGACCTCTGGAGGAGGAGCTTTAAGGACCAGGCAGAAATGCTGCTCTGTTTGGGCTGGGAGCCGGACTGGGTGTTCACAGAGCTGACAGCACCATTCTGCTGGGTACTGGGGACCCGGCCGAGTGCCTTGCCTTCCCCCAGCCATGCTGCCTGGAGGCCTGGATCGGAGCACTCTGTACCTGTGTCACCCGAGAGCTGCAGATTCCTTTAGCCACCACAGCGGGCATGTGGAGGGGACGGTATGGGTGAACATGGGGCAGAGAGACCGGGCTGGGCCAGCACACTTCCCCAGAGACCCCCGACCCCGGGACCGATGGAGCCAGCCCAGTGCCGGGACAGAGTTGGAAATAACCTTCTAATGAGATAAGGAGATAAAGATAATACTAGAATCCTACCACACCGCCTGGTGGGATTGGGGGAAAGCCTGGTGCCCCAGGAAGGGTGCAGGAATCCTGGAGGTCAGGCAGGTGGGCGAATCAGCACTGAGGGGCACTCCTTGACTGGAAAGTAGCAGCGGGCACT
The DNA here is from genome assembly GCF_000951035.1 of Colobus angolensis palliatus. Classification (NCBI taxonomy): domain Eukaryota; kingdom Metazoa; phylum Chordata; class Mammalia; order Primates; family Cercopithecidae; genus Colobus; species Colobus angolensis. The sequence goes on along the minus strand of NW_012117821.1, from coordinate 3,795,162 downwards.
TCTCTGGCTCAGGGGGGCACCGGGACGGGAGACCTGAGGAAAAGTTACCCCCGAGTGACCCGAGTGACCAGGTGGAATCTGCTGGTGTGTTGTGATTCTGGGGCCGCGGGAGCATCCCCTGTGCATTTGCTGGCAAAAAGGAGCAGGCTCTGATGGATCACAAATGCCCAGCCTTTGGGAGGGGGGACCGTGGCCAGCACATCATCTGGTAGGGACAGACAGCCTGGGCTTCAAAAGCAGCCCAACCATAGCCAGTGCTTAAAGATACTGAACTTGTTTAGGGAAAAAAATAAGGAATTAGAGAAAAAGATCCAATGCAGACCCCAGCAGCCCTCATAGGAGCATTGTCATCCCATGGCCTCAGACCCAGCCTCCTTCCTGGGCAGGGGAGGCACCGTCCCCTCTGTTCACAGCTTGTTCCTGCTCTGTGAGGGCCACCGTGAGACGGTGACAGCAGAGCGGCACACCAGACCGAAGTAGGCTTTTATTTAGAAAAGTAGAACGGCTGTAAGGTGGTCAGGGGTCACCTCCTCCCACGGCAGTGCTAGGCTCCAGGTGCCCCAGGCTGCAGGACTCCTCGAAAACCGGCAGAGAGGAAACCTGTGTTGGCCATCCCGTCTCACCTCCAAACCTTCCACCCTTGTGAAAAAAGTGGGACTTTCCCCTTAAGCCCGTCCCAGGCTTGTCATCATTCCTCCCTGGGGAGGAGGGCCAGGGAGGGGAGAACTGATAGCTAAGGAGGCCCACACCGCTGCACCCAGAGATGGGCACTGTTTAGTAGCAAATGTTGGGATCTAACTCCAGTTAGCATTAGCATAAAGATGGATACACCGGTTTCTGTAGACGATCCTTGTTCAGGCACAGCTTGATCCAGCTACTCAAACAGTGTGGCCAGAGTCTGTCTCTCTGCATCCTCTTACACCCTCTCCCAGGCTGTTGTGTGTAGAAGCTGTGGGTCCGCTTACTCAGTCATTCAGCAGACACGACTGAGTGCCTAGTGTGTGGGGGCTCCTGTGCGGGCCCCGGCCCTGTCCTGCACGCAAGGGCTCTGTTCCTGCCGCCCTTTGGTGCTCCCTCTCCATCACGCAAGGGCTCTGTTCCTGCCGCCCTGTGGTGTTCCCTATCCAGCACACAAGGGCTCTGTTCCTGCCGCCCTGTGGTGCTCCCTCTCCATCACGCGAGGGCTCTGTTCCTGCCGCCCTGTGGTGCTCCCTCTCCATCACGCGAGG
>NW_012117821.1:3773400-3793883 GCF_000951035.1 Colobus angolensis palliatus | reverse complement strand
TCTGTTCCTGCCGCCCTGTGGTGCTCCCTCTCCATCACGCGAGGGCTCTGTTCCTGCCGCCCTGTGGTGCTCCCTCTCCATCACGCGAGGGCTCTTTTCCTGCCGCCCTGTGGTGCTCCCTCTCCAGCATGCGAAGGCTCTGTTCCTGCCGCCCTGTGAGATGGGGCACTGAGGTCAGCACTTGACGGGGCACCCCCTGAGTGTCTCCCTTCCCTGAGGCTGGCAGGATGGTGGTGCGATGGAGCATCCAGGCTCGGGTTCCGGGTTCCAGTGTGACACATCTGTGTCACTGAAGAGGGTGGCCCCCCAGACCTCTGCTCTCCTTCCCAAAAGCGGCTGACTTCCACAGCGTTTCTGTTGTTGGTGGAGAAGCATTCTTCTCGTGAGGGGCTCCACTTCCAAGGGGAGGGGCTGCTGAGCCTGAGAGATAGCAGGGCAGGCTGTGACCGGGCCGAAGTTGCCCCTTTCTTGCTTCTGAGCACTCGGAGGAGTGCCTGGGCACCAGTGGATGGCCAGGAACTGATTTAAGTTCCCGCGAAAGCCATCTCATTCCATCAGCTGCTGTAGGTGCTAGAGCCCTGTGCAGATATCCAGCAACCCCCCAGGTCCCGGGGGGAAGCAGAGCATTGCTGGGCTGGGCACTGTGATGCTGCCCCACTGTGTCTTGGGTCACCTGGCTGCCGACATTCATCCTTCTCAGCAGGTCTGTGATTCCCAGGCCTTAAGGGGAGCCCAGGGCTCCATCCTCATGCCTCACCAGCTCGGTTTCAGTCCCCCATCTCTGGTTCTTTGTGCTGGGCCACATTAGTCCACTGCTGGTCCAGGCCAGGAGCACCTGGGTGCACTGAGCACTGTGGTCCTTGGAGGATGTTTTGGCATCTCATGTCCTGCAGCTGTGTGATGAGAGGGTGGCAGGCCCTAGAGTGACATGGAATGCGGTTACTCTGGGGTAGCTCTGGAGGAGCAGATAAGCTGACCTCCATGGGTGATCATGGAAATGCCTGTTGGGGACAGAGAAAGTTATCCTAGCGTGGTTAGTGGAGACATTGTTATTGGCTGGTGATTCACCTGATCATTTGTTCACTGATTGATTGATCCATCCACTCCTCCATCCATCCACCATCTATCCATTCACCCATCCATCCATCCACCATCCATCCATTCATCCATCCATCCATCCATTCATCCATTCACTATCCATCCATCCGTCCATCCATCATCCATCCATCCGTCCATCATCCATCCATTCATCCATCCATCTATCCATCATGCATCCATTCATCCATCATCCTCCCATTCATCCATCCATCCATGCATCATTCCATCCATCCATCCATCCATCCATCATTCCATTCGTCCATCCATCATCCATCCATCCACCATCCATCCATTCATACATCCATCCATCCTCCATCCATCCATCCATCCTCCATCCATTCATTCATCCACCATCCATCCATCCATCCTCCATCCATCCATTCATCCATCCATCCACCATCCATCCATACATCCATCCTCCATCCATCCATTCATCCATCCACCATCCGTCCATCCATCCTCCATCCATCCATTCATCCATCCGTCCATCCTCCATCCATCCATCCATTCATCCATCCATCCGTCCATCCATCATCCATCCATTCATCATCTGTCCATCCATCATACATCCATTCATCCATCCATCCATCCATCCATTCACCATCCATCCATCTACCATCCATCTTCCTATTCATCCATCCATCCTCCATCCATCCTCCATCCATCCATCCATCCATTCATCCATCCATCCATCCTCCATCCATCCATCCGTCCTCCATCCATCCATCCATCCTCCATCCATCCATTCATCCATCCATCCGTCCATCCATCATCCATCCATTCATCATTTGTCCATCCATCATACATCCATTCATCCATCCATCCATCCATCCTCCATCCATCCATTCATCCATCCATCCGTCCATCCATCATCCATCCATTCATCATCTGTCCATCCATCATCCATCCATCCATCCATCCATCCATCCATCATCCATCCATCTACCATCCATCCATTTATCCATCTATCCATCCACCATCCATCCACTATCATCCATCCATCATCCATCATTCATCATCCATCCATCCATCCATCCACTCACCCATCCATCCATCCATCCATCCATCCATCCATTGATCCATCCATCCATCCATCTACCATCCATCCATTTATCCATCCATCCATCCACCATCCATCCACTATCATCCATCCATCATCCATCATCCATGATCTATCCATCCATCCATCCACCATCCATCCATTCATCCATCCATCCACCCACCCATCCATCCATTCATCCATTAATCCATCTATCCATCCATCCATCTACCATTCATTCATCCACCATCCATCCATTCATCCATCCATCCTACATGTCTGTGTTGAGCTCCTCCTATGTGCCAGTGCTGCAGTCTTGCTTGTATTTCTTATCAGGGTCTCTGTGCTGCCTTTTGTGGTGCATGGCACCCACATAGAACTCAAACACTCATTTCCAAATTATTCTCCTTCTTCCTTCCTCCTCCTCCTTCTCCTTCTTTTTCTTCTTCTTCCTCTTCCTTTTTTTCGAGACCAGATTATGCTCTGTCACCCAAACTGGAGTGCAGTGGCGCGATCTTGGCTTACTGCAGCCTCCACCACCCAGGGTCAAATGAGCCTCACACCTCGGCCCCTTAAGTAGCTAGGACCACAGGTGCATGCCACCAAGTCTGGCTAATTTTTGTATTTATGCAGAGACGGGGTTTTACAATGTTGCCCAGGTTGGTGAGCTCCAACTCCTGAGCTCAAGCCATGTGCCTCCCTCGGCCTCCCAAAGTGCTGGGATTCCAGTCCTGAGCCACCACGCCTGGCCATCCAATTCTTTTCAGTCACCTCCCTTCTTCCTTAAAACTGACCTTGTTGGTGTCCATTCCTTTATACGTCTGGGGACATGATACCTGGTTACATCCTTATGAAAGTGAGCCTCTGGGATGCCAATGACAAATACGTCTACTTGTAAGAGTGCAGGGGATGCAGAGGCCAACTTCTCTAACTCTGGTCAACTCAGGGAAGGGCAAGAGGTATTCCTTGGGCGAGCGAGGCTGTGCAGGAAGCCTGACCCCTAGGTGCTAAGGATAAATGCCTCCTATGATTTAAAGACTCTGATGCCAGTGGCCTTGTGCTGGGCCCATGTCCCATAGGTGGCTCCAGGGAGGCTCCTGGTTTCAGTGCACACAGCTGATGGGAACAAGCCATTTTGGGGAAAGGGATTGAATGCAGGGAGTCAGGTGGATACAGTCTTTGGGAGACTGGTGTGGTGGGGTCAGGAGGCCCCACCCCACTATCCCATTTGGGGTTGCACCACCAAAGCGAGGCTGCCACCCAGACTGCAGGAAGTTGCTGCTGCCAATGCCACCCGGTGCCCTGAAGCTGGTCCCAGGCTGTGGTGTGCATGGGGGTCTGGACACCAGGACCACCTCCATATGCTGTGTCTGGTGATATGGCCCTGCTGGCTGTGCCAGGGCCGGGGAGGCTGCCACCTCCCTCTCACTGTCTAACTTCATGAGTCTCTCTGATTGGTAGACTCTAATTTGCACCCTGCATCCTTATGCAAGGGCACCTGGGAAATGTAGTTTTTAGCTCCCCAGACTGCAGAGCAGGATGGCGCCCAGAGGAGGTGGGGGTGGACCTTGGGTGACCAAGGCACAGCAGGATGCCTGCTATTCTCTGGGCATCCATCCATCCATCCATCCACCCACCATGTGAGGGACTGACCGCATAGGTGATCCGGTCATGGTGAGGGTTCCATGGAAGCAACAAAGTTTTTGTTTCATGAAGCTTTTGGAGCTGACCTTCTGGGCATCAAATGGTCGGTCTCAGGAACCTCTGGGCACATCCGCATGGTCCTTCCTTAAAGAGTGGGCACCAGGCTGAGTGTGGAGACCACACGGGTGATGCCATCTCCATCTTCACTGAGCACCTGGGCTGCTTGGTGGGTCCTATGGGAACTGCTGGTGATGGGCCCCTGCCTGGCTATCTAGGAGAAAAGGGCAAAAGAGAGGGGTTCTTGTTTGCTGAGCCTGGCAGTGCATGGACCAGTGTATGGTGGCCACCATTGATTCTGCAGCTTCTCTCACTGGCCTTGACCCACTGGGATCCACCCTGTGGTGGGGGGTGACACTGGCTTCAAACCCACATCCACCTGTCCCCAAAGCTCGTGCTGTGTCCAACTGGAGTTTTCATCCTGATGGAGACTGGAAGAAAAGCTCCTGAAAGGCTGTGCTGCCAGTCTCCTCCCAGGCTCTCCCCAACCTTTTCTTTTTAAAAAAATACTTTCTCATGTTTTCCTCTGCTCTGGCAAAGGAAGCCCCTGGCCGGCAGGAGGGGTGGCACTGGGCCTGGGAAAGGTCTGGTGGCCTCTTAAACTTGTTGCAACAGAGATCTGTGAACATGTCCACCAAGCCTGCTGGAAAACAGCTCTCGCCTTCAGCAATGGAGAAAACAGGCTTGCGAGCCCGAGCCTGGGAAGAGCATCACGGGCTTATTACGGTGTGGGTCCAGGAAGCCCCGGCTGGGATCCTTGCTCCCCTGCCCTGGCCGTTGCCAATGCTGAAATTGAGTCTTAGGGATGACCCAGGGCTCGGCGCTGTGTTATCCTCAGCAGGTGGGCCGGCAGCTGGCACGTCTTCTCTTCCCACGGGCTGCATCCAGGCCGAGGGCTGTGCGGTGCAGCCTCACCAGGCACCTGCACTCAGCATTGCTTCTGAAGTCAAAGGCAAAAGCCCACCAAAGCCTTCTTTGTGGGGGCCAGGTGGGAGGTGCCATACATGCCCGAGGGAGTGACAGAGCTGGGTGGACTGTGCCCTGCTTGGCAGCCGAAAGCCACTCAGGAAATCAGAGAGGCCATGAGAGGCCAGCCTGGACGCAGGGTGTTCTGGGTCCCTGGGCCGCCCCTCCCCTTTGTAACTGTTCCCACGCCGCGGTGGGAAATCCTCAGCTTCCCCAGGTTTCTGGCTTCTTGATTTGATTGGCAGAGGACTGCAGCGAAGCCAGGCTGTAGAAATGACGCCGTCGGAGGCAGGGACTTCAGAACCCTAGGACCTGGGGTACTGTGGAACCTTCCAGAGAACTGTGGACGGGGAGGTGCTTCATGATTGAGAAGTGCAGCTACGATTTCCCTCCACCCTGGTCTCCTTCAGAGCCCCACCCCCAGGCTGCTGTCTTCCCTGCACCATCAGCTGGTCATGGTGTGGGTGGGGGCAGCACAGGGCCCTGTTTATACCTCCTTGTGGCCTACGCACCAAGCACAGTGCCCGCGCTGAGTCCCCTGGAGGGACAGGGAGTGCTGGGGAGACACATCCTCCGTCTGGGTGCCCCTCTTGCTGAGGGCCTGCTGGGACAAGCAGAGATGCTGCACCGTCATCTCTGGCGGCCACCTCCTCCCATGGCAGAGCTGAGGGTCCAGGTGCCCCTGGCTGCAGGAGTCCTCGGAAACCGGCAGAGAGGAAGCCTGTGTTGGGTTGGCCATCCCGTCTCACCTCCAAACCTTCCGCCCTTGTGAAAAAAGTGGGACTTTCCTCTTGAGCCTGTCCCAGGCTTGTCATCATTCCTCCCTGGGGAGGAGGGCCAGGGAGCGGGGAACTGATAGCTAAGGAGGGCCACATCACTGCACCCAGAGATGGGCACTGTTTAGTAGCGGATGTTGGGATCTAACTCCAGTTGGCATTAGCATAAAGATGGATACACCGGTTTCTGTAGATGATTCGTGTTCAGGCACAGCTTGTTCCAGCTACCCAAACAGTGTGGCCAGAGTCTTGTCTCTGCGTCCTCAGGCAGGCATTCTTCGCCTGCTCAGAGACAGTTGCCAGCAGTTCCAGGTTCCTGTGCTGTGTTTGGAGCCGGCAGAGCGGGAGGATTCCTTGTTCCCAAAGGGAAAAAGCCCCAGGACGGAGCTCCCTTATCCTGGCTGGTCTCATGTCCCTCCCTGAGCTGACGGTCTGGGACATGGCGGTGTCATGCTCTGATTGGCCAGCAGAGGGGGCCCGGCCCAACCCCATTCACACCTACTGGGCAGGCGGTTGGTGGCTGCTGGGTTCCTCCAACCCCCAGGCCGCCCCAGCACACACTGTTCTGTCGCTGCAACGCCAACTTCGAGTTTATTTTCTCTGCCCAGACTCCCAGGGAGCCTCTTGTTTATAGGTACAGGAGCGGTGCTTTCCCCATGAAGCTGACCTTGTTCAGGGTGGGTATCTGGATTCATGTCTTGCGGTGGATGCAGGTCTGGGGTCCTCGTGGTGTGGGGGACGGAGGCTCTGGCAGATGGGGCTGTCTTCTGTGTTGGAGGGTGACCATTGAGCTCCCTGGTAAGGATCATGGCTTCAGCTGGCCAGAGGTCAGTTTATCCCCTGCCCTTCCCTGACAGCCCCCGGATTGAGGGTCAGGAACCTTCTGGAAGGGATGCGGGGGCTGTCCCTCCCTTGTTCTTGGCTCTGCATGGTCTGGTGATGTGGGCAGGGGTCTTCCGGGGCAATGGAAACTGCACACCCACTGTAAATGGTCATGGGAAGGCGACAGACAGCCCAGGTGGATAACGAGGGGGGATAAACTAGGCCGGTGACATCCCCGCGACCTCCGGAGGAGTCTCAGGCGGGATGAAGGTTCTCAGGGCTGCAGGGCAGATGTTGTGACCCTCCGGTGCTTCCGTGTCATTGCACAGCACCCCATAAGGCGGCCAGCTCCGCAGTGGGCCTTCTGCAGCCTTCCAGCATCGGCCTGGGCTGCTGTCCTTACGTGGCCAATGAGAAGAGGTGTCTGGGAGGCTGGGTGTGTGGCCCCTGCCAGCCTCCAGAGCCACGGGAGCACAGTGAGGAAGGCGGGCGTCGTCAGAGCTGGGCAAGCCTGGGTCTGCCCCGGGTGTGTGGCTGCTGGTGGGGACCGGGATGGAACCCTCCTCCACAGCGTGGGGCCCTGCCTCTCCCAGCACATTGCTCTGAGCCAGTCCTGGGGCTCTTCCGAGTGCCCGGGATTCACAGTGGTGGGGGGTGGAGGTGCTTCCTGTCACCCCAGCTTCCGGGTGCTCCCAGGTGCTCCTTTCCTCTCCGTGGCTAACTCTGCTCCTCTGTCATTTCAGCTCAGCCAGCAGATCTCCTGAAGGTTCTAGATTTTCACAACTTGCCTGATGGAATAACAAAGACAACAGGCTTTTGCGCCACGCGGCGATCTTCCAAAGGCCCGGATGTCGCTTACAGAGTCACCAAAGACGCACAGCTCAGTGCACCCACCAAGCAGTTGTACCCTGGTAAGTGCCGCACCCTTCTGTTTGGGGTGGCGGGTCCCGTTGGCCCTCTGGCCTCCAGCCAGGAGCAGCGCTCAAGCCTGTGTGGTGGCAGAGACACAGGCTCAGTTTTCCAGGAAGCCCCTTTCACGAGCCCGGTTTCGTTTCACTGTTGTGAAAACGCTGTTGCAACGGTGGGACTTTGTCCTTCTGGACTGAACTGGGCTTTGTCACTGTCCTTCTCTGCTGGATGTGGGTGGGTGGGTGTGGCCCGGTGCCCTCGACCTTCTCTCAGCCGTGTCTCCGGTGGTAGCTGGGCCGCCAGGACTCCCAAGTGCAGAAGGAGTTGGATGGGTCCTGAGGGATGAGTCAAGAGAAACCTCGGGGTCGTGGGAAAGGAAGCACTTCCAGACAAAGCTTAACTGGGGGCAGTGACATGAAGAGACGATGAATCAAACGTCGTGACTCTTAGCAAGAGCACGCGAGGCTTTTAATGAGAATCAACTGCCAAATGCTGGGTCTCTGCTTTTAATTACATACCCGGAGCGAGAAGCAGCATTAGCTCTAAGAAGCAGCATTAGCTCTAAGATGCAGCATTCAAGTTGTCCCTGTCACGCAGTCATGGGGTGGCACCTGTCACAGTTAATTAAACCCTCTGGGTTTATCTGGACGTGATTAATGAGCTGATGATGGAGAACCTCATCGCCTTGCCCGAGCTGGGTGCTCATGGCCTGGACTAAAATGAGCTCCTCTTTCTGATTCAGATAAGACGGGGACGGGGCATGTAGAGCAGGTGAGTTCACTTTATGAGAAGCTCTGTAATTATTAGAAGACAGCGCAGTGTCTTTTTGGTGGACCTGGGGGTGAGTCTGGCATTGAACCCACGATCAGGGCGGTCTGTGAACGCGTCGTGGGGTTTCTGATGATCCTGTCTCCGCGGGGCCCCTGAAGGACACCCTCTTTTGAGGGGCTGTTTCTGCTTCCAAAGACTTACTCTCTGTGCACTTATCCCCAGCCATTACCCAGCCCTCCTTTACATCCGTGTGACTTTGAAGAGCTTGTCTCTGAGAGAATCTGGGCGGTTCTTTTCAAGAATGTCTTTGAGAACGAGTTATTTCAAGAAATACCTCCGAGGTGCCGAGTCCCTGCCTTGCAGCTCAGTGGAGGTGAGGCGAGGTGGCCTGGGACCCCTGGCAGCCCGCATTCACTTAAACAGCCCACCTTTGGGTGCCCGAGTGGCCCTGGGCTGTGGATCCCCAGCCTTAGGTGTGTGGAACTCATCGGCACGGACAGCCTGTCCTTGCCAAGGACCACAGCAATTTCGTTTCTCCAGGCCTCTGGAGGAGCGTTCCTAAGCTTTTGGGAGAACATCTTTTTTGGAATTAGTCACAGAATGCTCACCTGCATCTTGGCCCAGAAGTTGCACCCTTTTCTGCCCCATGACCCCGGGTTTAGAATTCGTGACCTAGAGAACCTGGGAGGGCTGGTCCAGGGAAGGGCTTAGAGAGCTGATTGCCAAGGACCCCGTGGACTCTGGGTGTGTGATAGGCTGAGGGGCACACTGGGGAAGTAAGCGCTCCTGCTTTCCAAGGATCTTCAGCCACTGTGTGTTTTTTTTTTTTTTTTTTTGAGAGGGAGTCTCGCTGTGTTGCCCAGGCTGGAGTGTAGCAGCGCGATCGTGGCTCACTGCAACCTCTTCCTCCTGGGTTCAAGCCATTCTCCTGCCTCAGCCTCACAAGTGGCTGGGATTACAGGTGCCCGCCACCACGCCCGGCTAATTTTTGTATTTTAGTAGAGATGGGGTTTCACTATGTAGGTCAAGCTGGTCTTGAACTCCTGACCTCAAATGATCCACCTGCCTCAGTCTCCCAAAGTGCTGGGATTACAGGCGTGAGCCACCATGCCCGGCTCAGCCACTGTGTTTAATCTTATCTGTGTCACCCAATTCTGGGGCACTGGCACCACACACTCACTGGACTTCATCCTTCTCTGCTGGATTATCCTGTGGCCAGAAATATTATAGTATCTCAGGAATACAGGCTAATTATTGGATAAATAATCTAGCATCAGCCGGGTGCAGTGGCTCACCCTGTAATCCTAGCACTTTGGGAGGCTGAGGCAGGTGGATCACTTAAGGTCAGGAGTTTGAGACCAGCCTGGCCAACATAGTGAAACCCCATCTCTACTAAAAATACAAAAATTAGCCAGGCGTGGTGGTGCACGCCTGTAATCCCAGCTACTTGGGAGGCTAAGGCAGAAGAATTGCTTGAACCTAGGAGGCGGAGGTTGCAGTGAGCGGAGATGCACTCCAGCCCGAGTGAGAGTGAGACTATGTCAAAAAAAAAAAGAGAGAGAGAGAAAAGAAAGAAACGGCTTGGCCGTCCAGCAGTTTCTGCATAGCAGGCTCTCTCTGCCTCCCTCTCAGCAGGGACCCCTGTCCCTGAGCAGGGCTCTTATCTACAGATCGATCGGTTTCCATGTCTGTTTTGGGCTTTTTACCAGACGCAAGGTGAGTGAGGTTATCGTGACACAGTGAAGCAGTGAGCCGAGATTGCGCCATTGCACTCCAGCCTGGGCAACGGCCACGGAGGGAGTAAGACTGTCTCAAACAAAACAAAACAAACCAGAAAAACGACACATAATCTAGGGTAAATTTCTGAGTAGTATGTGGGATTTTTTTTAAGTCCATGTTTTTTCCAGGTTTTCCAAAGTGCTGCCCTTCCTCTTCCAGGGCCTTCTGTGCATTAGCTTAGAGAGTAGAGTGGGTCCACATAAGCCAGTTGCCCCATTCATGGCAGATGAAGCTGGAGGTTGCTTGGGAAGTATTTAAGCAGGGATGTCTATGGAGTCCCTTCTGTAGGTCCCGAAGTGTTGGGTTCATAGGATGTCATTTGCCTTTGATCTGACGCCGTAGCCCACCTCCCGCTTCCGCCCGGCCCTCCGAGCAAACTCGCTACCTGTCCTCTGTGGCTCTGACTCCCTCCACCCCAGTTGGCCTGTGGGCCCCCTCAGTGGAGGGACTCAGAAGCTCACTTCAGGTTTTCTGTTTGGTTTGAGAAGTGCTCAGCCTGTAGGGGCCACACATAGGAAAGGGCTGTTTGCTTGGGACCGACGTGGCCTCGCGTCAGCCACTCGTGTGGGTCAGCCTAAGCGCTAGGGGAGCCGGAGCTGCACCGTGCCCTGTCTCGGGGAGCAGCAGCATCTGCGGGATTCTAGAGACCTGACCTGCATGGCAGCTGTAGAGGAAGAAGAGATGGTGCAGCCCAGGTAGCCACGGCAAGGCCTGGGCTGTGGTGAACTGAGTGGAGCAAAAGCAGTATCTGCAAGTATCTCTCGGCGAGAGGGGGAGGCCGCATCCAGGCAGCTGTCTCCCTGGCATCCAATCCCCTGACAAAATCCCTGAGCAGGTTCCCCATATTCCCTGAAGAGCCCACACACCTCTCGGCAACCCAGCAGCCAAGTGGCCCTGGATCACGGGGGTGGGGGTTTGGAGGCTGAGCTGAGCAGGTGACTGGGAGCCTCTACCTGGGTGCAGTGCCGCTCCCCACCCAGGCTGCACAGGCGTCGACCTCTGCCCTCCACCCACTTTGGCACCAGCTGGTCCTGTATCCCGCACTGGGCACGAACTGGCAGAGTGATCTGGGTGCCAGGGAGACACAGCCATGTACAGAACAGACGGAGCCCGGCCTCCTCTGGCCTGGGAGAGCGAGGTTCCCTAGGCCGCCCTCCTCAGGGACACCGCCCTCCCTTCTGTGCAGGCGAAGAAGCCTGTTAGCATTTTCTGCACTTGGGGGCAGGACAGAGGCTAGAATTCCCCCCTCATTCGAAGAGGGTTTTCTAGTCTTGCTCAGACCCAGCGGTCTGGGTTCTGGGATCTGTCAGACCAGCGAGCTCCACCCCGAGCCACAGTTTCTGACCGATCCTGGGTGCTGGGTATCCTGGCACCAGGGAGATGAAGCTGCAGGGACTGAAGCCCAGGACTGTGACGTGGGGGCCGCTAGTGAAGCGGGGAGGGTTGGGACTTCCTTCCTTCCCTGTGAGGTCCCAGGCCTCGGCCTCCCGTGTCTGCAGTGCGGGCATCGCCTCACAGTAAGGTGGCCTGAGACCCTGAAGGCAGCGGGCCTGGCTTCCTCACCGGGTGGCCTGAGCTCTGGGATCCACATCCCCACTGGGGGCCCGGGATCGGGCGCTCCCTGCCTTGTTGACCCAGCACTGCTTGTTTGTAATGACCCAGATCTGAGCTGTCCCCTCTGAGGATGACCAGGCGAGGCAGTGTCCCCCATGGTCACCTGACTCAGGGACCAGCCCCACTTGAGCCCACTTCCTGGATCAGCACGCAGCGTCCTCCTCGGCTCTGGTGCTGTGGGTGGGGTCCTATCCATTTTGTCCTTTGTAGGTGCCTTTTCCTCCATACCCCTCCTCTGCCCAGCCCTCTGAGACTTGCCTCCTACCCAGGGCCCTAGGCAGGGTTGGGTGGAGGCCATGGCTCTGCCCACGCCCCCCTGCCCCTTGGCTGACACCCTGTCCTCACCTGTGGCTCTCCTGCACCCCAGGGTCTGGGCTCCAGAATCAGCCTTGCTCGGGCAGAATGTCCTGCTGCTCCTCGCTGCCCCCGCCAGTACCCTCCTGCCAGAAAGTGAGGGAGCAGCCAGTCATGCCGGGCCCCAGGATCCTCCATAGGACTGTGCTGAGTGCTGGATGAGGGTCGCGGGGATGGCTGAGGACAGGGTGCCGGCTGCAGGGGCAGGCTGATGTGAGGGGAAGATGGAGGCAGCAGTAGGAGGGCAGTGTCCTCAGCCTGGGGGGTTTGCAGACCCTCTACTCACTGAGCAGATGCTCCCCACTCCCCTGCATCCCCGTAGAGCAGGATGGAGGTTCCCTCATGGCTGAGACGAGGGGCTCCCATGAAGTAAGATGTGGGGTTCCCACCTGGGTACGTGCACAGCCTCCCGTTGAGACTGGAGACTGTCTCTTTCTCACTCCATCTTTGACGCCATGGGTTGGTCCAGCCCAGGGAATATGAACCTCACTTCTGGCCATGACAAATGCAGTAAGTTTAGGTACAGGCCGGAAGGTTCCAGAACTAAGTTCTCCCTGCAGGGGCTGCCAGATGACAGCTTCCTCTCTAGGGCCCCTCACCTGTCCCACCCCAGTCTGGGACTGACAGTCCTTCCTGCATTATTTGCACTTATTATTATTGAGACAAAGTCTCACTCTGTCACCCAGGCTGGAGTGCAGTGGTGTGATCTTGGCTCACTGCAACCTCTGCCTCCCAGTAGTTGGGATTACAGGTGCATGTGCCACCACACCTGGCTAATTTTTTTATATTTTTGGCAGAGACGGGGATTCACCATGTTGGCCAGGCTGGTGTGGAACTCCTGACCTTGAGTGATCCTCCGGCCTTGGCCTCCCAAAGTGCGGGGATTACAGGCGTGAGCCACCTCACCCAGCCTGCAATTATTTAACTAATTGCAGGTTTGATGATTTCTGTTTGTATCATGGGAGTATCACTTTCTGAGGCCAGGGGCCATAAATGTCCCTTGACTGTGTCACCCCAGAACCTGGCACCAATCACTGTTTATTAGGGGACCAGTCACTGTTGATTGATGACATGATCCACTGTAGTGAGCAATCAGTGTGCTTAGTAACTGTCGGCTCAGTGTGACGCTGTTTCAACACAAATGCATTTATTGTACTCCTACTGCATACCTAAAATGCTCTAGTGCCTTTGGGCTTCAGCAAAAGTAAAAATGAAAAGCTCTGGCCGGGCGCGGTGGGTGGCTCACGCCTGTAATCCCAGCACTTTGGGAGGCCGAGGCAGGCAGATCACGAGGTCAGGAGATCGAGACCATCCTGATGAACATGGTGAAACCCCGTCTCTACTAAAAAATATACAAATAATTAGCCCGGCGTGGTGGTGGATGCCTGTAGTCCCAGCTACTCGGGAGGCTGAGGCAGAATAATCACCTGGACCCAGGAGGCGGAGCTTGCAGTGAGCTGAGATTGCGCCACTGCACTCCAGCCTGGGCGACAGAACGAGATGGAAGTCCGGAGCCCACCCCCCTCAACTGTGACTTTTCTTGGAGAAATGAAACATGAAGTGTTCAACAGCTGACTCCGTCCTCCCAGAGTGCCTGGACAGCGTAGATTATAAAATGTCAACGTCCCAGCTCATGTCATGACTTGAATGGGCCATCTCGCAGTGACAATGAATCCATTGTTATTTTGCCAGGAGAGAGATTAATGTTAAACATAATTTATCCTTTCGGGTTTTATCTGAGCTGAGAAAATTTGTTACCATAGAGATTTCAAAACTTGAGAAATGGCATTTTAATGAGCTGCAGGAGATGGGGGTTCGTGGGCCTTGCAGTGCCTCGTGCCGGAGAGATGAGTGTGCTCAACTCGTTCTTTGATCTTTTAAGATGGAAGAATGACTCTGGCACACAAGGTAGCGGTGGGGTAGGGATGGGAGCCAGGTGACCCTTTGCAGTGAGAGTGAGGGAGTGGACTCAGATGGTGACTGTGCCATTTGCCCTGGGTGCTTCAGGTGAGATCCCACCTGGCCCTCAGTGCCCCATGCCACCATGGTCCTGCTGGCAGCCTTGCCATCTGGGGCCCCCATGGTGGGTGGGCATGGCAGGTCCCACTCCCTCGACATAGGTGGAACCAGCTAAGGCCGTCATCTCCAGGGTCCCACGCCCACATGCCCACATGTGGAGGGATGATGCAAAGCCATAATCCCAGCGCTTTGGGAGGCTGAGGTGGGCGGATCACCTGAGGTCAGGAGTTCGATACCAGCCTGACCAACATGGTGAAACCTCATCTTTATCAAAAATACAAAAATTAACCAGGCGTAGTGGCATGGACCTGTAGTCCCAACTACTTGGGAGGCTGAGGCAGGAGAACTGCTTGAACCTTGGAAGCAGAGGTTGCAGTGAGCTGAGATCTTACCACTGCTCTCCAACCTGGGCGACAGAATGAGACTCTATTTCAAAAAACCCCCATAAAAAACCAAAAACAAAGCTGATGGCTTGTGTCTAGACGTGGGAGTCCTGAGCCAGTTCTTCTGTGAAACCTGCCTTTCCCAGATGGCCACACTGACTGTCATCACCCCCACCTGGGGCTGTCCCCAGCTTTGGGGGCAGGGGCCTTGGCCAGGCCCACCCGGGGCCCAGTCTCCTGCGGGAACAGCTGAGTCATGACTTGGAGCTGGCCAACACAGGGTGCCTGGCCACAGCTGTTCCCTGCCATTCCCTGTCAGCGCCTTAGTGAGAGATTCGTGACCTGCAGGATGAGCCTGCTGCTGTGGCAGCTTCCAGCGCTTACACAGGCTCTGGGTTGGCCTGTGGGGGTTTTGGAGGGTCTGCCCGGACCCTTGGGAGATCTCCCTGCAGCACCTTACAGAGGATGCAGAGGCTGCGACAGGCAGCATTCTCCTCCTGCTGGGAAGCCTCAGGATGCTGTGGGACGAGGTGTCTTCAGCGTCCCCTTCTCCACAGTGTGGACCCTGCAGCTGTGCTGGAGTGGCCAGGGGCAGAGGCGATGAGGTTGCTGCCTGCCTTGCCACAACTTTGCCAGCAGAGGGTGCTCACGGATAGCCGCCGTGCAGGCGCTGCTGCTGCAGATCCAGATTCTGCTGCCCCATGGGGTCAGGGGCTTCTGGGCCACCTGGTTAACCTTTATCCACACTTCTAAAGAAGGGGTGGGTCTGATAATGGATTCCTGATGGCTCAAGTCCCCTCACCAGATCCCAGCCCTCCGTAGCGGTGCTGCTTGTGGGGCCGCTCCAGCAGCAGGTCCTGGGCCCCTTCCCTGGCACGTCCCTGTGACACTCTGCTGGGATGCTCCTTCTGGCTGGTTCTGAGGAGCCCACAGCCTTAGGCCCAGCACTTTTGGCTGGCCCAGTGGCATCAATTAGCTACAGGCCCTCCCTCACCCCCAGGCTTTTGGCAGAACTGCAGGTGGTCCAGGGTGAGAGCATCACCACCTTCGCCACCAGGATCGATGGACAGGAGGGGCCAGGGCTCCCGGTCATGCCCACGGATGAGGGGCAGACATGTGGGGTGGGCTTAGGTGCTGGTGGCCGGGCCAGCCTGGGTCTGCCTTTTAATAACCTCAGATTGCTTCTGGCAGGTGTTGTAAGAGGTAATTTCTCCTGTTCACATACTAAGGATTTTTTTTTTTCTAATTTTAAATTTGGATTCAATTCTTTTGATTAATTTCCACTTTTTCTCTGTTTTGCATATCAACCAGGAGAGGTCACGAAGTACAATTCTAGTGGCAGTCTGAGGCTGGTGCTTCCCTTCTCCCTTCCTCTGCTTCCTCCTTCCATCTCCCTCCCTCCCTTCCTTGCATGCTTAGTGGTGAGACCCCATGGAGTGTACAAAGATGCCTGAGAAGCAGCCTCCGCCCAGAGGCAGCTCATAGCCCAAGAGGTTCTCCTGAGGGTCGACACACAGATGGGTTGAGGCGTAGGAGCTGAGGACAGGGTGTTGAGGGCTCCTCAGCTGGAAGGACTGGTTGTGTTTCATGGAGGAGTTTGCATTTGCACTGAATCTTGAAGGGGGCAGGATTGACCAAGTGGGAGCAGGGAAGGGCTGCAGGAACAGTTTGATCAAGGGGCAGAAGTGCATCAGATGACAGTGCCCTACAATGGGCAGCACAGCTTCCCAGGGCCCCGGGCTGGCTTATTTGCAGAGAGCCATGGCTGGGCGTGGTTGGGGGGGCTCCCCGACTGCCTTCTTATCTCTGTGCTCTGTTCCAGCGTCTGCATTTCCCGAGGACTTCTCCATCCTAACAACTGTGAAAGCCAAGAAAGGCAGCCAGGCCTTCCTGGTCTCCATCTACAACGAGCAGGGTATCCAGCAGATTGGTCTGGAGCTGGGCCGCTCTCCCGTCTTCCTCTACGAGGACCACACGGGGAAGCCTGGCCCAGAAGACTACCCCCTCTTCCGGGGCATCAACCTGTCAGATGGCAAGTAAGTGGGCACTTCTGGGCAACTGTCCTCCTGCCGGAGTGGGAATCAGGTCAGCTCATACGACTGACCAGATGCGGGGCACAGTAGAGGACTTGCAGCAGCCGGTACCGAGACTCCCACAGACGCCACAGCAGAGGAGAGGGCGCTGGGGTTGGAGTCCTAAAACCTGGGTTATGGTCTTGATTCATCCTCTGTGGCTTTGTGGAGTTCCTTCTCCTTCCTGGCCCTCCATTGCCCCTTTGTAAAGTGCACTAAAGCACATGAAATTCCAGCCTGTTTGTGTCAGAAGGGACACAGGAAATGGTGAGGTTATACCCAACCTTTTCCAGAAAGGATTTAAGGTATCCTTCAAGGACACATAGGAGTGGGAGTGAGCATGAGGAGAAGGCGGGTCGTGCCAGGGCGCTCTGTTGGGTGCGGACCTCAGCACCAGGAGTTGTCAGTCGCCTCTTTCGTGGTCAGCACATGTGAGGTCATGCCTGACAATCTGGGAAGGCCTTCAATACATGATATCTGAATTCTTCGCTAAGACTTTCGGACAGATCCACTCATTCCACCATTTCCTGTCCATACCCCGTCTTCTCTGGCTGCCTGCGGTTTGCCACTGGGGTTCAGAGGGCACATGACGAGTGCTCTCATGCACATAGCAAAATGCAACGACCGCCGTCCTGCCCTTCTCCAGCTGTGACCGTGCCACAGGGACCCCGCTCCCCACTCCCGAGCCCGTGCTGAGCACTGCATGCTCCCCCTTTCCCCTTTCACTTGGGCTCCCGGATGGGCTCCCAGGGTTCAGACAGCTGTCCTTGTCTGAGGGACGAGGATTCTGGGGAATGAGTAGATCTCATGGCACGTGGGGTTGCCTTAACTTGTCCGATTCCAGAGGCCGGGCCTTGATCCCCTCCACCCCACCACGTTCGTGCAGGAAGTGGGCCTTCTTCCTGTGTCTCGAGGAATTTGCCACAAAATCGCTTGAGCTGGCGTCTGTGATCCAAGCCCTGTCTTCACCGTCTGTTTCTCTGCAGGTGGCACAGAATTGCTCTCAGCGTCCACAAGAAAAATGTCACTTTGGTCCTCGACTGTAAAAAGAAGACCACCAAATTCCTCGACCGCAGTGACCACCCCATGATAGACGTCAATGGCATCATCGTGTTTGGCACCCGGATCCTGGATGAGGAGGTGTTTGAGGTGAGCAGGAGGGCAGACCACCCCCTGTGCCCACCCAGGGCACTCCTCGTATGGAGCCACTGTGACTGCTGTTGGAGAGGGCTCCTCGGGCAGGGACCAGCTGGTGGTCCACTGTGGTAACAGTCTCTGTTGGTCAGGAGCCTCTGCTGCTGTCCTAAGGGATGTTTGTGGCTTTCAGAAATGGAGGGGCCAGAGCTGCTGTCGCCTGTAGGCCGTGTGGGGATGGCAGTGGCCGCCCTTGTCCCAAGGGCCCAGTATGTGAGTCTCCTGAGTGCTGGCTTGGAAAGGACAGGGGATTTGTCCAGCCTCATGCTGAGGCTCCTGGAAACATGCAGACTTCTGCCCTCTGTATCTGGGGGCCCATCCTCTGGGTGAGCTTGAAGGGCAGAGCTGGGCCACTGTGTGGATGCACCAGGAAGACCTATGCCGACCCAACTCAGGCTGGCCTCACTCCAGAGTCTAGCTGTGTCCAGCCAGGGGCCTTGATTTCCTGGGGAATGCCTCAGAGGCTTGGGAGTGGGGGCCTGAGCTGGGTGGGCTCTGGGACCCTCCCTTCAGCCCATGGAGCCCTTTATAGTTTGGGGTTCTGCATGAGAATGCTCTGTTCCACTGCCAAGAAACAGGTTGAGAGCCCCTGCAAGTGACCAGTGATCCCCAGCTGCCCCGGGTGGGGGCCTTGGAGTCACCGGGAGCCTGGGCCCTGCCTCCTGGGGTGACAGCCTGCACAGGGTCCTGAACTCTGCACTTCCCAAGGGCACTGCAGTGACCGTTGTCCCTGCAGCTTGGGTTAAGCGGCAGCCAGGACTCCTCCACTGGGCTGCTTTTTTGGTTGATGTAAGTCGGGTTTTGCAGAAGATTTGGTTTGCACCCAGGGCTCTGTGGCTAAAACCTGTTCGAAAGCCACTGGCTTATATGGTCTCCAAGGGCCATCCCGGCTCTGGGATTTCCTCCTCCAGGGCTGCAGAGATGGGACATGATAGGGCAGTGTCTCCTTCCTAAATCCCCAAGCGCTGGCGTGAGCTCCTGGCTGTGTCTACACATCGGTTCTACATCCAGCTGCCCCTGTTTCATGGCTGAGGTGGGGTCCCCAGGCCCACGTTTCTTCTCGGTGAGTCAGGGTCACCAAAGCAGACACCATGTTGACTCAATCTTGGTGCTGTGCCAAGGGCACGCTAAGGAGACATCACACGTACTGAGTTCATTTCTGTGTTAAAGGTAGTGATGTCCGCTCATGGGGACGGGCACAGTTGAACTGGCTCTGGGGCTTTGAGCGTGTGAGAATAGGGCAATTCTGAAAGTCTCACCTTTCTAGAAAATCATACTGGGGGCCCGGCGCGGTGGCTCAAGCCTGTAATCCCAGCACTTTGGGAGGCCGAGACGGGCGGCTCACGACGTCAGGAGATCGAGACCATCCTGGCTAACACGGTGAAACTCCATCTCTACTAAAAAAATACAAAAAAAACTAGCTAGGCGTGGTGGCGGGCGCCTGTAGTCTCGGCTACTCGGGAGGCTGAGGCAGGAGAATGGCGTAAACCCGGGAGGCAGAGCTTGCAGTGAGCTGAGATCCGGCCACGGCGCTCCAGCCTGGGCAACAGAGCGAGACTCCGTCTCAAAAAAAAAAAAAAAAGAAAAAGAAAATCATACTGGGGACCGCGTAGTATGACTGTGAGCTGGACATTCCGCAGAGCGCTGGCCTCGGGGCAGGCCCACCAGGGCTGGACTCCCAGCTCTGTTGAGTGTTGGGTTTGGGCCTCGGGCACACTGCTCTGCTATTTCTCCATCTTAGCGTTTCCATCTGTAAAATGGGATCACAGATGTGGCTGCTTCATGAGCTGTGGCAAAGGTTCCATGAGGTCGAATGCAGTGACACACCAGCACACTGCCTCCCTTACAGGAAGCCCTGGCTTAATGTCAAATGCAGTTGTTCTGGATATTAATCCAGGGTCAAGGCAAGCAGAAAGGCAGGACAGACCCAGTGCAGACGGCAGAGGAATGATCAGAAGAGCCACCTTCTGCGGAACGAGATGGGCCTGTTAGAAGAAGCCGGGAGTAGGTGTGAAGGTGGTAGAGATTCTGCTGAACCTGCAGTTGGCTCTGCATCAGGTTCCAGGAAGCTATAGCCTGAGGCTTCCGTAGAGTAGGGCAGGTGCTTGGGTCCTGCTGGCACAGCCAGATTTTGCAAGTTATTGAGACACACCCTCCGGGCACACTTCTGACCAGACCTGCCTAGATGCCTGGAAGGAACTGCGGGCGCAGGAGCCGTCCTCAGCCAGGCAGGAGGCAGCTTCTGGGCTATTCTGGGGAGCTGGGGTTAAAAGCTGCCTTGGGGGTCACACAGGCTGGGATCGAGTGCTGGTTTTGCCTTTTGCTGGTGGGAGGATCTAGACAAAGCAGGTGACATTGATGAGCTTTAAGACTCATTTGTCAAACATGGGTCACAGTAAGGCTACCTGCAGAGCTGCAGGGGAGGTTCTGGGCTTGGCCTGGGCACCTGCCAGACCCGCCCCCACCGCTGCCTGTTGTTCTGTGGGTCGAGACCCTGCCTCGGGTTTTTTTTGTTTTTTTTTTGTTCTTTTTTGAGACAGAGTCTCGTTCTGTCGCCCAGGCTGGAATGCAGTGGCGTGATCTCGGCTCACTGCAAGCTCTGTCTCCTGGGTTCACGCCATTCTCCTGCCTCAGACTCCCAAGTAGCTGGGACTACAGGCGCCCACCACCACGCCTGGCTAATTGTTTGGTTTTTCAGTAGAGACGGGTTTCATCGTGTTAGCCAGGATGGTCTCGATCTCCTTGTGATCCGCCCGCCTCAGCCTCCCAAAGTGCTGGGATTGCAGGTGTGAGCCGCCGCGCCCAGCCCCCGTAGTGCTGGGATTGCAGGCCTGAGCCAGCGCACCTGGCCCCCAAAGTGCTGGGATTACAGGCCTGAGCCACCATGCTCGGCCCCCAAAGTGCTGGGATTGCAGGCGTGAGCCACCGCACCTGGCCCCCAAAGTGCTGGGATTATAGGCCTGAGCCACCGCACTCTGCCCCCAAA
>NW_012117821.1:3764550-3772639 GCF_000951035.1 Colobus angolensis palliatus | reverse complement strand
GATCTCCTGACCTCGTGATCCGCCCGTCTCGGCCTCCCAAAGTGCTGGGATTACAGGCTTGAGCCACCGCGCCCGGCCTCTTCGTTGATATTCTAACCGAGCAGGAAAAACTGTTTTCCCAAAAGCAGACGTCTGTGAAGAGTCCCTTACCACAGGGAAGCACTAGAAATCCGTGTTCAGGACTGGGTTTGTATCCTGGCTCCACTGTTGCCCAGTGATGAGATCTCGGGTGAGTTGTCTAACTGCTCTGAGACTCAGTTTCCCCATCTGTAAAATGACAATAATAGTACCCACCGCATTTGTGTGTGTGTGTGTCTGTGTGAGGCACCGTGAGAATTAATCCAGGAAAAATGCCAACGAGTGGCTGACAGCAAACATGCCATAGTTTACCTACTTTATTACCAAAGAATGAAAGTAACGTGCAGTTTTCAAAAGGAAATGCCTCTTGAATGTAGAAGGCTGTTTTTCTACCCCGACTTGTTCTTCCAGGGAACGGTGCAGGTCTCACGCTGCAGCTGGTGCCTGGCAGGCTTCTGGTCGAAACAGTAGGTCACAGATAGGTTCTGAATCCTGTGTTTCTGGTGAGCCATTTTTTCCTGTCGTGGAATTCGATTGGAGCCAGAGTGGCTGCCAGGAACGAGAGGTTTTTATTGACCGCAAGTTTTTAATGGTCTGGAGGAGGTCTTTTCCTAGCCCCAGAGTTTCCTGGCTGTTAGCTGTGCTCACGTTGGAAAATTGGACCTGTCTCTCTTAATGAAGTCCAGCAGGATCAGCGATGCCTTCAACTGCCCCAAGCATCTTTCCCTTTTTCTTTTTCTTTAACAGCGTGAGGAGGAAGTTCGGTGAGTTGGCCTCAGAGTCCCAGCCACCTTTTGTCTCATTGCACGTGGAAGAGAATTTCTATTTCTTTTGAAATAAAAGTGATTTATCTCTGCTTTCCAGCGGGCTCCACGTAACAACACCTCCCATCTCAGCCGCTTGGCTGCTCTAGAAGGCTCTAAAAACGAGGGGCTGGCACTGTTGAGACATATTCCTCCAGCAGCCCCAATCTTCCCCTGGAAGGACGACTTTCGCTCTTTCAAAGCCAATCTGTTCTGTGCTTAGATTGGTACCAAACAGGGATTTACCAAACTCTAAGAGAGTTCATTTAAACAGGGACTACGGTTTTTCCTGGGATGTGTGTGGCTCCATAGAGGCCCCCTTTGTCCAAAGTGATGCACCCTTGAGGGACAGGGGAAGACAGAGACCCTCAGGGCCAAGACACATGTGTCTCCCGCAGTGCAAGGCCAGTGCTAACGGCTGGTGCTGTGCCCGCCGCCTCCCTGGGTATAGACGCAGGGCCTGAGTGTGTGGCCTTGGCCATGTCAGCAGACCCCTACACCTGTAGACCAACCCCTCACTGCCTCCCAGTCCCTGAGTCTGGTTTTGGCGGGGCAGCCTTGCCATGCAGGGGAAGTGGGACACTGCCGTCCCTCACAGAGCCATGCATGAAGGAAGTGATGGGCATGGAGGGCGTGCTGCTGGCAGGTCCCGCCAGCCTTGGACTTCCTTCCCTGCTGGTGACTTGGAGCCCCGTGTCCTCATCTGTAAAATGGGGCAATAGGGCCAACGCTGTTGGATTTCGGGTTGGTGAGATCAAATCTGTGTTAGATGCGAGTACCTCCAAGGGCCGCAGGGAACCACCTTGTCCTGGGTGTTCGGCAGTGAGAGCTGCTCTCTGGCCCATTGTCAGTGGTCATCTGCCAGTGACAATGGGCCAGAGGTGGCCCGCCATCCACAGTGGCACTGTCCTGAGCTGTCCCTTTTCTCAGCTTTTCTGGACTCCCCTTATGAATTAACTGCCCTGAGTCCTGCCTGAGCCCTCAGGAGGATGGAGCCACTGAGAAGCCCAGGGGGAAAGAACTGGCTTAGGATCCCGCCAGCCCCAGCTAGGGCGAGTGCTCCAGGGCGCCTCCTACTGGTGCCTGCACCTGCCATCACAACAGACCCTCGGCAAGGTGTGGGTTCACAGGCCCGTGTCCTCCTCCCCCAGCAGCGTCCCCCTGTGGAGCTGGCAGGAGACCCCCCTGGCATGGGCTCTGTCTCCTAGGATGGGGGGGGATGGCCAAGTTCTTCTCATGCTGCCTGTTCCCAGGGCGAGTATGCGGGAGCTGCCTGGGACATCGTCCTGCGAAGTTCTCATCCCAAGTCTTGTCCCTTCTGGATGTGCCAGTGCCCTGGGGCCAGCACTGGTGTGGGAGGAGGACTCAGGGCATTGCTCCCCAACCCCCAGGTTTCCAGAGATGCTGGGCAGGCCCAGGACCACTGTGCAGGAAGTGGGAGGCAGAGGGGCTGTCCCCTCCCCCCACAAATACGGGAAAGTCTTTTGATCCAGAGCGTAGTCAGGAACGAGCTTTGTGTTTTCGGAAACATGGCCTCAGTGGCCAGGGAGAGCGTGGGGCATCCTGCAGAAGGTGGGGATGGGTGAGTTACCTTCGCAGGCAAGGAGAAGGTGGATGGGAGAGCAGTCAGGGCCCACCCCCACTGTGCCACAGAAGGAGAGAGTCTTGCTGCCACTTCACAGCTTGGGAAGCCAGCACCAGGGAGGTTGAGTCACTTGCCTAAGGTCACTCAGCAAAATGACAGCAGATTGGGACCTCAGAAAACATGACATGACCGTCCCCAGCCTGGAAGGGATCCCAGGGATGTCATCCTGGGAAGTTCTCATCCCAAGTCTTGTCCCTTCTGGATGTGCCGGTGCCCTGGGGCCAGCACTGGTGTGGGAGGAGGACTCAGGGCATTGCTCCCCAACCCCATCCTTGGCCATCCCACCCCATCCTAGGAGACAGAGCCTATGCCAGGGGGTCTCCTGCCAGCTCCACAGGGGGGCGCTGCTGGGGAAGGAGGACAGGGGCCTGCAAACCCACACCTTGCTGAGGGTCTGCTGTGATGGCAGGTGCAGGCACCAGCAGGAAGCGTCCTGGAGCACTCGCCCTAGCAGGAGACTGGACTCAGGCTGGCCTGACAGCACTGTGGGCCCCTGCCTGGCATTCTGTTCTCATAGCCCTCCCTGCACAGGCCCTGAGGACCCTGGAGTCCCCTGGCCTGTGGGGTCTGTGAAACCCTGGAACCTTCCAGGAAGAGCCAGCATAAGCTGTTAGCACGGGCAGAGGGCCCAAGAGTGTCCCTCCTGTGTGTGACAGGTGACCTGGACCCGCCAAGTCCCTGTCCCAGCACCTTTCCCAGCCTGGGATGGGCAGCACGGGGCTGCCTGGCTGTTGATCTGGAGGCTCCATGCACCCCTCTAGAGTCTCACCTCATCTGTGGGACCTGAGCCAGCCAAGTGATCCACGTCGGGGAGGCTGGGAGGCGGGACTAAGAGGGGTCTGGGGTGCCTCTGCCTTGAGGTCTGCCATGAAAGTCCCCTCCCCCAGTGAGCTATGACCAGGAGCTGCCATGGAGGGGATGAGAACTGCCCTGGGGGACGGCCGGCCAGCGAGTTCTGGGCCAGGAGCCAAATGTGCTTTTAAGCTGTTGAAGGTTTCAAGGGGCAACAAGGCCAAACGACTATAAACTCCAGCTCTCCCTGCAAAACTCCTGGGTGCTGGCGGGAAAGTGATGGCGTCGGCTCCAAGCTCGAACGGTCTTCCGTCTGTCTGCCTTCATTTCAGCCTTTGAAAAACACCAAGCGGTTTACCTAATCCCTGATTCCCTTTTTCCAGGGGCCTGGCTTTTCCACTGACATGTTCTTTCTGGAATTTCGCTCTCCCGGGGCAGGAGTGGGGCCTGTGCTGAGGGGGCCTTTCTCAGCCATCCACGGAGGTACCCTGGGATTGCCGTGAGCAGGAACGTCCCCCAGGGCATCAGGCCCTTCAGTGTCAGGGCCTCGAAGGGGAGAGCAAGGGCTTTGTTAGAAGCCCAGGTCCACGTTTGCTGTAACTTCCCAGACCGGGGCCCTTGGAGCCTCTGGACCCTTCCAGAACGACCTTACTGCTCACTGGCTTGCTGATGGCTCCCTGGGCTGCCTGTGGGATGCAGCAGGTAGGAGCCAGGCTTGGGTCTAGGGCGGCTCCAGAGCCCGCAGCCCATCACTGGGCAGCCGGGGAAGCCCCCGGGGAGGGAAGCACAGCCGTGAAGGTGAGCAGACTTCCCGGCACGCAGGCGGGCGAGACTGGGGTGCTGAGCTGTGTGTGGCTGGCGGCTCCCGGGACACGAGGGGACTCTGCTGAGGACCTTTCCTCCTGGTGGGGGAAGGGCTGCGGGGCTGGGAAAGCCCACCTTGCCGGAACTTTCCTGGGCCCTGCTGCTCAGCCTCCACTTGATGAGCTGTGTTCCCCTGTGAGAGGAGTGGGGAGGTGTCCAGGAAGGGAGGGCTTTCCCCGCCTTGGAAGCCGCCCAGAGGGGCACATTTGCGGGGCTGGCTGGGCCAACTCTGACTTGGGACATGAGATGGATGTGATGTGTGCACCTGGGTGGGGAAGGGCACTCCACCACCTTGGGCAGTCCCAGGCACCCTGCTGTGTCGTCTCTGCGCCTCCATCCTCACTGGCCAGGCAGCGTAGATGGGCCAGATGTTCCTCTGCCAGGGCTTCTCGGGGGCAGTGTATGCCTGCCCCTCCCGAGTCCTGGCCCAAGCCCCTGCTGCTGCCTGCCCAGTGCGTCTGCCATTGCAGGTCACTGCAGCTCCCTGGGGGGCTCTGGTGCACCTGCACTGACACAGGGCACTGTCACCCGTCTAGGTCCTCGGTCCAAGACCCCCATCTACCCAGCCCTGCTGTCTCCTTAGCATCCCCTGGTACTTTCTGTAGGAGCCACCTCTACTGTCTCAGGCCACCTGTGTGGCAGCCCAGACCCCACCCTGGCAGTGGTGAGGCAGCCCCTGGCAGTGGAACACTAGAGGGTGAAGGGCAGAGGCCCCTTGTCACATCTTCAGCTCTGCCCACTTTGCGGAGACCTCCTCTTGCTCCTGGAAAGGACAGGGACACTGCACTCTGCATGATCTCCTGGGACTGCTGCAAGCAATTGTCACAGCCTGGTGGCAAAACAGCAGAGATTTATCCTCTCCCAGCTCTGAGGCCAGAATTCCAAGATCGAGGTGTGGGCGGGGCCGTGCTCCCTCTGAAGGCTCTAGCGGCGGGCCCTGCCTGCCACTTCCAGCCCCAGGTGGCTCCAGACACGCCTTGGCTTGTGGCCGCGTTGCCCCAGCCTCTGCCTCCATCTTCACACGGCCTCTCTCTTCCCCCTGTGTCTCTCCTCTGTGTGGCCCACAAGGATACTTGTTGGATTTAGGGCCCACCCTAATTTAGGATGTTCTCATTTCCAGATCCTTCATTCCATCTGCAGTGATCTTATTTCTAGACAAGGTCACCTGTGGATCTAGTTTCAGGGAGTTCCGACCTGGACGCATCCCTCGGGGCCATCAGTCAGCCACTTCCCTACACCAGCGTGGAAAAGGGGTTTTTCTCTCTTAAATTCCCACAGAGCACGTGTGCTTAAAAGTGAGCCTCTGGGCATGCATATGAGCCTCTCGCAGAGGCTTCAGGGTGGACTGCTGAGCTGTGCCTGACTGAGGAGGGGCAGGTGGGCTACTTGGCGGTTGGTCAAGCCCTGTGGGCATCTCCCTGGTGCAGTAGGCAGCTGCCTGGCTGACTGGAACCAGTGTGTAGTTTGGTATTGGGGTACATTTTCATTTGCAGTTCTGGTCTAGGGAGGCCTGAGCAGTGAGTGAGTGAGGCCTGGACTCCTCCCTGCCGCAGGTGGCTGGTGACCCGCCTGGCAGGTGCCAGTGACCCTGCTGGTGATCTGTGTGGCACCCAACAGGGAGGGGTCCAGAGACCCCACAGAGTTGGGCAGGGCCTGCCTCTTCCCATGTGCTGTGGGGTCTGGCCCCTCCTGCTGCCTGGCCCGAGATTTGGGCTTCAGGTTTGTTCCATGGAAAATGTGAGCCACAGACCCATCTCCCAGCCCAGACGGGAATGATGTCATCTCAGGAGCCGGCCTTATCCAAGGATATCTTGCTGGGCTGATGGTGGATGTTCTGATCCACAGTTCCCAGAAGACGGCACCGAGGGGCTCTGGGAAGGGACGCATGATGCTGGAGGGTCTCTGGAGGGGGGTGCCCAGGGCACGCAGGGCCGCGGTGGAGGGGAAGCAAAGGGGCAGGGTGTCCCCTGTGGGAGGGCCCAGTGACTGAAAGCAGAGGAGCTGCCATCAAGCGGCCGAAGGGTGAGGGGGCCCATGAATGTGATGTCCTTCTTCAGCACCATGGCCAAGGGGCATCTGAGGGAGCCACAGTCAAGCCCCAGCCCTCCATCCATCCTTCCCACAGTTTTCAGCCAGCCTGAACCTCAGTTTCCTCAGCTGGAAAGTGGGGATGTCAGGCTTGTGGTTGCGGATGAAAGGAGGCAAAGCCGGTGCGGCCAGCCCTGTGGTCACTCAGCGAGGTGGCAGGTGCGCTGCTGTGTGCTGGCAGGCTCTCCTGCTGGCGCCTGGGATGGTGGCTGTTATGATGATGAGGATTGTGGTTATGGCGATTGTGCGGTATTTTCATGGCATCGCCGTCAGCACCATTAACCCTATCTCACTGAAAGGGGTGTGAAGCTCAGTGGGCAGGTGGGGGAGCCAGGACCCAAGCCTGCTCCCCATCAAGGCACCCTGTTTGTTGGGTGCAGTGGTGAGGGAGGGGCCCCTTTTTTTGGGTGCAGTGGTGGGGGAGGGGCCCCATTTCTTGGCTGCAGTGGTGGGAGAGGGGCCCCATTTGTTGGGTGCAGTGGTGAGGGTTGGGCCCCGTTTTTTGGGTGTAGTGGTGGGGGAGGGGCCCCATTTGTTGGGTGCAGTGGTGGGGGAAGGTCTCCGTTTTTTGGGTGCAGTGGTGGGAGAGGAGCCCCGTTTGTTGGGTGCAGTGGTGGGGGAGGGGACCACTTGGTGGGGCAGCCACACGGGAGGCCAGGAAGGGAGCTCCCACAGCTGGCCTCCACCTTCCACAGCCGTGTGCCTCTGCACATGAATTGCTCGGTCGGCCCTTTGGTGCCTCAAAGAAGCCCCTGTGGGCCTGTGGAGTCAACTTAGAGGCCAGGTTGGCTCCATTTCCTGTCTAGGGGAGGCCACCTGGCTCTTCCTCAGACCCGAGCAGACGGTCCATGTGGCCAGGCCGGTGACACCCCACTTGCAGAGCCTGGGTGGTGTCCTGTAGACCATGTGGCTGGGGTGTGGGGCTGTGTCTTGCCAGCCAGGTGTGCTAATGAGTGAGTCTTGATCCCAGAGCAGGTGGAAAATCCGTTTCAGAATCACTTTTCTGCCAGCACCCTCTGGTCTGTTTGAAAATCCAGCAGTTGCGAAGGGCTGCTCTGTTCTAACACTGCACCCCACGGGCCCAAGCGCTAAGCTGGGTGGGGCACTGGGAGCTGGTGCAGTGGCCACTGCTTGTTCAGAAAACCCAAGGCTGTGAGATGGAGGAGCCAGAGAGGTAACGCCACCTGCCTAAGGTTACACAGCTGGGAACAGGCAGGGCAGGACTTCAGCCCAGGCCTGGAGCTTTCTGGGTTGAGTTCCCATACTCAGATGAAGAGGGGCAGGGCTTGGGGTCCCATATGGGAGACTTCTGCCTGGGTCCTGTCTCCTTACTCTCATGACCCCTTCTTGCATCTCCTGATCCAAGTCGCCACTCTTCAGTCATATCTCCTGTGTCCCCTTTCAGCATCTCGTTCTCCAGCCCTATAGAGTCAGTGCCTGGCCCTCCCCGCAGGTGGATGGCCCTGGGCCTGAGTCTTACCCACCCAGGACTCCTGGGCCTGTCTGTGAGTGCCCGACAGGACATGAACCCCTTTTACCCTGGCCCCTTTCCTGTCCCCCTCCTGCCTGTTCCTGCTCCTTCCCCCTCTTTCCTGTCCCCCTCCTTCCTTCCCCCTCCTTTTTGCCCTCCTTCCTGCCCCCCTCCTTCCTGTCCGCCTCCTTCCTGTCCCCTTCTTCCTGTTCCCCTTCTTCCTTCCTTCCTCTTTCCTGTCCCCCCTCCTTCCTCCCTCCCTTCTTCCTATCTCCTTTCCTTTCTTCTCTCTCCTTCCTGTCCCTCCTCTTTCCTGTCCCCCTCCTTCCTGCCCCTCTTCTTCCTGTC
>NW_012117821.1:3762642-3763880 GCF_000951035.1 Colobus angolensis palliatus | reverse complement strand
TCATGTTCAGCCCTGAGTTGCTGCTTTTTGTTCAAATGGCCCCACCCTGTCCTCTGCTGGGGTTTCCTTGACCGTGGGGACCAGGTCTCCCCTGGACACCTTTGTCCAGGTGCTCCCAGCCCACACCCATCCTGGCTGTGTCTGCAAGTGTGTCCTCCAGAAGGGCCTGTGGGTGACCAGGCTGCAGCCGGGGACTCCCAGCGCTTCTGGAGCCCTGGACTCTCCAAACAAGGCATGATTCCCGCCGCGCCCCGCGGCCTCTCTCCAGAGCCCTGACTGCCTGCCGTCCATGCCCGTGGGAGGCTGTGTGTTTGGAAATATGTTTTGGAGCTGAGAAGTGCAGGTTTTCCTGCGAGCTAGCCACGTGGCCTCACCCTGCCTCTCTCATGTCCGATAGTGAGTGTTTCCCTAGAGGCAGTCTGAGCCATGCCTCGGGATGTCTGAGCAGGATATCTGAGCCCTACCCCACTGGCTTCATGCTGTCAGGGAGCCTGGGTCACAGGCCCATTTACTCACCACAGGGTGTGATGGTGGGAAGAGGGTGGAGCAGCCTGGCTCCTACCATAACCCCAGAGCACTCCTCCCTCCCGGCCTGCAGCCACAGCAGGGCTGTGTGTGCTCCACAGGGAAGTGCGGGTCCTCCTGATGGTGGCTGATTTGCAGAGACACCCGGGAGTCGCATCTGTCACTGTCCCCATCACAGGCAAAGCCATCTTACTCTATTGGTTGACAGAATGAAGACTCAGAAGATCTTTCAAGCTGGGACTATGCTCTGGAACAAGGAAATGAAATTTGATCAGGATAAACATGAGCTTCTGCCCTTGGTTTCAGAACAATCAATTGTACAAGCACAGGGCCAGGAGAAGTGGCAGGGTTTTATATGAAAGTATTTTATATGAAAAAGACTTAGGGGTTTGTGGGTGTCAACCCCATTAATGAACATCAGTGTGGTGCAGCGGCCACAGGAATGCACGGTCACAGGTGGTATTAGGGATGGAAGGCAGAGTGATCTCAGGTCTGGAAACTGTGCTGAATGGAAGCTGAATAGAAAGAACTGGGGTCTGAACCTGGGACAGAGAAGGTTGGTGGAGTGGAGAGTGGGTGGGTGGCCCGAGTGTGGGGTCTTGTCCAGAGGAGAGGGGATGTCAACCCCATTAATGAACATCAGTGTGGTGCAGCGGCCACAGGAATGCACGGTCACAGGTGGTGTTAGGGACGAAAGGCAGAGTGATCTCAGG
>NW_012117821.1:3757319-3758192 GCF_000951035.1 Colobus angolensis palliatus | reverse complement strand
TGGTTATGCTGGTGATGGTGGTGGAGATGATGGTGGTAGTGGTGGTGTTGCTGGTGAAGGTGGTGGTAGAGGTGATGGTGGTCATGCTGGTGATGGTGGTGGAGGTGATGGTGGTAGTGGTGGTGATGCTGGTGGAGGTGGTGATGGAGGTGATTGTGATGGTGTGATAATGGTGAAGGTGGTGGAGGTGATGATGGTGGTGGTGATGGTGATGATGGTGATGATGGTAGTGGAGGTGATGGTGGTGGTGGTGGTGATGCTGGTGGAGGTGGTGATGGAGGTGATTGTGATGGTGTGATGATGGTGAAGGTGGTGGTGGAGGTGATGATGGTGGTGGTGATGGCGATGATGGTAGAAGTGGTGATGGAGGTGATAGTGGTGGTGGTGATGCTGGTGAAGGTGGTGATAGAGGTGATGGTGATAGTGGTGGTGATGCTTGTGGAGGTGGTGATGAAGGTGATAGTGGTGATGAAGGTGATGGTGGTGGTGTGATGCTGGTGGTGGTGGTGGAGGTGATGGTGGTGAAGGTGGTGATGCTGGTGAAGGTAGTGGTGGAGGTGATGGTGGTGGTGATAGTGTTTCTGGTGAAGGTGGTGGTGGAGGTGATGGTAGTAGTGGTGGTGATGCTGGTGGAGGTGGTGGTGGAGGTGATGCTGGTGGTTTCATGGTGATGGTGGTGTTGCTGGTGAAGATGGTGGTGGAGGTGATGGTGGTTATGCTGGTGATGGTGGTGGAGATGATGGTGGTAGTGGTGATGATGCTGGTGGAGGTGATTGTGATGGTGTGATGATGGTGAAGGTGGTGGTGGAGGTGATGGTGGTGGTGGTGATGGTGATGATGGTAGAAGTGGTGATGGAGGTGATGGTGGTGGTG
>NW_012117821.1:3754879-3756823 GCF_000951035.1 Colobus angolensis palliatus | reverse complement strand
ATAGTGATTTTGGTGAAGGTGGTGGAGGTGATGGTAGTGGTGGTGATGCTGGTGGAGATGGTGGTGGAGGTGATGCTGGTGGTGTCGTGGTGATGGTGGTGTTGCTGGTGAAGGTGGTGGTGGAGGTCATGGTGGTTACACTGGTGATGGTGGTGGAGATGATGGTGGTAGTGGTGGTGTTGCTGGTGAAGGTGGTGGTGGAGGTGATGGTGGTCATGCTGGTGATGGTGGTGGAAGTGATGGTGGTAGTGGTGGTGATGCTGGTGGAGGTGATTGTGATGGTGTGATGATGGTGAAGGTGGTGGTGGAGGTGATGGTGGTGGTGGTGATGGCGATGATGGTAGAAGTGGTGATGGAGGTGATGGTGGTGGTGGTGGTGATGTTGGTGATGGTAGTGGTGAAGGTGATGGTGATGCTGGTGGTGGTGATGGTGGTGGTAATGATGTTAGTAGTGTGTTGGTTCTATGGTTTTGGTGCTGGTAGCGCTGCTGGTGGTGGTCGTGATGCTAGTAGCATGGTGGTTCTGTGGTTTTGGTGCTGGTGGTGGCCGTGGAGGCTGTGCTGGTGGATGCTGATTGCTCTGGACAGTGTTCTGGTGCAATCCCGTTTAGTCCTCTGCTTCGTGAGGTAGATCTTATTATCCTGTTTTATCAACAAATGGAGACCTGGAGTAATTAGTCATATGCTGACATCCTCACAGATGACAAAGGAGGAATCCAGTGCCCCGGCCTCCTGTGGTCAACGCCTTCCCTGTGCCATTCTTCTCTGGGCAGTCCTGCCAAGGGTCAGGTGGCTTCCTTCTGGGGAGCCTGGACCGAGTGAATGTCTCCTGTGCTCAGCGATGCCCCGTGTGCCATAAAACAGTGTCTGCAGGCCCACTGCTCCAAAAGTCCAGATGTGGAGAAGGAAGGAGCAGCTCAAGTATGCACTGCCCAAGCCACAGGTGCAGGCCTTTGTGAGGTCGCCACCCTTTGGAGAGAGCAAGTCTTTGAGGAGGTGGACCTGCCCCCTAGCCCCAGCCATTGGTGCTGCCGTTTTGTCCCTTGGTCTAGAGATGAGGCCCCCCTTTCCCAGTTTGCTGAGCTGACCCTTTAGTCCCTGTGGGTGTGCATGAGGCTGTGACCTGATCATGCCCCTTCTCTGCACACATGTGTCCTGCCCCCATGATGGAGACACAGATATGTCATTTTGCAGCCTCCACCCAGAGCTGTTGTGAGTAGACTTGACCCTATGCGTCTTGGGCTGGTGGCTGCAGGTGAGAATTGGACTGGGGCTGGAGGCACCGAGCGAGGACATGGCGGGGACAGCAGAAAGTAATTTCTGACGACATGAAAATGTTTCTCTAACACTCTCGTTAATAGTGTGAAACTCGTTCTCACAGGTGCTGTGAAAACCATGGAAAAAATTATGTAGACCTCACTGGCTTGGGGGCATTTTGTTTTTCCATTTTGTGTGACTCACGGATGAAAAATATCAAAGTGAGATTGTAAATGTGACTGGTTTGGGCCCAGGGCAGCTGGAATGGGGGAATCTGGTGGTCTCCTACGTGTGCAGTGCTATGGATGTCAAGGAAGTGGCTCATGGAGAAGGGGCACCGGTGGCATCTGGCCAGGCTGCTCTGGCCGTGTCTGTCAGAATCTGCCGGGCCCAGCGGGAGGGAAGCCTTGTGTGTGAGACTGCTAATGACGGTACCATACTTGCGGTGAATGCAGTCATGTTCTTAGCTCCTGTTTCAGAGCCCAGGGCCAGACTCCACCCTCCCAGCAGCCTCTGGGGCCAGCGTTGTTCCATCCCCAGCTTCAGAAGGGGCAAGCATGGTTTAATGTGGTTTGTGAACACGCCTGAGATCACTCAGCCAGCAAGGGGCAAGGTGAACCCAGCTCCAGGCCCTGGCACCGCCTGTGGCTCTCCCTGCCTCTGTCCCTTCCAGTCAGTGTGTTAACT
>NW_012117821.1:3725084-3753124 GCF_000951035.1 Colobus angolensis palliatus | reverse complement strand
CTTGCAGTGAGCCGAGATCTGGCCACTGCACTCCAGCCTGGGCGACAGAGCGAGACTCCGTCTCAAAAAAAAAAAAAAAAAGAAAAGAAACACCAGGGTCTTTCCCAGCGCAGGCCGGGCACAGGCGGTGCACGCTGAGGATATCCAACATGTCAACACAGCCTGTCACGTTGGAGCAGGGAAGTGGGGTGGGCTTAGGACAAGCAGCCTCAAGAACCTGTGGGCTGTTGTTAATTAAGGGTGGGGACTGAGTCCCAGGCACCTCGGGGCCATCTCCAGTGCTGTGCCAGGACCCATGTGTGTCACACACACGCATGCCTGTTTGCATATGCGCACAAGGCATGCCATACCATATACATATGCATAAAAGTGTGTGCATGTACCCATGTCACACTTGCATATGTATGTATACTGTGCACATGACATATGCATGTATGTCATGCACACACACACCACACACACGAATGCAAAACACGTGTGCACAGTTCACATATGGCCTCATGTGTGCAAGTGCACACCTGCACCCACACGGTACCAGACACGTGCACACACACACGTGTGCACACACATAGTCACCCAACACACCAGGCAATCCCGGATCCTGGTGTTTGGCCTGCAAGCAGGCCATGGGTTTACAAGTGTGGGGTTGCTGGATGGGCTTCCCTGCGTCTGGTGGGTGTTTGGCCCTGCAGGAGGGCTGGAAAACAGCATGAAGTAGCAGGTGAGACACAGCACCTCACATGCTCATCCCATGGCCTGGGCAGGACAGGGGCAAGGCAGTGCATCATGCTCCATATCCTGGGTGGCGATCGGCCTCTGCCTTTCCAGGGCAAGGGGGCGGCCCAGGAAGGAGGCAGCTGCCATCATTGGTAGGAGGATGGAGGATGGGGAGAAAGGAGCAATGAAGGGTGGAGAAGGGGCGTGTCTGAGGAAGGTCGGGAGTGACATCTATTGCCCTGCTCAGGGATGGGGCGTGTGCCGTGACACCCGGCAGTTGGATGCGACATCAGAGGACAGCCATGGGCCACTGCTGGGCAGGGCATCAGGTTGGCTCCGTGTGCTTGTGTGCCAGGGGCTCTGATGGCACCAGGGAGGGGGACTGTGGGGACCATGGGCCTTTCTGAGGTCGTGGTCAAGCTGCTTGCAGGTTCTTGGGGTCAGAGCCCACCTGTCTGAGAGGGCAGCTGCAGCTAAGAAATTCCTGGGGTGCCTCAGTGCCTCAGGAAGGGTCAGGGCATGGCCCACGGGACAATTCTGACCTACAGCCAGCCTCTTAGAGGCCCAGGGTTGGGTCCTGGAAGGCTGCAGGCTGAGGTCTCCCTGGGGTTTCTTTGGCTGTGCATGTGCATTGTGACCCAGCCCTCAAGCTCCAGTTTCCTGTCCCTGTCCCCTGAAAAACCATGAGCACACCCAAGCCCAAGCAGGGGCTGCCCACCAGCCCCTGGCCCTTTTTCCAGGCCGCCAGCACCTCCCACCAGCCAGTGCCGGGCAAGGCTTCGCCGGGAGAGGTGGCTTTGTCGTCCGATTTTCCTGGTCTGTAGTTTGGAGCTTGTTTTCGTATCACAGGAGGCACTGTGAAAATGCTCTCAGCATACAACATGAAGTTATGATCCTAGTTTTGTATTTGAAAGACGGTGTGTGCCAGATTATAGCGGCCAGGGTGGGGTGCCCTCTCCAGCACAGTGGGGAGTGACTGCCGGAAGCCCTGGGTTGAGAAGGATTCTGAGGGCACCGGGGCAGATCTCTGCCTAGGGCTTTCTTGAGCTTCAGGCAGAGCTGTGTGTCTGGTCCACACAGCCTAGAGGGGGTCAGGGGAGGCTGAGATTTCCTGTGATGAAATGGGGAGACAGTGGCTTCCAGGGGCTGGTTGCCTGGCTGGTAGGTGGCTGGACTGGACGTCTCCACATGGCAACCTGGCTTCCAGAGAGGAGCTGACTCTGAGTGAACGTTCCAGAAGGAGGAGCACAGGCTCAGGAACTGCCCGGGTACCACTGACAGAAGGAGGGGCATTCCCGCATCCACGGCTGCTTTTGGGGTCTGTAAGGGGCGGCTCCAGTCCTGGCTGCATCTTAGAATCTCATGAGCATTTATGGCTCCTGAATCCCAGGACCCCCCAGACCCACCCCATGGGGTCTCTGGGGGTCCCAGGGTTCCGCGGGTGTCACCTGCTGGGTAGAACACAGTGTGTGGCTGTGTGTGAGTGTCAGGGAAGAAGCTTCTCTCCACCCTGGACCCATCACATCTTTCACCAGGACAGTGATGGACGCGGGTCTCAGGGATGCAGGAGGACTTCAGTGTGGCCCCCACTGTCCCCATCCAGGGCCCCCCATGGTACCCCTTAAGGGTCCCCTCAACTATCCCCATCCAGAGCTGTCAGGTGTCCCCCCCCATGGCACCCCTATCCAGGGCTGCCCAGGCTCCCCCATAGTACCCCATCTAGGACCACCCTGTAACCACCCCATTGTACCCATACAGGGTTGCCCAGGACCCCCCATGACCCCATTAGGGCTGTCCAGTGCCTCTCGTCACGCCATGGCACCCCATGACTGTGTTTGGATCCCATCACTATCTCGTCTCTGCTCTGAGCAGTGGACTAGCCACCAACCCACAGCCCCGAGGGCGGAGCTGGAAGTCCCATGCACCTGGGGCTCTGGACTTGCAGGAATCAGGTGGCCCCAGGGGCGGCCCAGGGCAGAGGCAGGTATCTCACTGGAGTCCTGCGGAGTGGGTTACAGCCTTTGCGCCAGCTTCAGCTCCTCCTCCTCCCAGTCCTTGTGGGGGTCTGCTGGGGGGCAGATGTGGGGGTGCAGACGTCACGGAGCACTTTTCTCAGCCCTGCCTGGGAGGTGGCACAGAAGCAGTGAAAGCTCGTGCAGCCGTGGGGCTGGCCTGTGGGAGCCTGCTGGGCTTCACGGGAGGCATCTGCTCCATCTTGGAGCCTGGAGCAGATCCCTCACTACGGCCCCATCTGCCTGGGGTCCTGCAGAGAAGCTCCTGCTCGTCGACAGCCTTGCTGGGCACCCAGGTGCTCGGGGCCCCCTCCCTCACCTGCATGTGTAGGGAAGACGCAGTGGATGGGCTGGAAAGAGCCCTGGGCCGGAACCCGGGTCTAGAGCGACCCTGCTTCTGCAGCACTCTGAGCCCAAGCCTTAGCACCTGCGCCTCCGTGTCTCCTTCTCCACGGAGATGGTGTGGGCTGGGCAGACCTTTGCCCTTTGGCAGTGGTGCCCACAGAACACACGGGCTCTTTCTAGTGTGAAAACCCACCTGAGGATTTGGTGGGGCAATGATTCGAAAGAAGCAAGTGCATTTGCAGAGGAGGGGTCACGGAATGAAGAGGCCTCACGCCCGGTCCTACTTACTGCCTATTCGTGGCTGCAATCTGGGGGCGTGGTGGGCAGGCCACAAAATAGGGCTGGCTGAGGACCAGGTCAGCCTGGGATCAGAGCGCAGGGCACCTGGGGACACCTCAGGCTTTGTCCCCCTTTGTGGGTGTTCATTACCTAGCCTTGGGCCCTGATGGTCGTGTGGGTGTGCCTGGGTGCTGTGTGCCCACATGCACTGAGACCAGCACCAGCACCTTATGCAGGACCTGCAAGGTATGGCTGCCGTGCTGGACACCCTGGGGTATGGGGGTGTGCCGGACACACCCATGATCCGAGGAGCTTGGGGCTTCCGGGGAAGCGGAGCTGGATGCAGGGGTGCACCAGGGCCCAGGACCATAGCTCCCCCTGAAGGCCCCCGAGGCTTCTCTTCCTTCTTTGAAGTGCCTTTGGAGAGCATATACTCAGATGTCAAATTGCCAGTTGGAAGGAGAACATATTTTATTTGAATTGGATGAAATTTGATCCAGAAGTCATGTTGCTTAATAAAAATATGTGGTTTTGATTCACTGTTCCTCCTTGTCTTCTGGAGAATTTGAAACATGGGCCAGGATCCTCTGATGCGGGAGAGAGAGAAGGAGAAAGAGGGAGGGAGAGGGAGAGGGAGGTGGGGCAGGTGGGCAGCTGTGCTGGCCTCAGGGAGTGGAGAGTAGGGCATCCCGTTTGAGGGTTGGCGTCGGGGAGGGAAGGTGTGAAATGCTGAGAGCTGTGCTCATCAGGGCCCCACTCTTGCTTCCTCCTCAGAATGCCCCCAGTTTACTGTGATGAGGTCTCAGGGGCAGGGGGCAGCAGCTGTCTTCGGTCACTCCCCGTGTTCTGTCCCTTTGTGGGCCACAGCCCCCGAGGTGAAGTCTGGAAGGAGAGGAACCTGTCACCCAGTGCCCTCCTCAGCCCGGTAGATGCCGCAGCCCAGGGAACAAGTGCAAGCTCAGCTCCCGACGACTGCCAACCCTCGGCGGTTTCCTGCACCACTGTCCCGAGGCATCCTGCAGAGAGGAAGAACCTGGGTTGGAGGGGGCTCGGCAGTGCTGTCCATGATGTGGGGTGATGCTGGGGGTTACAGTCCCTGAAACTTCAGATGAGGCTGTAGGTACGTGGCGGCCAGGGACGCCCCATGCTCTGCGACTGAGGCCTGCAGGAGGAGCATCCGTCTCTGTGTGTGCTGCTCCATCTGTTCTGAGATGTGGGGACAGGGGAGACAGGGCTGGGTCATCTAGTGTCGGGGACCCGGCTGCACGCATAGGTTCCAGGTCCTGGCCACTGCTTCTGTGGTTCTGCAGTTGGGGCCAGTGATGTCTCCTGTCGCAGCCCCTTCTTTCTATCTGTTAAATGGAGGTGACAGAAATTTCCCATGTGAGTCCTGAGTCTTGCAAGGGAACAGGTGCTGGCGTGCACCCAGGCACTGGGCGGACCTCAGAGCCCTGGCTGCACTCTTATGGATGGGGCGAGGCAGGGGCAGGTGGGCAGAAGGGCTGTGGCTGGGCTGTGGCACAGTGGTGCTGAGAAAGGTGAGTCCATCTGCCTGTGACCCAGAGGCAGGTGTGGATGTGGATGTGTGGCTGAAGTCAGGAGCAAGAACATTCCACCTGGCAGAGCTGCCTGGAGAGTCGGGTGGGCTTGGGGAGGGTTCTGAGCTCCTCGCTCATCGTTTGAGGTTTTTAAACACAGGTTGGGGTCACCCACGGTAACCACAGACACATACCCCACTTTCTTCCCCTTTTTGGTGCTGAGATCCATTTCCTGTTGAACCCCGAGGTCCTCCACTCGGATCCTGCCTCGCACCGCTCCCTCCCCTCTCAGGAACACTGTCCTGGCTGCTGTGGCCTCTTCCCTCCTCCAAACCTACTGCCCACTCAGGGCTTTTCCTGAGCACACACCTTCCCCCATTGACCTCAGAATCTTTTGCATTACTTATTGAGTGCCTTCTGTATACAAGGAGTTTTGCCTGGAGGACTCCACAGCTCTGTGAGGTGAATGCTGCTGTTTTATGCTAATTTTTTTCAGAGAGAAAGCAGGGAGCAGAGAGGTGTGTGTGAGCAGGCTCATCCCAGGCCACACAGCCAGGCAGCGGCGGAGCTGGTATGCGGGCCGGGCCTGTCTGGCAACACAGAGCTTGCTGCTTTTCCGAGTGTGCCTGTGGGCTGGGGTTCCCTCCGCGCCACCCGTGGTTGTGGTCCTCCCACCCGCTCCATCCAAGTCTCAGTGCCTGTCTTGCTGTGGCCAGACCCTCAGACCAAGGGTCTTCGTGGAAGAGAGCAGCCCTTGGAACAGTGATGGGTGTGCGCAGAGAGGTCACAGCTGTGACTGTCCCCCAGCCCTTCCCAGAACACTGGCACCCTGGCGCTGAGGGTGACTCACCAGGGTCAGAAGTACATAGCACAAAGCCACGTCACAGCCACCGCGGCTGCAGGCCAGAGTCTTCATGGCAGAGACAAAGCTGTCACTAGACTCCTCCTGGCCCAGAGAGGGTCCTTGGCGGGGGAAGGTGGTGCCTCTGCCTGGATGGAGTGAAGGCTCGGATGAACCAGGCTCGGATGAACCGTGGAGAACGTGCCATCCTCCAGATGGAGTTGGGCACCCTGACCCTGCAGCCCGCTGGCTACTGTGGCTCTGGAAAAGTGTGCAGATGTGATGCAGGGTGGCGTGATGGGCTCCAGGCCCAGAGCACTCAGCACCTGGCCCTGCCGCAAGTCCCCTTGCCTGCAGCGCTGTCTCCAGTGACAGGATTCCAGCACCCGGACATGATCCTCCATGTTCTTTCCCTCCCTTGAGTGCGGTGGGGTGTGTGGTGGTTGGAACTTTGCAGGCTGCCTTGGGCTGATCCTGCCCCACCCGCTGGGGGACCCTGGACAGGTGACCTCACAGGGCCTCGGTTTCCTCTGCTGTAGAGTGGGGATTAGTCAGACACGATTCATAGGGTTCTTGAGGGCACAGAGAGACCACGTGCAGGCTCTTTACCTAGTACTTGATCTGTGGTCAACATGATCTAAATCGTCATCACTGACATTACTGTAATCATTACTATATTGGTCGGCTTCTATGCATCTGATTATAGTCGAAAGATCCTCTGCTTTGGAACACCCAGGGTGCTGCCAGGGTCACACCTAGCCTGTCACCTTTTTTTTTTTTTTTTTTTGAGACAGAGTCTTGCTGTGACGCCCAGGCTGGAGGGCGGTGGCGCGATCTCCGCTCACTGCAAGCTCCGCCTCCTGGGTTTACGCCATTCTCCTGCCTCAGCCTCCCGAGTAGCTGGGACTACAGGCGCCCGCCACCACGCCCGGCTGATTTTTTTGTATTTTTTAGTAGAGATGGGGTTTCACCAAGTTAGCCAGGATGGTCTCGATCTCCTGACCTCGTGATCCGCCCGCCTTGGCCTCCCAAAGTGCTGGGATTACAGGCGTGAGCCACTGCGCCCGCCTGTCACCCTCATCTCTGCAGATAGCATTTATGAGACCTGCATTTCTTATTCCTAGTAGCAGCCCTTTTGTTTCTCCTGTGCGCACATCGTGGTCAGAGAATAATGAAATAAATGGTCTACACATCGTGGTTAGAGGAAGAAGGAATACGTGCTTGCATGCTTTTCCTGGCTGACACAGTCAGACTGTAGGCTGCTCGCAATGAACCCAAAAGTTTAGTTATTAGCAGCGTGGATTCATCCGCTCTGTAGTGTGGGTCAGTACTTCCCTCCCTTTTATGGTTGAATAATATTCTGCTCTATGTGCATACCACACTCTTTTTATCCATTTATCTGTCGGTAGGCATGTGGGTTGCATTTATCTTTGGGCCATTGTGACTAATGCTACTATGAACACTTGCATACATTTATTTATTTGAGTACCTGCTTTGTTTGGAGGGTGAACTGATTTGGGTGAATTGTTTATGCACCTGTTTCAGTTCCTGAGATCAGAATTACTGGGTCATATGGTAATTCTAGTTTTAACTTTTTGAGCAACCAGACATCACCTCTTTAAAAGTACTCTCTCCCCCAGTGGTTGAGGGGTAATGGCAAAGGAGGCAGGGTACCTCCAAGCCCTCGGGGTCTAGGGTGGGTGAGAGTGCAGGCTGTTTCTCACAACAGGCAAAAGCTGCCAGCATTGCACTGGCATCTGGCAGGTGTTTAACAGGTGTGTGATAAATGGATGAGTGAATGGGTGGTGGATTGATGGGTGGGTGGATAGATGGGTGGATAGACAGATGAATGGATGGGTGGATGGGTGGAAGGATGGGTAGAGGGATGGACAGATGGATGGAAGGATGGATGTACCTAGATGGATGGATAGATAGATGAATTAATGAGTGGATAGATGGCTGGGTAGATGGATGGACAGGTGGATAGGTAGATGGATGAATGGATGAGTGGATGGATGGGTGAATGGGTGGAAGGATGAGTGGATGGATGGATAGATGAATGGAAGGATGTATATATGCAGATGGATGGATGCATGGATGGATGAGTGAATGAGTGGACAGATGGATG
Organism: Colobus angolensis palliatus; assembly: GCF_000951035.1. Lineage (NCBI taxonomy): Eukaryota > Metazoa > Chordata > Mammalia > Primates > Cercopithecidae > Colobus > Colobus angolensis. The sequence continues at coordinate 3,745,264 of NW_012117821.1, read as the reverse complement.
GAGGAGTGGATTGATAGAGGATTTAATGGATGGATGGATAGACAGATGAATGGGTGAATGGATGGATACATGGATGGATGGGTGGATGAGTGAATGGATGGATGGGTGAATGGATGGAAGGACTGGTAGATGTAGATGGAGAGGTGGATAGATGGGTGAGTGGATGAATGAATGAGTGGATGGATGGATGGGTAGATGGATGAGTGAATGGATGGATGGATGGATGGATAGATGGAAGGATGTATATATGCAGATGGATGGATGCATGGATGGATGGATGAGTGAATGAGTGGACAGACGGGTGGATGGATAGAGGGTTTATGGATGAATAGATAGACGGGTGAATGGGTGAATGGATGGATAGATGGATGGATGGGTGGATGGGTGAATGGATGGAAGGTAGATGTAGATGGATAGGTGGATAGATGGGTGAATGGATGAATGAATGAGTGGATGGATGGATGGATGGATGGGTAGATGGATGAGTAAATGGATGGATGGATGGTTGGATGGATGGATGGATGGATGGATGGATGGATGGATGGATGGATGGGTAGATGGATGAGTAAATGGATGGATGGATGGTTGGATGGGCCAGCCTAGCTTGAGTGTCTTTTGTGAGTGGCAGCTTCTAGGGAGAATGTTTGACTCTGAGGACAAGCTTGTCTTGTGGCTTGGTCTGGACTTTGCCCTGCTTCAAGGCATGAGGCTGTGTCTCCCAGGTCCCCATGCGAGTGCTCTGTGAGCTGCTTTTTCATGCGCATCTGTTCTTTTCCAGGGTGACATCCAGCAGCTGCTCTTTGTCTCGGACCACCGGGCAGCTTATGATTACTGCGAGCACTATAGCCCTGACTGTGACACCGCAGTACCTGACACCCCACAGTCGCAGGACCCCAATCCAGATGAATATGTGAGTTAACTCTGGCTGGGATCTTGGGGGGTGAGAGCAGACTACTTGGGATGGTTGGTGAAGGGACACATAAGCCATGGGACCCTCATTTTAAATAAATCCATTGGGTGAGAATTCAGAGGGACCCAGGAAGTAAACATTGGGATATCTGACTCACTTTACTAAATAGCACTGCCCAGAATGATAGGGTCATAGAGTTTGTCATCAATAACCCTCTCCTTTAACCTTTTGAACAAGCTCCTTGATGATGAATGCCCAGTGCTCTCTCACCCTTGGACTTGACCTTGATGGGGTATTTGTGAGCACAGATGCCACAAGTGTCCCCCACGGACTCGATCCACTGGAGGGGCCATGTGCCGCTCGCCAAAGAGGACGGAGCCTGGGCTTATCTACTGTAGAATGGCCAGCCCTTGGATCCTTTGAGTGTAGAGTGTACTGTAGAGTGACAGCCACATGCCTGACACCTTTGTCCCTCTTCCTGGGACCCGCCATGTCCATGGGTCAGCTTTCCTCCCCCTCCCGCCCCCCACCCTCGTGGCACTGCAGTTTATCTTATTTGCAATTCTTTCTGTCACCTCTGCATGAAAATGCTCGCCCATGCCCTGTCCCATTGCCTCTCATTTCTCATCCGTAATATTAGATCCTGTTTATTTCTCCTTGGGTCTTCCTTCTTTCACCACTAGTCAGGAGAGAAGGAAGGGTAGCTTTCAGGAAGCTGTGGAACCCCGTGGCCCAGGCCACATCTTACGAACCCCAGAAGGGGCTGGACAGAGCTCCCAGCTGAGTCCCTGCTGCCCTGGCCTCCTGCCAGTCACCTCCCAGCTCCTGGTATGGGAATGGGCTCAGGACGAGGCCTGCTCTGTCCTCGTGAAGCCCCTCCCATGGGGTCCCTGGGCTTTGAGGCTTGGGGCTGAAGGCCCGGGAGCCTGCTGGTGACATGGTGATGGCTGCATAGTCTGCCATTCTGTTGCTTGTTCTGGCCTGGGTTCCAAAGGGCCAGAGGCCTTCACCTTTGCGGGCTCATCTTTCTGTGACTGCTCGAGGGGACCTGGTGTCCCCCCGCTTTCTCCCTTGTGCTTCTGATGAGGCTGCGTCAGCTTTCCAAGGAGGGAGAGGGAGGAACCCCATCTGGGGACCCACAGGGAGGTTTACGCCTGGGGCTGGACGGGGCGTCGTGGCGTGCAATCTTCCCAGCCAAATCTGGAGGTTGCAGAAGGACAGCAGGCTGGTCGCCCTGTGGGCTCGCTGCTTCCTCACAGGGCCGCAATTCGCTTTCAGTACACGGAAGGAGACGGCGAGGGTGAGACGTATTACTACGAATACCCCTACTATGAAGACCCCGACGACCTGGGGAAGGAGCCCACCCCCAGCAAGAAGCCCGTGGAAGCTGCCAAAGAAACCACAGCGGTCCCCGAGGTCTGGGCCGAGCGGGGGACTGGGTTGGGCTGGGTCTCTCAAGGCTGTGGTGCAGAGGAGGGCGAGGCTGAGAGAGGTCGTGTCAGGGTGGAGGGTTGGGGGCTGTCTGCTGAAGGTTGCGGGGGCAGCTCAGTGAGGGAGCCGGCTGTTGCGGGCTGTGTAAGCTTTGCCGTCACGGGGAGTGTTGGGCTTTCCGCCGTGAGGAGGATGTTGGGAGATGCAAGGTATACAGGGGAGTATCCACCAGCATCTCTGGGCCCTGGCCCCGGTCCCCACCCTGTACCAGGCACAGGGCTCGAGCAGGCCCAGGATGAGTTTGGTTCTTGGGTTCCTCAAGTGTAGGTGCAGCTGTGGTGGGAGAGGAGAGAGGAGAGCTCAGGGGCTCCCCTGGACGGGGGGTGATGCAGTCTGAGGTCGGCCTCAGGTCCTCCCCTCTCTGGGCTGTCACCCCCCCACCTCTGAAACTGGGGACAGTTGTGAGGGTGTGTGAGCAGCTGTGAGAGCTGGAGGACCACACGTAGCAGGGCCCAGGCCCTGTGCAGGAGTGGGGATGGGTGGGTGCCCTGCTGGGGAGGGAGGCTGTCCAGCCTCAGAGCCATTGTCAGTGGTAAAGAGGGTGGGGCGTGAGCATGGGCGGTGCGTGGGTGTGCATGTAGCAGTGTGTGTGAACATGTGGCACGCAGGCACGTGTGTGCTTGAGCCTGCATGTGTGTGAGCATGTGTGTGTGAGCGTGTGTGAGCGGGTGTGTGTAAGCGTGTGTGCATGCAGGCACGGGTGTGCATGAGCCTACGTGTGTGTGTGAGCGTGTGTGTGTAAGCATGTGTGCATGCAGGCATGGGTGTGCATGAGCCTGTATGTGTGTGAGCATGTGTGTGTAAGCGTGTGTACACGCAGGCACGGGTGTGCATGAGCCTGTGTATGTGAGTGTGTCTGTATCCTTCTGGGGAAAGGTGATCTGGTCATCTCACATCGCTCTGAGAGCCTGGAATGTTTTGCTACTTTTGTTTTTTTAAATATTGATATATGATTCGCTCTTTTCTGGTGTGTAACTGGGTGGGTTTGAGTCCATTCCGAGCATGCTTGGTGACCGGGGGCTCGCAGCTGGGCCGCCTTCTTCCCACTTGCTCTGCCCCCAACCCCCATGGATGGGGGCAGCCCCTCCACCGAGTCTCTGGGCCTCTTGACAGGCCAGGGCTCCAGGCGTTGCCACTGAGATGCCACTGAGATGCATGTCCGTTGCACCCGGACATGTGGCAAGTCCCAGACCTGGCTCCGCTGCCAGCCTCCTCCCTGACTCCAGCTGTCTCTGCCTTTGGCTCTCAGGAGCCGACCCCGACCCCCACGGAAGCGGCTCCCATGCCTGAAACCAGTGAAGCAGCTGGGAAGGAAGAGGACCCCGGCATCGGGGACTATGACTACCTGCCCAGCGAGGACTACTACACTCCCTCACCTTACGAGGACCTCACCTATGGCGAGGGGGAGGAGAACCCCGACCAGCCCACAGATCCAGGCGCCGGCGCCGAGATTCCCACCAGCACCGCCAGCACCTCTAACACCTCCGACGTAATTTCTTTCCTTCCCTTTGGTTTGGTGTGGGGCAGCGGGCCAAGGGCCAGGGCTGGGGCCACAGTGCTGAGCTCCCTTCTTACTCTAGTTCTCACCTTGGTGTCCTTGGGTGGCCCCTGTGTTCCCACCACACCCTGGCCCTGGGCCCTTTGCAGCTGGGCAGTGTAATGCACCCCAGGGGAGGCCATTGCTGAACGAGTTTGGAATCCCTGGCTTGCTGGGTTGATCTCAGTGTGGCCAATTTTTCACTTGGAAAATGGGTAGAATGACCCCAGCCCTTCCGGTCTTGGAGGGTTCAGGTGGAAATTGGATGAGGACGGGGATGGCTTGTAGACAGAGTCTCTGCCTGTGGCCTGGGTGTGGCCAGGCAGGACGGGCCTGGGAGCCAGGATCCAGATAAATACAGCGAAGCAGGAGCTAGGGCTGCCCTGGCTGGGACGGGGGCAGACCGTCAGCAGACAGGCCTGAAAGCTCTGCCCAAGACCTTGGAAAGTTAGCCCGCATCTTTGGACCTCAGGCATCTCTGGACTTCGGGTGTCTCTGGCCCTCGGGCGTCTCCGGACCTCGGGGTTCTCATTTCCATCATGGCACTGACACAGCCTGTCTCTGGGGGCTGTGAAGTTTTCAGATTCATGGGGAGTCTTGCATAGTACGTAGCACATGGCTGATGCTTAACACAGTCACTGTGTGATGCAGAATCTTCACTGCCAGAGAGGTCACCCCGTTCCAGCAGGTCCAGACCCCGGCGTCTGCAGCACCGCACTCGGGATGCATTATCGCAAGACCCTGGGGCTGTGGGGTGGAGCCCCTGCCTGAGCAGGTCCCCGGGTGCATGGGTGTCCTCGGGTGCACAGGTGTGCCAGCTCCGTGGTGTGCCCTCGTGCCAGGGCAATCTGGGCTGATGATTTTTTTGTTGGAGGGAGAAGATGCATAAAGAGGCTGCCAGGGGACGCAGGATCTCTCCTTGTGGGTTGGACTCCAGACTCCAGGCATTGTGTAGCTTAGGAGGCCGCTGGTCTTGAAGTCCTGGATTTGTCAGACCTGGAGCCCTCAGAGGAGGTCTCTCCCAGAGGGGGGTTCTCTGCTCAGTTGACCAGGTCGCCATGGTGCCCGCCCAGGGCTTGATGGAGAGGCAGTGCCTGGTGCATTTGCCAGGTGACCCTGCGCCTTCCTCTCCCTCTGCAGCCAGCTCCGCCTCCAGGGGCAGGTGTGGATGACTTGGAGGGGGAGTTCACCGAGGAAACAATCAGGAACCTTGACGAGAACTACTATGACCCCTACTATGACCCCACCAACTCCCCGTCGGAGATTGGGCCAGGAATGCCGGCGAACCAGGATACCGTCTATGAAGGGGTGAGAGGGTGCAGGCCCCCGTTCCAGGTGGGGCTGGGGGGCTGGCGGGGCATCATGGGGGCTCCTGCCCAGGAGCCTCCTCAGGGGTCGGGCTCTACGGGCAGCTCAAGTGTTGCATGCTGTTCCCAAAACTTCATTTTTAAAGAGACCTCAGTGTGGCGAATTTGTTCTGAATAATGTGTGCATCACGGCATGCTCTCCTCTGGGCCTGTTTCTTCGTTAGTAGTGTCATGGGCTTCCATGGGCCTGACGTCTGTCACGCTCCTGCCATCCTCCTGGGCCTGGGGAGACGCCTGACTGCGATAGCGCCCTCGCCTTGTGAAATCGGGCATATTTTGTGTCACCTGGACTTTCTTTTTCACTTTTCTCTCCGATTCTCTCCCCATCTGCCTTTTATCACCCCCAGATTGGAGGACCTCGGGGCGAGAAAGGCCAAAAGGGAGAACCAGCGATCATCGAGCCGGTGAGGACATTTTCTCATTCTCTCCCTGAAGCTGGGGTGTCTGCTGCTTGGGGGCACAGTGGGGTGTGTAGGGCGTGATCAGGTCCGTGGGCCACTGGACCTGCGCAGACTGGGTCACTTCGAGGAACCACCTGGTCTCGTGGAGTCCACGCACCACTTGTCACCAGGACTTGGGAAGAATCCCCTTGGGTGGGGGAGGTTCTGGACCGTGATGGAGGGGGCGGGATAGGTGCTGATCCCAGCCCGTCCTGCACCCGAGCTCTGAGCATCTCAGTGCTTGTCAGTTTCACCTGGGATGAAAAGCAGCTCAGAGCTGTCGAGGCAGAGGTGGAGTCCCCGTTGAGGGGTGGGGGAGAGGATGTAAATGGCCCATTCCTTGTAAAAGATGCACGGGGCAGTGGTAGGGAATAGTTAACACATGGCTGTGCTTTCTGCGTCTGTTATGCAACCGTTTGGAGTAAGTTTACTGAAGCCGTTGAAACATGGGATACTGTTTATGAAACTTTGTCAAGGGAATGAAATAAAACAGCACTGTGCTGAAATAATGAAATAAAACAGCACTGTGCTGAAATTCCAGCTGAGTAACACCCAACTATGTTAGGTAATCAGATCATGGGTGAGTTTAAAAAGTGACTGTTGATAATGCCCTCAAGTGTGGGACTGTAACGGAGGATGTTCTAGATGCCCCTCCTGGGTTGGTGTGTTTGGTGGGGAGCCCTGCCCCACACTGGGGTGTCCTTGTCCCTCAGGGTGTCATGGCCTGACTGGGAGGCCTGCATTTCTCCCTGGGGTCTCAGAGCTGCTAAAGTCAAAGTCCTGACACCCCGCCCCCCTGCCGGCGGGCAAGATGCCCCGTGAACAGCTGGGCAGGGAGTCTGGCAGTTGCATGTGGTGGGCACGACCTGAGAGCAGGGAGGAGCCAGCACCAAGGCCCACCCTGCCATGTTGTCCAAGTGCCCACAGGAGGAGGTGCGCGTCCTGCACCACGGCCAGTCACGAAGCTGGGGGTGGCTATTTGTTCTGTTGCCAGGGCTCAGTTCCTGAGGGCTGAGCTCAGGATACACCTTGGGGCTCCCAGAAGCCCCCTGACCTTGCGGTTCCCGGAATGTGGAGTCATGGTGACCCACCACCCTCCTGTAGAGCTGGGGACATTCTCCTGGAACCTTGACAGATGGCACTTAGCAGACGTTTATCCCCTTGGAATCTGTTTGAAGCTCGTGGCCAGGGCAGACCGGATGTGCCCCGTCTCCGGGGTGGAATTCCCAGGGTCCAGGGCTTCACCCCTTCCTGGCCTATGGAAGCGTCTGGATGGCACTCGTGGGGCTCCATGCCCCTGCTCCAGGCCCAGCCCGGGGGTAGGACCTGCCAGTGTCCACAGACACATCCTTTTCTCAGACCAGAGCCCCTTTCCAGTGCTCTCTGGGGGTCCAGGGAAGACAGAGCTTGTCTGAGGCAGAAGGGTCATGGCGTGCAGGGCAACGGGGTGCAGAGGTGTGAAGGGAGACTCCGAGGCCGGGGTCCCCCTGTTCTGCAATGTGGAAAACCTCAGAACCAGGCCTTGGCTCAGGGAGTAGCGTGGCTGCGGGGGAGAGTGACAGCCGTCCGCCTGGGCAGACTCTACGGGCAGCTCAAGTGTCCCCCTGGGCAGACTCTACGGGCAGCCCCTCAAGCAGGGGGCTGCGGGCCTGTTCTGCTCTGCCCACGGCTGTTTGCCAGAAGGTGAACAACAGCAGAGGCTGCATCTGAGGTCCCAGCCCCGAGCCACCCTTGCTATTGGGAGGTGGGACATCCTGCTGCATTTCCCCAGACAGTCTTGGCCCCCAGGTGGACTTGAGGTCGGCCTTGGGCTTCTTTTGTGCTGTCCCCATTGCTTCAGTGAAAGGGGGTCCTTGCTCGGGGAGGAAGATGGGAGCTCAGGAGTGGGCAGGTGCCGCTGGCTCTGCGGGATCCCGGTTTCCCCTCCCCGCTCTGGGAGGGCCGGACTGAAACCTTTGAGCGAGCTTCGTGTTGGCTCACATTTCCGAGTAAGCTGGCTCTGTGAGTGTAGACGTGGTGTCGGGGCTCCTGGAGGGGGGTGGGCGTGTGGGGTGGGCACAGGTGTTCCACTGCCAGGCCCCTGGGAAGCCAGCAGTGGGCAAGGGTGGGCCGAGGAGAGGGCAGAGAGTCGAGGTGGCCCCACAGGAACCTCACGGCTCCGGAAAGTCCGGTTCACCTTTGTTGGGAAAAGCAGCAGCCGTCTGGATGCAGTTAAAAAGGATTCCCTGCCCGGGGCCCCAGCCTGCTCCCAGTGTCCCGGGGCCTTTGGCCAGGCCCCCTGCAGAGATCACATAAACAGTTGGAATTTCTCAACCTGGAGCATTGCCAGATGTCCTCGGGTCCAAGCTGCACAGAAACAGATTGCCAGGTCCTGGGGCCCCGCAGGTGTCCCGGCCTGTGGAAGGGGGTGTCTGTTGTCTCCCATCCCCCCGACCTGCCCCACCTGACTTCCCTCTTGGGAGATGCATCTGTTCCGGGTCTTTCCCACTCAGTCCCGCCCCCTCTCATTGTCAGCCAAACTGGAGCCTCCGTAAAAGGACAGGAATCCACAGAACGGAGAGGACACAGGTTCATCTTTGTCCCTGGGCTTCCAACTGGGAAGCCCCCAGTGGCTGATTTTACCTGGGCCATGTCGGTTAGGGGCATCCAAATCACCATCTCCACTTGACGCTGTTCTTGTTTTTTAAAAAGTGCTGTTTAACAGATGGGTGGACCTCCATTGAGATTGTCTTGAGTTCTGCCAGGTCTGAGGTCTTTTATTTCTTTTGTTAAAATTGTATGCATTCAGCCAGGTGCGGTGGCTCACACCTATAATCCCAGCACTTTGGGAGGCCGAGGTGGGTGGATCACCTGAGGTCAGGAGTTCGAGACCAGCCTGACCAACATGACAAAACCCCGTCTTTACTAAAACTGCCAAAAAAAATTAACCAGGCGTGGTGGTGGGCGCCTGTAATCCCAGCTACTCTGGAGGCTGAGGCAGGAGAATCAGTTGAATCGGGAGGTGGAGGTTGCAATAAGCCAAGATCGTGCCACTGCACTCCTGCCCGGGTGACAAAGTGAGACTCCATCTCAAAAAAAAAAAAAAAAATTGTGTGCGTTGAAGGTGTGCAGCATGTTTGATAGACTTACGCAGGCACAGACAGACACAGTGAAGTGATCTTGCACCCACCACTGCCGCCCTGTAGCTGCCCCTTTTTCTTCTTTAGGGTAAGAGTGCCTAAAGTCTACTCTCTCGGCAAATGACATCTACCATGCACTATCATTAACGATATCGAGACGTTTTCCTCTTGTTCCTCTTTTGCCGGGTGAATTTTGTGAGTGGCGTCTGTGGTTGGGTGGGCGGGGGCCAGAGCGGGGCCACAACTTGCCAGGGAAGGTTCAGGCATTCCCTCCCCTGGGCACATTGATCGAGCTGTTCCCAGCTTCCTTCAGACACCGACCATGATCTGGGGTTGCCTCCCCTGTGTGGTCCCCGCCCGCATTGCCCCAGTTCCCTGAGAAAAGCAATTTGTGTGTCTGGGAAGGCAGCTGCTGTCCCTGGCGCCTTGATGGCCAGTGGTTTCTCCCTTAATCCCAGCTCAGCCCTGGGCTTTCTCAGCTGCCTTTGTCAGAGAAGGAAATTGGAAAGCTGGGATCTTGGAGGCTGCTTGAATGAGCTCTCTGTGTACAGCACACACACGGATGTCTCTCTGAGCGTGCATCTGTGTAATCACAGTGCAAGGCTCCCCAGCTGGGGCAGGAGGGGAGGGGTGGGGAGATCTGCGACCCCCCCGACTGGGGTCCCCTCACCAGCCTGGTACCCAGCACCTCTGGCGACAACCTCCAGTGGCTTGTGGCCTGGCTGGGCACACCCTTTGACTTATCAGAAGTGAGCTGTCTTAGTCCATTTTGAGGTTCGGTAATAGCACACCACAGACAGGGAGATGTAGAATGAAGAGGACTTACTGGCCCACAGTTCTGGAGGTTGGGAAGTCACATATAGAAAGACCACATCTGGCGAGGGCCTTCTTGCTGTGTCCTCACATGGCGGAAGGCATTGCATGGTGAGAAGGAGCAGGAGAGAAGGTGACTGCTGTCATCCTGTCGTCAGGAGCCCACGCCACCCTAATGAACCCGCTCCCATCATAGCTGCATTCACCCATCTAGGAGGGCAGAGCCTGGTGACCTAATCTCCTCCTGAAGATCCCACCTCTTAACACGGTTGCATTGAGCATTCAGTTTCCAACACATGACTTTTGGGGAGACACATTCAAACCCTAGCATTCTGCCCCAGCCCCCAAAGTCATGTCCTTCTCACGTAGTTTACATTGACTCCATCCAGTACCCGCATCAACTCAAACGTCCAAAGTCCCGAGTCTCACCCGAATCAGATACCGCCGAGAGTCAGGCTTAAATTATCTATCTTGAAGCAAATCCCTGTCCAGCTGTGAGCTTGGGGAATGAAACAAGCTTCATGCTTCCAAACTGCGTGGTGGGGAGAGGCGGGGACAGATTCCCATTCCCAAAGGGAGGCATGAAGAAAGGGGCAGCAGCCCCCCAAGGAAGTTCAAAACCTAACAGGACGAACCGCCTTATATCCGACAACTCTAGAATAATCTTTCACTTGGTGTGCCAAGTGAATGCTCCTGGATACGCTGGGTGGAGGCGGCCCCAGGGCCTCAGGCAGCACTGCTCATACAGCTTTGCACAGCAGGTCTCAGGAGCTGGAGCCTCGTCCTTGCTGCCCTCCCAGGCTGGCGCTGTACTCTGGTGATGCTACAGTCCTGGGGTCTCAACGGTGGCTCCACTTCCATAGCTGCTCCACCAGGCGTCATCCTAGGGAACTCTCTGCAGAGCCTCCGCCCCTGTGGCTGGTTTCCGCGTGGGACCCTAGGCTGTCCATGCCACCCTTTGACCTCTAGGTGGAGGGTGCCATGGCTGCAGTTCCTGCCTTCCTTCCCTGCAGCTGCAGGATCATCAGTACCCGTGGGCGCCGCCAAGGCCACACCCACACCCTCTAGAGCTGAGCCAGAGCTGCACCTAGGCCTGCTGGAGCCATGGCTGGGCGGCTGAGGGTTGCTGTGTCGCAGTGTGGGGAGCAGACACTTGAAGGGGTGCAGGGCAGGAAGTACTGAGTTCCTGGGCACCTCTTTGAAAACATGGCCCCCCAGGTCCTAGCTTGCCTCAAAGATCTCTGGCTGCCTCGGGGTCATTCTCCATTGTCTTGTTGAATAGCGCCTGGCTCCCATCTGTCAGAGCAAGTGCCTTGGGGAAGAGTCACCCTGAAGTCGGCATGGAACACAGAGGACGCTTGGGGCATTGGGGGCGCCTGACCCTGGTGTTCCCAGGTCAGAAGCGGAGAGAGGAATCCCGCCCTAGGGAAGTGGGGGTCTCAGGGCAGGGAGCCCCGTCCTGCAGGGAGCCGCTCCCACTGCTGCCTTCACAGCCCTCCACATTGCGTTTCCCGGGGCTCGGGCTGACCCAGGGGCCAGGAGGCCCTGTCACCATTGGGGTTAGAGTGAGGCCTGGGTGTGGTTGAGGCAGGAGGGCCCTGTGGTGAGGTGAGGGCTGGGGGAGGAGGGCCAAGTGGGCAGGTGGACTTGGCAGGGTTTTCCCGTGGGTTCTGGGCTGCTGTGTGCATGGGAGGATGCACCTTCTACCTGGAGGGAGGCGGGGTCTGGAGGCTGCAGCCCCGGGGCCTGAGGGTGGTCCTGGCTGGGGGCAGAAGTTCAGCCTGGGGCTGGGGCACCTATTTTTCCCTCATCCTTCCTAAATCCACCCGAGTTCCCTTGTCCTGACATCCACCTCCTCCCTTGAGTGGCTGTGACCTGGTGGGCCTGTCTGGCACTCCCCTTTGGGGTGATGCGGGGAGCCTGGTGGTCTCGGCTCCTTTTCTTCATCTCGGCGTCTTCAGGTGCTTCTCGTGGCATTGGTCTGGAGGGAGCCGGTGTCTGTCGCTGGCCGCTGACCCAGGTTGCTCCTCTGCCTGGCAGTGCTAGGAGGACAGCCACTGAGGCCCTGCCACAGGCCCGCATTGCAGTCTGTGATCATGACTCCCCGGGACAGCAGGAGCTGAGCCAGGGCCCCTTGTGCACGCAGCTGAAGGCCGTCCACACCACTGGGGTCTGCGGTGTCGGGAGGGACGGGCCGCGGTCTCAGACGCCCTCTCTCTGTCTCCCCAGGGCATGCTCATCGAGGGCCCGCCCGGCCCAGAAGGCCCCGCGGTGAGTATCCGGCTTTATCCTGTGACTTGCAGAAGGTGCTGCTGGTGGGGTGGGGTTGGTGACACCCCTTATGTCTCCTGGATGGAAAAGAGGGGGGCTCTTCGCTGTTGCAGATACCGTGGGAGCCAGCACTCTCCCACCCCCACTTCTGCCTTGGTCGGCCAGGTGGAAATCGGGCCTTGCCCTGCGGCCCCATCTTTTAACTCCGCCCCAACTTTATTTTAAATTCTAGGGTCTTCCCGGACCTCCAGGAACCATGGGTCCCACTGGCCAAGTCGGGGACCCTGGAGAAAGGGTAAGAGGTTGACTGTGATTCCTGAGATCACACGAACTGTGAGGCTGCCCATGCCTCCTCTCCACGCTGTGACCCGAGCTGTCCCTGCCTGTGGAGGGGACACAGAGACTTGTGTCTTCAAATCCCCCCTCACCCAGGCACTCCTCACACCAGCCCTGTTCAGAGGTTTCTGGGGCTGGCTGTGGCTGTGGGGAGAGTGGGGTCCCTCAGGGCCCAGGGAGCCTGCCAGTGCTCAGCCCAGACGGTGGCCCCAGGAGCTGCCGTTGTCCAGCAAATGGCAGCAGCCGCAGTAAACACAGCGGATAGCTCCGGGGCCTTTTCCACTCCTCGCCGCGGGGCAGCCACACTACGTGGAAACGGCCGCCCTCCTTGCTGGGTTTGGGAACTTACTTGGTGTGGGTTGCACCTGGCTCGCAGGCTCAGAGGTATCCCCGGCCCCGGGAGGAGATGGAGGGACAGCCGCTCCCCAGACGCCGCGATTTCCTTCTGACACCTGGTGGGCGCTCCGAGTACTGCGGCCTCCTGGTGTCGGGTGGGGCGAGAGTTGTCTCTTCTTCCTGCTGTTGAGATGAATGTGGATTTGAGTGCAGAAGGACTAAGAACTGATTCCTGAACGGCTGGGTTGTGGGTGGGAGAAACAAGGGCTGCGTGTGGGTGATCACGGGTGTTCATGCCAGGGACCTGCCTGCTGTCCAGGGCAGAGTGAGGACCTTGTGGGTGTTACTGTGGGTGGATGTAGGGCAGGGTCTGGTCCTGTGGGAAGTTGGTTTGTAATGTCAGGGTGCGGTGGCTAGGGATGATTCCCAGGCTACTCCACAGGGAGGCGTTTGGGGAATGTCTTGTGCAGTGCCTGGTGACTTTGCAGCAGTGCTCAGGAAAGGTGGGGAAGGGCCTGGGACAGTAATTCCTGGCCTTGGACCTGGAGGTTCTTATGGGCGCTCAGTACGCCTGGAAAGCTGGGGAGGTGCAGGACAGGTGAGGTCAGGCAGCAGGATGCAGGGGCAGGTGGTGGAAGCCTTTGTGGGGGCAAGAGCCGAGCCGGTGGGGATGCTTGCCTGGGGAGGAGATGGGAGCACTGAGGCCGACCTTTGGAGGAGAAGGGTTCAGGTCAGCAATGCGGGAGGAGGTTGTTATCGTTCTTTGTGGCCCGGTGACCTCTGAGGGCAGTATGCATCAGATTGGGCCACACAGTAAGATTCTCTGCCACGTTGCTTTTCACGGTCAGGGATTTGAGAGCCCAGAAGAGGCGGGTCTTGCTCCATGGCAAGGGCCGTGGCAGGAAGCGGGGCGGGGTGGGGGCTTGGCTGGCCCCTGGCGCACGAAGCTTTCACAGCATCCCCAGCTTGGCAGCCACATCTCCAAAACTCCAGACAGGCAACAGCCGGCAGCCACTGCTCTTGCCCAGCGAGGACCGGCATGATTGGAGCTCTGCAGTGGGGGCTGCAGCCACCCCAGCTCACTCTGGAGCCCCCTCCCCGCAGATTCGGGTGAGATGGGGCAATGGCCAAGCTCCCCCTCCACAGAGCTGCCTGTGGATGGGCCCACAGGTGTGGCTGGGTTCCTGTGCAAAGGAAAGTGTATTGCATGGCGCTGGGGGCTGGTTTCTCCCCCAGATGTAGGACAGGGTAGTATCCACAGGGCACCCAGATTCTGGCCGACACACAGGGCACCCAGATGCCAACTGACGCTGCCTCAGTGGTGTTCCAAGGCTCCGTCCTTCTATCCATCCAGCATACAGATTTGTACTGAGTGCTGGGCACTGGTCTAGCCTGGGGATCTCAATGGTGTGAACCAGAGGGGTGCTGGTTCACACCTTACCACACGGTCCCTGCCTATGGGCTGATCCTGGCTTAGGGTCACTGGCGGGTGGCCCTGCCAGTGCCTTGTGACACCGTGACCAGCCCAGCTGCTGTGGAGGAGCCAAGGGCCCTGACTGGAGAATATCATTGGTTTAGGAGCTGGTCTTCCTCCAACTCACATCAGGGTCCAGGAGCATGAGGACTGAGGTTGGGGTTGGCAGAGGAACCAACTCTTCCAGGGTCTGCATCTGTGGAGTTGGAGGAGAGACCTGGAGCCCACCGGCCTCCCCAGGGCCCTTCCAGTAGGGAGGGGTGCTGGTTCCAGGAGCTGAGAGCTGCCCACCCCTCTGGGTCCAGTTCTGGCCAGCCTTGTTCAGGAAATCATCCCTGCTCATAGCTCAGCATCCTCTTGATGCCCAGATCTTGCTGGATGCCCACTAATCAGCTGTGCAAGATCACTGGCTGTGGGGTGGAACTCTGCAGCGCTGCCTGCAGTGGACCGGGCTCAGGTTCCTGTGCAGTGGAAAAACAATGTTTTCTCTTCCCTCGGGGGGTTGAGCATCTGGGGCCTCCAAAGGGAATGGACAAAAGACAGATTCACAAGAGAAGAGGCACACGATTTTAACACTTTTAATCTTCTATGCACGGGGGCTTCACAGCCAAGAAGTAAAAACCAAAAGAAGTGCTTCGGCTCGGGAGCATATGTACCATTTTAACAAGCAATAGGATGTGGAGAAGCGGCTAGACCAAGGAAAAGAGGGTTTGGGCTTCGAGGGGTGACAGATGGTGGGCAAGTGACTCGGAACTTCACGGAGGAACAAATGGAAGATTAAGGTTATCTTGGCAAAGTCTGTGGATGCAGATTCATCGGGCTGGCCTCCCTCTCAGGTGATAAGGGGCACTCCCCAGATTCTGATACAGAAGCAGAGGTGGGAAGTTGGGGTGGGAGGAGGGGGTAATGCCCTGCTTTTAGGCAGAAAGGGGGAGGTAAGAGAACTCTTCTTGCATCCATTGATTCTTATTTGGCTTCAGCACAAAATAGTCCTGCAGAGCAGCGGCATGCTCTGTCCCCTCCGTCTGCTTGGCCTCCTGTGCCTCTGTCTAGGAGAGCCTTTTCCCTGTGGTCTGGAAGAACCCTCTTCTCCCTGATACCCCAGACCTCCCGTCTTGGGATTCCCCAGCCCTCCCTCCCTTCCCCAAGGGCCGTCTAGGCATGACCGGTTTGTGCCTTTTCTTCCTCACTAGGCGGTGAGTTCCTCAAGACAGGCCTCACTTCTGTGCCCTTCCTCACACCCTGCTCCCTGTAGGCAGCCGTGCAATTGGCTGGGAACCGTCTGTGCACCTGTGCCATGGCATCCCACTGGGCATCATGCAGCCCTGACCAGCTGCTGAAGCCCGCACCCTGTGCCTCCACTGACTAGCCCTGGCCGTCGCTTCCTTCACACTGTCTGGTGGGCCCTGCACACTCTCCCGCTGCTCCCCTTGGACGACCTTCCATGCTGCGTCTGCATTCTAGCACCTCAGATCCTTTCTTGCTCTTATGCCCATGGCCGCCTGCAGGGAGCAGGGTGCAAGGAGAGGCACGGAAGTGGGGCCTGCCTTGAGGAACTCACCATCCAGTGAGGAAGAAAAGGTGCAAACCAGGCGTGGTTAGACGGCAAGAATTAATTAGTAAAGGCATTGGAGGAAGAACTGGGAATCCCGAGATGGGAGGTCTGGAGCGGCTGTGTCCGGGTGGAGAAGGGGGCTCGAGCCATCCTCCCATCCAGTTTCCCTCAGATGACTGGTGAGCAGGTGCCACAGCTGGGGCCATGTGCAAAAGCCCGCAGGGAGATAGAGGTAGAACTGGGGTTGAACCCAGATCTCCTGTGGCAGAAGGAAGGTGGCCACTCTTACTTTGAGGTTCAGAAGAAACCCGAGAGAGCTGGGAGTCCCCAAGGGAGCTGCAAGTCAGGTGGCCATTACCCAGCCCCTCTCTGGCCTGGGTTTCTTGTGGGTCTGGCTTCCGTGCCACCTGCCAGTGCGTTTCTGTAGGGGCTGACTCTTTTGGGCATCTGGGAATATATTCTGATATCAATGGGTCTGAAAGCATGAAGTTATGCATTTGTGAAGGTTCCCTATGATCCCATCATGGCAGTGCCGTGCCCCTGTGGGTCGCTGAGCAGGTGGGGGAAGGAGAGGGCTGGGGGCCATCAGTAAAGATTCAGGCCCCAGTGAGTCCCGCCTTCCATGCACTTCCAGGGCCCACACCTGCTAGCCTCGATAGAGGCACCCGGAAGGCAGGCGCCACCTCGGTGCTGCTTGTGAGCGCCCCCTACATCCATTCGCGTGTGTGCCCCAGAGCTGGTGCCCACGGATGTTTGTGCCTAAGAAACGTTCTGTGTGATCAGAGCATCTTTGAGGCAAGTCCCTTCCTTTCCCTTCCCTGTGCGCCTCTCTGAAAGCCTTGCGCCCCAGGCACTCCTGTGTTTTAAGGCAGCTCCTGAATACCATCCAGTGTTACTGTGGATTTGATTGCATTTTTCAGGATGCTGTGGCCACACTCCTCCTGAATCTCCGCGGTCCACTGGAGAGTTTAACGTTTTCATCTAGAAATAAGCTTGCTTGCCGGCTAATTGACTCCCGGGAGCTCCAGCTGGTGTTGACCAGCCGCTGGTCTATTGCCCTTAAGATAGACTTCACACAGATCTTTCTGTCTGCAGCATAGTTATTATTTTTGGGTAAAGTAACGATCTGCTTTCTGAGTCTGTGGGCAGGTCCCACCCTCCGCGAGGCCTGGATCCTCCTCTGGGAAGCCCCAGGGATTCAGTATGCAGGTTTCTCTCCCAGCTGCCCCAGGGTCAGAGTGGAGGCAGTTTCCCAAGCTTTCTCCGGATTGCCACACAGGGGCACCTCGCTGCCTGCATAATTGGATGCATTTGATGCCTTGGGAGGAGGCCCCCCCACCACCTTTCAATGACCCCATTAGGTGCAGAAGCAGCCTGGCAATAATGACGCTCCCCAGCACTGTCTTAGCCCCTCCTGTCACTCAGCAGGGGCTCCAACTTTCTCCCCCTCTTTTTTATGTGTCCAGGATTAGCCTTGCTCATGGGATTTTGCGTGAGTGCATTTTTCTGTGCCTTGAAAAGGTTTGTATGTAAGCCGTGCCCTGAAAAACAGCAGTCACTACCTCCTAGCCAGAATGCGCAGCTCATCTCTCCCTAACAGGTTCTGGTGTGGTCTCCCCAGGACCAGCCTTGGGGTGATGCCCTGCTGTGCCATCCCCTCCCCCATGGCCTGCTGGAGTTACACCCAGGGTGGGATAGGACACAGGCTAGATCACTGGCAACATGACAGAGAGAGCAAGTTCACTCCTGAGCACGCGGCTGCTGTCCAACTCAGAAGGAATTAGCTGTGTTTTCCTGGCTCCCAGGCTCCTGTGGACGGGACATGCCAATCCAGTCTCTCCTTGTGCTTGGAAGTGTTCAGGACGTCTTGTCAGAGCTGCTCAGAGAGGTTCACACACACACTTAAGTACACATGCACACTCACCCACACATGCACTCACATTCACATGCACTCACACTCATACGTACATGCACACTCATACATGCACACACGTACACACCCACACACGCACACTCATGTGTACATGCACACACACATACATACACTTACACATGCACACTCACCCATACCTGCACACACACTCATGCACACAATCACCCATATTTGCACACGTACACTCACACATGCACACACACTCACACACTCATGCATGGATGCACACACCCATGCATGTGTGCACACACAGTTACACATGCACTCACATGCTTGCACACACCCATGCACACACCCATACACGCACACACTTACACATGTACACACATTCGCACACTCATGCATGTATGCACACACTTGTCCATACACACACATGCACTCACACACCTGCACACACACTCATGCACATGCTTACCCATACATGCACACACCTCACATGTACACACACATTCACATACTTATGCATGTATGCACACACTTGTCCATACATATGCACACACATTTACTCACACATACACTCACACACCTGCACACACACGCACACGTGCGCACACCCAGATGCGCACACGCACACACACACCTACACATGCACGCATGTGCTGTCTGGGTTCACCTCCACACAGCGGCTGTTCCACGGAGGCTGGTTTGCAGGCTTGTGTGCCCGCATCCCCAGCAGCCTGGTCATGAATGACTTCTGGCCATTTCAAGTCTCATTTATCTTCAAAGCTTTGTCCCCTGAGGCCACTGATAGGAATCTGTCCAAGCCTCAGGTGCCCTACCAGGAGATCTATGGGAACTGTGGGTTTCCCTGCTGTAGCCCTGGAAGCAGTGTGTGTCTCCCAAAGCGAGCTCGGTGTCGAAAGGAAGATTCATTGGAGGGTGTACGTTCTCATATGGAAAGGAAAATCAAGTACTGTTGGTGGAGAGAGAGGTGAAGGGAGTAAAGGCCTCGGGACATTTCTAGAGTGAAGGGACAGCTGGCAGAAGCCGCAGGTCTGGCCCCAAGTGCACTGTGCTCTTGGACCCGATGTGGAGACTGCCAGGGTGTTCATCACGGTTGGCTAGTGGCAATGGCCGGGTGCGTCCAGGAGTCTTTCTCAGGTGAGCCCCTTGAGGCCGCAGGTCTTACCCAGAGCCCTGGTTATTGGTGGCCTGCGGATAAAGAGCCCCTCCTGTGGATTTTCTGGTTGTTAGTTCTGGTTGAGGGGTGTGGTCTGAGGCGTCAGGCCTCTTGATAGGGCCCTGCCTCCAGTCTTTTAGACGGGCCCTAAGGCTCCTGGAAGAGTGTCTGTCTAGCTCTTGGAAGGGGCTCAGTAGGTACCTCTCAATGAATGAATGAAAGGTGGGTTCATTTCTTTGGGATCCTCGGACAATTGATGACCAACTTGGGGTTTATTTAAAGCAAGAGAAGTGTCTTCTCTCTTAGTTCCGGAGGCCAGAAATCTGAAATCAAGGTGTGGGCCAGGCGGCGCCCCCTCTGGAGGCTCCAGGGGAGGGTCTTCCTCACCTTTTCCGGCTCCTGGCGGCCACTGGCCATCCTCTGTCCCCATAGCTTGCTGGTGCATCTCTGCAGTCTCTGCCTCTGTCTTCACGCGGCCCTCCCCGTGTCTCTGTCACTGCCTCCCCTCCTCCTCCCTTACAAGGACTCGTCATTGGATTTAGGGCCCAAGATCTCATCTCAAGATCCTCAGTCCCATCCTCAAAGACCCCAAGAAGGGCACAGTCACTTGTTTCAGGAGCTGCACGTACCTTTGATGAGGCATCCTTCAGCCCAGCGCACGTGGTCATGCACGGATTCCGCACAGCCAGGAGACGTCCAGAAGGAAGTGACCACTGAGAGCTTCTCTGGGCCACTCCCGAGCTGCGCCTGCCCAGGGTCGGGCCTGGACAACCACACGCACACAAAGGCTCTGGAGAGACACCTGCTTGCTGTCCTCCTGCTCCAGGTCTTTCCGAGAGCGGAAGGGAGCTTTTCAGCACCAAGTCTCCTGCAGGCCTGCAGCTCCTCCCAAACCTGCCACCACCATGAAGAGAAAAGGCTCGGGGTTCTCTGCTCACCGCTTTGACCCAAATCCCAGCCTGGAAGGAGGCCTTGTGCCTCTCCCCTGAGGCTGGGCCAGGGGCTCGTGGGGACAGTTTGACATGCTGAATCTGCAGTGGCAGAGGAAGCCACTTTGTGAGGTATCTGGTCATCCGGCCACGTCGTCTCTGTGCAGAAGATGCCTGGA
The DNA here is from genome assembly GCF_000951035.1 of Colobus angolensis palliatus. NCBI lineage: Eukaryota > Metazoa > Chordata > Mammalia > Primates > Cercopithecidae > Colobus > Colobus angolensis. The sequence continues at coordinate 3,725,454 of NW_012117821.1, read as the reverse complement.
CGTCCTCAGGAAAGAAAACGTGTTAGATACCAGTGGTGCCTTCATTTGGAAGTTGGTGCCTGATTTCTTTTCCTGGTTATAGGTATGACACTGAGAGCCCTTCTGTGCCAGGGCCTTCAGAACATTGTTGTTTGACCATGTTAGGGCACTGATTTAGGGGCCAGCTAATGGAGTAGCAGGAAAACACACACTAGCAAATAGCAAAGGCAAGGCGGGGGTTTCTTTTTTTGCCATATTTTGCCAGTGGCTGGAGCCGAGCAGCATCCCCATGACCTGTGTGTCGCCTGCTAGAGCACTCCCTTGGTGTCTGACACCCGCCTTGTCGCAGACAACAGCCACATCACTGGCCCGTGCTTTGTTTTTTTTTTTT
>NW_012117821.1:3682301-3724110 GCF_000951035.1 Colobus angolensis palliatus | reverse complement strand
AAACGTGCACCCATTCACACACAACATGCATTCACACACATTCACACACAACATTCATTCACACACATGCACAAACATACATGCACACACATGCATTCCCACATACAAACGTGCACCCATTCACACACAACATGCATTCACACACATTCATTCACACACATGCACAAACATACATGCACACACGTGTTCATACATGCAAACACGTGCACATGTGCATTCACACACATTCCACACACATGCATTCACGCACAATGCGTTTACACACATGTACACACATACACCACATGCATTCACACACATGCACACACATGCATTTACACATGCATGCACATGCACACACACCTTGATATAGTCACATATGTGCACACACATGCACTCACACACATTCACACATGCATACAGTCACACACATGCACACACATTGATACACACATTCACACACGTACACACATACACTTACACACATCCACACACACCCACACACACATGCACACACACACACATGCGCTGCCCAGACAGCAGTTCATCCTTACGAGACACTGATTCCAAATTTTAAATGCAGGGATTGGTTTGGAATTGATTCCGACACAGGAATCTCAGCTGTAAGCAGCTGTCAGGATTGGAGGTCAATGACAAAACCTGGGTAGCAAACATGTTCTGGATCTTTCTTTTTTAAACGGGATTTTTGTCTTCTGAGAGTGTTTTCCAAAATGGCAGTTGGGGGCAATTTGGCAGTATCCATTAGCAATTAAGAAATGTACACATATAGACATTTTTTGACCCAGCAGCACTGCTTTGAGGGACTTACCTAGCAGAATATGTTAGCACGTCTATCGGGCAGTGTTTGTCATAATGCAAACTGGAACCAATCCAACGTGCATCGGTGGAAGATGGCTTCAATAAACGATGAGTCCATTGTGCCTGGGAGATGCAACAGATGTTGCCAAGGAGATCTACAGAGATAGGTCATGATTTTCAAGAGCAAATTGCAGAATATTTAGGGACAGTACCATTAAAAAGAAAGAGGCCGGGCACAGTGGCTCACGCCTGTAATCCCAACGCTTTGGGAGCCCAAGGCGGGGTGGATCACGAGGTCAGGAGTTCAAGACCAGCCTGGCCAAGATGGTGGGAAACCCCATCTCTACTAAAAATACAAGAATTAGCCAGGCCTCGTGGTAGACACCTGTAATCCCAGCTCCTCGGGAGGCTGAGGCAAAGAATTGCTTGAACCTGGGAGGCAGAGGTTGCAGTGAGCTGAGATCGTGCCACTGCACTCCAGTCTGGGCAACAGAGTGAGACTCCATCTCAAAAAAAAAAGAAAGGAAGGAAGAAAACTCTGAAGCCACACAGCCTCATAGTGACAAATGTGTTAGTGTGGCCAGCATGTGCGTCTCCATCTTTGCCTTTGCACTTACAGAACTTGAGTGCTGGTTACATCCGGAGATGAAAAGGGATCTTTCTCTTTCACTCTATAAATCTGTACCAGAAGACATTTCACAAGAAATGGAGTTACTTCTGCTATAAAAAAAACAACCAGTAAAGAAAAGGCAGGCAAGTTTAGGTTCAGGCCCAGATGGCTCCACAGCCTCCTGGGCAGTTCCAGAAGAATCACTTAGGTTCCTGGTCTTCCTGGCTGGGAATTGGGAATCCATTGTGGGTTTCCTGGCCGGGAGTGTCTTGCTCGGGTGGTATGAACACACACACTCAGTGTAGCTGTTCCTGATTTGGAAGACGGGAGCCAACACCCATCCACTATGCTGGAGTGTAGTTGGTGGAGGCTTTTCTCGCTGGGGAGAGGGGGTTAAGCTCCCATCTCTATGCAAAACAAGCCTCATCTACTTTAGACTGGCTGGGAATCTGCTTGCTTTTGTGAAATAGCTTTGCGATCAAATGTTATTTTGAAAATAAATCATCTTACTGGTTTTACATGCATGTAGTGGTCTGAAGCTGGCTGGAATTAGTCTAGAGAACCCAGTCCTAGGGATGTCTGTGTGGGTCCTGTGTTAGAAGCCAGGTTGGCCGGGCGTGTGGAGGGCACTGTGCTGTTTGCGTATAAATGGGTTCTTGAATTTGCTCTGGCTGAGTGTGTGCTCTGCCGTGTTGCGTGTCTGTCCACGTAAGTGACTGCTCCGTCCCGACTTCCGTCCGAGCAGGCACACGCGGGTTGCTTGGAGGCCGTTAAGGACGAGCGCCCACTAGGTGCAGGAGGCACTGGGCCTTGAGCCTGGAGTCCTTGTTTCCTGTTGGCCGTGGAGACCTGGAAGGGGCATTCCTAGAGTGACAGGAGCCTGACACTGCCTCCTCACCTCCAGGCTCCTTGTCTCTGCCTTGAGGCCCCGGCGGACTCTGCTGGGTCTCTGGATTCCTCTAGATCCAGCTCAGACCTCCCTCCCTTCTTATCCCCAGCCTCTGAAGCCTTTCCGATCCTCTGAAAGCCCACTCCCTTCTTATCTGTGGCCTCTGAAGCCCACGACCATGCCCCTCCCTTCTCCAGGCTGGGGTTTCTGAAACGTTCCTGCCATGGGATCTCGCAGCTTCTGTGCGTGTCCCGTGCGTTTCCCGGGTGGGCCGCTTCTCTGATGCCCTCGTTCTCATTGCAGCCCGGCCCCAGCCTGGTTGCACTCTGACTCATCTCTCTTGGCCCCTTGTCTGCAGGGCCCCCCTGGACGCCCAGGCCTTCCTGGGGCTGATGGCCTGCCCGGTCCTCCAGGAACCATGCTCATGCTGCCCGTAAGTACCCTCATCGGTCGGAGGTGGGGAGGCAGCTGGGGCAGGTGGGCTCCAAACCAGACCCTCCGAGGCTGCGCTGTCGCCGGAGAGGCCTGTGGGCCCCGTCTCAGCCTGTGGTCTGGCCTGGGCGCCACGTCACTGCTCTCAGAGTAACCCTTGTCTTGCACCTGCAGTTCCGGTTTGGAGGTGGTGGCGATGCGGGCTCCAAAGGCCCCATGGTCTCAGCCCAGGAGTCCCAGGCGCAAGCCATTCTCCAGCAGGCCAGGGTGAGTAGTGCTGGGTTCCCAGGGTCCTGAAGGGGACAGAGCCCAGCCCTAGGGGCCAACAGGAGTGAGTGAGTCAGGCTCAGAGCCCAGCTTGGAGGGAAGCAGCTGTCCTGACCCCAGGGTACCTGCTTGCTGGGGTCAGGAGCTGTGGGAGCATCCAGTCCTCAGTGTCCACTAGGGACCCCGAGAGCGTGTCAGTGTCCAGTAGGGACCCCGAGAGCAGGGACCCCGAGAGCAAGTGAGTGTCCAGTAGGGACCCTGAGAGCAAGTGAGTGTCCAGTAGGGACCCCGAGAGCAAGTGAGTGTCCAGTAGGGACCCCGAGAGCTTGGTAACTGTTTGGGGAGTTTTTCAGGGTTCTTTGTCCATGCTGAGGGTCTGGGTTCTAACTTTACAAGGGGCTTCTGGGCCCCTCCACCTCTGACCCAGTGGTGGCCTCTGCCTCTGTGCTAGGCCCTCCGCTGGGATCCGGAAGTGGAGCTGGAAACCCACGTGGCTCCGGGAAGGGGCTGCCTGGGCTGGAGCTGGGCTGAGCGAGGCTCCTCTGGAAGAGAGCCCTTGGGCCCCAGAGCCCCTCGCTCTCAGCCTGGGTGGGGTCCTAAGGAGCAGGGTCCTCAGAGCAGCACTTGATTTCCTATGGTGAAGCAGCTCATCGGTGGCCTGTGTTTTCTGCAGACATGGCTCCGGCCTGCTGATTGCCCACTGTGGGTGGAAACACTGCCCCGTGGGGCGGGTGAGTGGGTGGGTCATCCTCCAGCAGAGCCCAAGAAAGCTGCTAAGTAATCCCTTGTTTGAGAAATATTTATGCAGCTCCCACAGCAGCCAGAGTAGATGTTAATGATCAGAGTGCTTCGGTAATTACAGGACAGTGTAAGCACGGAGTCGTCACCATAGAGCAAATTGCCTGAATGATGGAAGGCCGTGTGCAGCAAACCCCGCTACCTGCCACTGGGTTTATGGGCCTGGGCCTGCCTGGCTGGCCTTTTATCTTGTGTATGTTAATTGAAACCAAATGGGCGATAGGCTATAAGAAGATTTTATAATGCTAAACAAAATCTTCTAAAATTCAGATGGCATCTGCCAGGGAAACAGAGTCATTTAGCAGCAGCAGAAGCGGCTCTGTGGGAAAGTGGTGGGACCTGCGCTGGTGCAGGTAGGGGCCACATTCAGATGGGGCAAGTGGGTTCCTACCCTCCCAAAATACTTTGCCAGTGGCTGGGAGTGCTTGAAGCACCTCCCATGTGAAATAAAATATGTCATGACTCAGCTGGAGCTCAGGTGTAAAATGTACTCCTCATGCCCAGCCCAGAGTAAGAGGCTTATTTCAGACTTAGCCAAGGGTGATGGGCTGGGAGCAGGCCCTCTGTGTGGGCTGGAGAGACAGGAAGGAGGGATGGGGCCCATCTCCCAAGGGAGGCAATGGGGGCCCAGCGGCTTCCACCTCTGCATGTCCCACAACACTCCGTGGATGCTGACAGCCCCACAGAAGTGGGGGGACTGTTGGGGAGTCATCAGACCTCCTCTTCCAGAATCTCCTGTCGCTTCTGTGTCCAGTCTGCCTGTTCCTTCCTGCTACATCTCACAGCTCAGGTGCCAGCAAACTGGGGCACCGCTGCTGGGGCCCTGTCTCAGCGTGTCTCACTTTCCTTTGCAGTTGGCACTGAGGGGACCAGCTGGCCCGATGGGTCTCACAGGGAGACCCGGCCCTGTGGTAAGTCATTGGCAAATCTGAGAGCCGGGCGTGGTGTGGGGACTGGGCCACTGCCTGTGTCCTTGGCAGACAGTGGCAGGTGGCCTTGGAGTCCTGTGGACACAGGGCAGCCCTCGGTCCAGTGCCTGTTCCCAGGAGGGTGGCCAGGGAGACCAGGGGTCTCTCTTGGTGCTGCTCCAGCCCCCTCGTTGGGGGTGGGGATGGGTGATTGTGCCTCAAAGTCACTTGAGGGAGTTTAGCGGGGTAGAGCTGACATCAGCGATCCCTGGGAAACAGCCCCCAACTCCATCCTGAATGGAAAGGAGCTGGCAGGAATCAGGGGAGGAAGCCCCTTGTCACCCCTGCATTGGAGCTCCAGGCTCTCCCTGCAGAGAACACACTATGAGCTGTCAGCAGAGGAGTGGCTCCTTGGAGGGATGGAGTCCTGCTGCAGCCAGGGGCCTGGGGAAGTCCCTCGCACAGGCTGTGGCTTTGCCTTGTGGACCAGGGGCCTCCATTGATCTTTACAGCTCTGTTCCAGAGTCGAAGATAGCTTAGTGTGGGGCAGAGCGCACGATTTCCAGCCTCACCCGCCCCCGCCCTGTGGCCTCAACTTAGCTCCCATCTGGGGTCCTTGATTCATAAAAAAACATACAGCATGTGCCCAGGGGCACTCAGGGGCTGGCAGTGTCAGGCAGGCACAGGGGCTGAGTTCCGGGACCTCCAGGGAGGAGTGTGGGTTTGCAGGGACACAGAGGAGTTCAACACCGCAGGGGCCCTCCTGGCTTTGCCGCCTGCTGCTGGGTCTGGGCTCGGTCCCCTCCACGCAGGGCCTGACTCAGGGCTGGCCTCCCACATCTGGGGGATCTGGCCTCGAGGGGCTCGTAGCAGGTGCACATGCTGCTGGAAGCTTTGGCCCGTAACGGACCACGGTCAGGTTCACCCTGGAGAGAGAAATGTCTCCAGGAGCTCTGTGGTGTTTGCTGGCCCCAATGTCTAGAATTTTATTGCCGATTAGGAAGAGATCCAAACAACTGCATTTCCCCGCTCCTGGAAAGTCATTGTTCCCCGGTTCTGTTCGAGGCAGGCAGGTCACGCTTTGTGTGCTGAGCACCGTGGCCGAAGCCCTGTCCCCTCCCCCACCTCCTCCCCTGCCGCCCCCAGTCCTTCCTGTGTTCCCGAGTCCCCACCTTGAGCAGACGTTAACCCACACCGTGTCTCCCTAGGGTCCCCCTGGGAGCGGAGGTTTGAAGGGCGAGCCGGGAGACGTGGGGCCTCAGGTACGTGGGATCCTGGCCTTTGCTGTCTGGTGGGCGCCTCCCGTTCTCCGGGGGCGGTAAGGGCGAGCGTGGAGGGCCCCCAGCTGCTGCATGTTTCCAAGGAAATTCGTAGGAATTGTCGTTGCTTTACGCAGTGCTGAGGGTGGAGCACAATGAACTCTGGCGCCTGCGGCAGAAATGAGCCGGCTCTATTTTGTCCCTGGCCTTCACTCTGGGCAGCAGATCCGTGCCCCGTCCCTGAATGCCCACATGTTGGTGGCTTGGACAGCCAGGCATTACTGACGGGGTCGATGAGCACGGGGACAAGGCGTTGCTCTTTCTCCTGAGAAAGGCGGACTCACCACTGACCCTTTGTCTCTTACTCCTGGCAGGGTCCTCGAGGTGTGCAAGGCCCGCCTGGTCCAGCCGGGAAGCCCGGAAGACGGGTGAGTGGTGGGAGCGTGCGTGGCTCAGTGACAGCGGTGTGGGCTCTGGAGGAGCCCCAATCTGGGGTGCAGGTGCCCCTGACAGCCAGGCTGGGCTGCATGAAGCCAGGTGGCTCCCCTTCTTGTGATGGGTGTGTCCGTCCCCAAGGCCACCTCTGAGCCAGCTGCCTAGGAGGAGCGCTCTGTGTCCTGGGCGCAGACACAGCAGACCAGGCCTCTGTCCTGGGCACATTCATTTAGTTTAATAAACATTTCTAATTCAAGAAACTTCCCAGGCCCTTTGGGAGCAAATGTTAAGAAGACAAAACTGGCCGGGCGCAGTGGCTCAAGCCTGTAATCCCAGCACTCTGGGAGGCCAAGACGGGCGGATCATGAGGTCAGGAGATCGAGACCATCCTGGCTAACCCGGTGAAACCCCCACTCTACTGAAAAAAAAAAACTAGCCGGGCGAGGTGGCGGGCGCCTGTAGTCCCAGTTACTCGGGAGGCTGAGGCAGGAGAATGGTGTCAACCTGGGAGGCGGAGCTTGTAGTGAGCTGAGATCCAGCCTGGGCGACAGAGCGACACTCCGTCTCAAAAAAAAAAAAAAGAAGAAGACAAAACTATCTCTGGGCCTTATATATTGTGGGCAGCGTTGGGACTCCAGAAATGGACCGACTCAGGGGCATGGGCGGGCCTTCCTGCACCTCACTTCCTGCACCTCACCTGCTGTCTTGGCGCCTGGAATTTTCTCTCTGGTGTGTGGTTCTCTTGGATGGAACTGGTTTGTTAGCACATGATCCTGGCTCCTAAAAGAGGACCCACGTTTCCAGAGTGCTGACCACCACCCGGACAGGCTGGGACAGGCCCTGGGAGCCCAGATCGTGTTCTCGAAAGTGGATCTTTTCAATCAGCGGACATTTCTGGTGAACAAGAGAAATATTTGGTGCAGGGTTGGATTTGTTTCAGTGTGGACCTCTTCCCAGCATGTTGTCTACCTAAGCCACCCTTGACTGCTTTAGTCTGAGTCAACAAGGCAAAAATGGGCCCTTCCCTGGTGGTTCTGGATGCTCCTGACTCGGGGAGCAAGCTGTGGTTAGTGGGTAGAAATGACCCGAGAAGCTGCAGTTTGGCAGGTCCGAGGGTCTATGCAGGGATCTGGGCATGAGACAGAGAGGCCTGGGCTGGATAATTGCAGGAGGATTAGCAGCTCTGAAATTGACTGTTAGTAGACGGGCCATTTATTTGGATCTGATTCTGAAAAATGTTTTCGTTCCTTAAGTTGTTTTTGCGTGTCTCCGTAAATACTTACCACCCAGTTTCACTAGAACTGGTTTCCTAGTCAGGGCGAAGTTAAACACTGGAAACAGAGGAGACGTGGGAAATGCTGTCTGACATGGCCAGCTGCAGAGTGACGTGGTGTCGGGGCCATGCATATGCATGTGTTTTAAGGCATTAAGTCTGCCCAGAAGATCTGCCACAGAAGAAAAGGATGGTGGCGAGAGAGGGGCTTGGAGCTGAGGGGTTGACTCCAAAGCGGTCTGAGCAGCCTTTTCAGTTCTTTGCTAGCATTTCCTGCAAAGAACACTCATTGGTGGATTGTAGAAGCATCTGGGTGCTTTGCAGGGCTGGGTCGTGCTGTGAAATCCCGTGAAGTTTTCTGACAAATTTCCCTTGGCTTCCAAAAGTGTTTGGAAGTTTAGAAGAGGCTCCCAGTGGGCCCCTCCATTTGCTGCGCAAGGAGATGCCTTTTTGGGGAGCACAGAAGCACAGACTGTCTCCTTGGGGTCTGTTTGGATTTCTCTCTTCTTGCTTCTCTGCTGTTCTCTGGTGCCGCCTTGTCTGTCTCCGGTGCTTTGAGACCCAAAGCTGCCGCCCTCTAGATCTCTCTGCTTGGTGGCGGGTTGGGGGCGAGGGCCTCATATGAGGAGGAGCCCATGGAAAATGGAAGCGCAGGGTGGGGCCCTCTGTACTCGCTGGCTGGGGGGGCCTCGTTGGTGTGGAGGTTTGGCTGACTTTCATAGAGACCCTGTTCCCTTGCAGGGCTCTCCTTGTGGTGAAGGTGGGGCTTGCACAGTGGGCCCCGGAAGGTCTAGGTCCCCTCTTCAGCCCCATGGCCAGTCAGGTGGGCACCTTGTCCTTGGCTGTGTCCATGGCTGGCCGTCAGGAACGGGGCATGTGCTCACTGTGCAGATGCTGCCTCAGGTCACTGTGTGGTCTGAGTGAGACCGGGCCTCGCTTTGGGCCTGGGCCTCTTCCTTAGTCAAGTAGACAAACCAGGTGCATCCTTTCTCTCCTTCCTCTCACCTGCACATGGTGGAAAGGAGCTGTGCTGTCTGTGATGTCAGCGGCCTGCACTCGCCTGAGTCCTAAATTCATGGTCCCCCAGACTGACGCAGCTCCCCCAGCCTGGTCTCCTCTGCCACATCATGGTGACTTCTTAAAGCCCAGGGGCAGTGGTGTGGTCCCCCTTTGGCGGTCTGGGATGACGTGGGCCAGAAAGACCAGCCCCGTGTGTTCCATCTGTTGGTGTGGAGCACAGAACAGCCCCCGCCTGGGCTCCCAGATCTGGGTCCTCTCAGCAGCCTGGCCACTCGGGCTGTGACCTTGGGGGTGGGCGTGGCTTCAGTGGACCGCTCAACTTGGTTTCCTGGAAAACCGTGGCTCGGGGGTCTCAGTGAACCAGGGGCTCCTTTGCATTGACAGTTTTGCCTCCTCTGTTCCAGGGTCGGGCTGGGAGTGACGGAGCCAGAGGAATGCCTGGGCAAACTGGCCCCAAGGTAGGCCACCCAGCACCCTCCTGGTGCCCCGGCGTCACTGTCATCCCTGGGGTCATGTTGATGATGAGGCCACAATGCTGGTTATGTGATGACTGTGATTATGAGGACAGGTGGCTCCATCACTGGCATTTGACATGAAGATAGGGTTGGTGGGTGAATTTCACCAGCGAGTGTGACAGCTGCAGTTCATTTCCGTAAGGGAGACATTTGCCCCCTTCCAGCAGTGGCGAGCAGGGATGGGGGTGGGATCCCAACTATGAAAACCATCCGTGGTTGTGCGGGTGATGAGGCCACATGTAGGACACAGGCGGGACCTATGGCAAGTCCAGGGGCCGGGAGGTCTTATCCAGGTGGGCTCCTGGGTGTTGTGGAGGTGAATAGATGTTGCCCGTGGCTAAAGGCAGGCCTGTGTGTGTGTCATGAATGAGCCTGCAGCAGGCATGCGCCGGCTGTTGCTGTCGCCGCCCATGCCCGCCCACTGCTGTGCTCAGTGTATCCACCCCTCTGCCCCAGCATTGCTGCGAGCATTCCCCCGGTCTTGGCTCACCCCTCTTCCTCACCTCCTGGAAGCATTTGTCCTAGGCCATGGGGGACAGGGGAGATACTGACCTTCTATGAAGCGTGCACCTTGGGACAGCAGCTGTGATTTGGAGATTGGAGACTGGGTCACCAACAAAATGCCAGGGCTCAACTACACCTGTTCCCTCTTAACGGACGTGGATGAACTCTGAAGTGCATCATATCAGTCCCGAGTTAGTGAGGTGGTCTGGGGTGACAGGAGGAAACGCAGTCTTGTTGACTGTGTCTCAAAAGACCATGGTCTTCTTTCAACAACATGATCAAAAGCCTAAAATGTCCCATCGTTGACATCACCCCACATTGGTGTGCACACCCATGAGACAGGGCGCTGTTCCCGGGCTCCAGGGCATGCAGAAGAGGGGTCAGCCAGAGAGCCAGGATACCTGAGGGTAGCCAGTGCTGGCCCGTCCACCAATGGGTACGTGTACCTCCTGCGCGTGGGCAGCCCTTTGGCACTGTGGATGCAGCGACGAGCGGACACACGGGGACCCTCTCCTGGGGCCTCCCTGGGGTGGGGGAGATCAGCAGCAGACACTCACACACACAGGACACTGTGGCATTCACCAAAATACCGCGTGACTAAGGGTCCATCAGGGCTTGCGGCATGGGACTCGGGGACGAAAGCCATCTCTCCCTTTGCAGCCCGTGTTGGTGTTTGCAGGGGAAGAGGCTGGGATTGTAGATGCAACGCGGGGGCCTATGGGGAGAGGGCTGGCCAGTGGGATTCAGGGTGCATAGATGCTGCGTGAAACATAGTCCAAGGTGGGGCGGCCATCACATCACGGGCTGTCCGCGTGTGCAGGGTGGCCTCTGAGGCAGCCTTTCTGTCCTTTTTGCAGGGCGACCGGGGTTTCGACGGCCTGGCTGGGTTGCCGGGCGAGAAGGGCCACAGGGTGAGTATTTACTCTGCGAGAGACGGGCATGATGATGGGCAGCAGAGGTGTCTCTTGGGAGGTCCTTCTCCTTCCAGGCAGCCTCAGATTTCCTATGGGGTCAGGTCTCCGCCATTCCAACAGTCACTATGCAAACCTCACGGGAGTCAGCAAATGGCAGTGAGCCCCCAAATGATGTCTTTGTTGATGAGTGACCAGCCCGAAGGAACGGGAGCTCTTATCTGTCTGCAGCTTGTGACAAGTGAGCCAGACGGGCCTACCCACCTGAGGGGCGTGAAGGGGGCAGGGAAGGAGCCCTTCCTTTTAGAGATCTGTTTAATGGAGTCCTTGAACATTTCAGGGAATCCAAGCAGCTGCCATTTCAGGGGTGGCCAAGGACACATTGCAATATTAAAGTGGTGGTCCCAGGGGGGGCGGGGACACTCTCAAGTGGCCATGAGGAGACCAGGTCACCAAAAACTGCCAGGTGTCTACCTGTTCCCTGTTAACGGGCATGGACGAACTCAAAAGTGTGTCCTGTGAGCCCCGAGCTAGTGCAGGGACCTGGGGTTCTTCCTGGCTGTAGCCGTTTCCTTGTGGTTGTTGGAGAACATAGATGCAGTAGCTTTGGATAAACGGCAACAGCCAAGCCCCTTGAATCTTCTTGCATCTGTCTCAATAGACTGTGGTCTTCTTTCAACAACAACATGATGGAAAGCCTACAGTCTCATGCCTGTTGAAGAGGCGTGGTGGGGAAGAGCCGTCCTGGCCACCCGCCCTGCTTTCTCAGCCCGTTTGAGGGCCTGACACGAGGGCTTTTCACAGCTTGTCAGATGTTCCTTCTCTGACCTGCTTTCTTTGAAGTAGATTTCTTTGATGGCTCCTTTATATTTTAGCACATCAAGGACATACAGGCACATATGTGCGTGCACACCCTCACACATGCACACACACACATACCCATCCACATACCCCCATATGCATACACACATGCACACACACCCGTACATGCACACACATGCATACACAGCCCCCCACGCACACACACCCACACACCCACACACCCACACGCACACACATACACATATGCACACCACCCACATGCATACACACCCACACACCCCACACATGCATGCACACACACACCCCCCACACACATGCACACCCACACACGCATACACACATGCACACCACCCCCATACACATGTGCACACACATGCATATACAGGTGCACAGGCTCCACACATACCCACACTGACACACACATGCACACATACACGCACATGTGCACACACACCACACATGCACACATACCCACACATACACACTTATACCTCCACATCCACACATGCACACACGCTGCATACACGTGTACACATCCACACACATTGTACATGCACACACACATGTACACACATGCACACCTATACACACATATGCACCCCCCACCCCACCACATGCACACGGGCATACACGTGCACACCCCACACATACCCCTGCACACTCCACCCACACACGTGCACTCACATACACACATGTACGCACACCCACACACGCACTCATGTACACATGCATACATACCCACACCCCCTCCACATGCATACACATATGCACACCACCCCCACACATATACACACGTGCACACCACCCACACACATGCATACACGTGCACAAGTGCCACACATACCCACACTTACACCCACATGCACACATACATGCACATGTGCACACACCCCACAATGCACATACCCCCACGCATGCACACTCATACCCCACACCCCAACATGCACACACATACATGCTGCACACACATACATACCCACACACATACATGCACACACACATGCACACCCACACACACACATGCCCCCCATGCCCCTACATGCACACATACATGTGCAAACACCCCACGTACCCCTGCACACCCCACCCACACACGTGCACTCACATACATGCACCCACACACATGTGCGCACCCACACATCCACCCACACCCCACGGCTCTGTCGATTGTGCCCGTAAGCACGGCCCACTGCCCTCCATGATGCCTTGAGAAGGGGCTTGGCTGTTGCCATTTATCCAAAGCTGCTGCATCTGTGTTCTCAACAACCACATGGAAATAGCACGGCCACGAAGGCTGTCCCTGACTCAGCTGCAGCCCTTTTGCATGACTGATGAGCACATAGTGAGCACCCACTGCGTGTGCGCTCTGAGGCTGCAGGCAGGCGGCGCTCCCGGAGGGTGTGAGTGTGAGGCTGCTTCCCCTGGAGGACTTGGGCCGAGGATAGCTCAGGCCTTGGTTTAGTGTCCTGAGGCTGCCCACGTGGGTGGCCCTGCCTGGCCCCGCAGGGTGCTCAGTCCAGCACCCTCCTATCTTCAGGCCATCGTGGCAAGACTCAGGTGAGAGTCTGCAGCCTGCATTAGCCCAGCCGAGGCACACGTGATCTCCTAAGGAACCTTCCCCCATTTTGGAAGGACCTTTTGGGAGCTTGGGAATCTTACTGTCAGAAGTAGAGAAAAACAGAGTGTGGACCTTGGACAAGCCCTGCATGACCTGCTCAGGAGAGGCTGACGTGGACCCTTTCCCTTCCTAGGGTGACCCTGGTCCTTCCGGCCCGCCAGGACCTCCGGGAGACGACGGAGAGAGGGTAGGTATTCTGCCGTCCCTCCGACTGCTCCCGCCTGCCCTGCTCCTCAGTGATTTGGGCAGGAAAACCGCGGAAGAGAGGCCCATGGTGTGGGATCGGCCTGCTGCGTGTGGAGGGCCAGCTGGGAGAGGGCAGAGGGGGATTCCCAGTGGGCAAAGTGATTGATCAGATGCCAAGAGGCTGCGGGGCATGGGAGAGACCCTGACTGTAATGTTTAGTTACTCTATTGGCCCTGCCGGTGGACGTTTAGTTACTCTATTGGCCCTGCCAGTGGACGTTTAGTTACTCTATTGGTTCTGCTGGTGGACGGAGCCCAGGGCCACCTGTCAGCTCTCACTGCAGGAGACAGGTGCCCTGAACCCCACCGGGAGGAAAGGTGGCCAGAGAGTTTACTGAGCTCGGTGTCTCTGCTTATCTCGTCCAGATGAGGGGTTAGCTGGAGGCATGCGGGTGGCAGAAAGCTGAGATTGGGGGAGCAGAGGAGGGTGGGGGGATTGGAATAACCCTCTGTGGGCCTGGAGGTAGGGAAGCGAGTGGCCGGAGTGGGGCTGGAGAGCGGGAGGGAGCTGTTCCCCAGCACAGGCTGGGGTCTGGTATCTGCCATGCCATTTTTGTGTGTGGAGGCGAAGTGTGATCTCTAGGCCACAGCACAGTGGGACTGGGGCATGGGACGTACGAGGCTGTGAGTTTCTAAGCTCCTCCCTACAGGCACCGCAGTCCCTCAGACACCTTCTTTGTGTGTAAGGGGTGTTTAGGGGAAAGGCTTTAAGGAGCCCTGGAGGGTGAGAAAGAGGAGCGGCTCCAGGGGCATTTCTCTCTCACCAGCTTTCAGGCTGACGTGGTCGGGGCACCTGCTCCTGTCTAGGCCTCAGCACAGTCTGCTGTAAGATGAGGAAGGAGAGAGAGACCCTTCTAGATGTCAGTGCTTCTTGATTGAGAGGACGTGTGTGTGTGTGCATATGTGTGGCTGTGTGCACGTGTATGTGCAGGGAGTGTGCATGTATCTGTGTGCATGCATGCAGACATGGCTGTGTGTGCATGTATGTGTGTGGACAAGCATGTGTGCATGGCTGCATACGCACGTGCATGCACAAGGTGTGTGTGTGTTTACAAGTGTGCATATGGCTGTGTATGTGTGTGCATGCATATAGTGTGTGTGTGTGCATAAGCATGTGTGTATGGCTGTGTATGCACGTGCATGCACAGGGTGTGTGGTGTGTGTATGGACAAGCGTGTGTGTATGCACGTGCATGCACAGGGTCTATGTGTGTGTTGATAAGCGTGTGTGTATAGCTGTGTATGCGTGTGCATGCATGGGTGTGTGTGTGTGCACAAGCGTGTGAGCACAGCTGTGTATGCACGTGCACACACAGGGCCTGTGTGTGCATGTATGTGTAGGCATGTGCAGGCAGGCTGTGTGTGAGCATACGTGCTTGCATGCGTAAGGCAGGCGGGAAGGTGCAGTGGTGCTTTGGCGAGGGGCAGCGTTTGCAGGCAGCCCATGGGTGTGAAGTGGTGGAGCCAGGGAGGCACTCCCTTCTGCAGCTAGGAGGAAGCCTCTTCTTGCTTTACTTTCCAAGCTGCTTAGGACCCCAGGGGGCACACCTGGTTCCCCAGAGGGTGGCCCGGGGGATCGTGTGATTCTCCCCTAATGTTCTGCCCCAGAGTCTGTCATTCGTGAAGGTCACCAAATCCTTTCAATTAGATGATCTTTCTGCCCAACCTTTCCCTCTGGAGAGCTGTGGTATGTGAGCTCCTGAGACAGCACCTCAGAGGCTTCAGGTCTCACCTGTAGGCCTCACCTGCAGCGTCTGCACACCTAGCAGCTCGCTGGGAGTGAGGACATTCCAGGCCTTCCCGGCTGGTACCAGGGCTGGTAAACCTGGCATATGTGAAGCAGCCCCAAGCCAGAGAACCCTTGTGCCCCACTGAGGGGAAACTGGTGTCCAGGCTAACAGCTCGTTCCTCTAACCTTGCCTTTTTTCTCCTCTGCAGGGTGATGACGGAGAAGTCGGGCCCAGGGGGCTGCCTGGGGAGCCAGTAAGTCTGTGGGCTGAGTGGGACGATGGGGGCTCAGTGTGGAGAAAGGCTTTGTCCAAGGCTCCTGCTGGAGCAGGATCTGGGATCAGCCAGGAGCTTAGAGGAGAGAGGGCTCGACCTGAGAACAGACGGACCTGGACATTTCCCAGGGAAACCAAAGAGAGGAGGCGCAGGCGAGGCTGGCTGGCAACCCCAGGAGGAAGTCTGAGCTGCCTACAGGAGCAAGCACGGCCCTCAAGGGTTGTTGTGGGGGTCCAGGGGCAGTGTGGTGGGGTCTGGGGCATCGTGGGGAGTCAGGGGGCAGTATGTGGGGTCCATGGGCATTGTGGAGGGTCTGAGGGCGTCATGGTGGGGTCTGGGGTCAGTGTGGGGTGTCTGAGGGCATTGGGGGTTCCAGGGACAACCTGGTGGGGTCCAGGGGCATCATTGGGAGGGTCCGGGGTCAGCATGGGTGGGAACAAGGGTACTGTGGGGGGGAGTCGGAGAGCATTGTGAGGGGTCTGAGAGCATTGTGGGGGGTCTAGGGTCAACATGGTGGGGTTCAGTGGCATCATGGGGGGCCCAAGGGCATTGTGAGGGGTCTGAGAGCATTGTGGGGGGGTCTAGGGTCAACATGGTGGGGTTCAGTGGCATTATGGGGGGTCTGAGGGCATTGGGGGTCAGGGGGCAGCATGGGGGTTCAAGGGCATTGTGGGGGATTTGAGTGCATTGTCAGGGGTCCCGGGGCAGCACGGTGGCATCAGGGGCATCATGGCAGGGGCGGGGTTCACACACCTGAGTCAGCCTGAGCTTGGGCCTGTTTCAGTGGCTGCCGTTCCAGAGGCAGATCCCTCCAGCAGACTGCCCCAGCCCTGGGCATGGGAAAGCTCTTCCCTAAGCGGACATATATTTAGGCCCAGAGCAAATGTCCTGACTGAGAGGACATTCATTACTATTCATTTGCTGTTGCTTTAAAGCATCTCTTTTCTCGTAGCCAAGTCAGCCCGGCTGCGTGCATCGGGTGGTGCTAATAGATGAGAAATATCGCAGGCACTGCGTAGAGGAGGCAGGGGTCGGCGCCTGCAGACTCGTTTGGGACTAAATTATACCCCAGATGTCTGATTAGCCTCTAAGGAGAATTCATCAACTCCACTTTCTCCTTAACACACGTCCAAGCAATACCTTCTGGGCTGTTAGCCTCCAAGAAACGTTGCTATAACTAGGTATTAAAATAACGAAGGAAGCATTTAAGAGGCAATGAGCGGGGGAAGGATCTCTCTTCTACAGAATCTGAAAAGGTTCTGTCCAAATTAAGAGCACTTGAAGTCCACGTACCTGGGGTGAAGGCTCCGTAATTCCCCGCGGGTGGCAGGCAGTGCTCCCGGAATCTCACTCCCCCTGCGGTAAGCAGGAACTGTTCTGCACGAGCCCTGGCTCACCAGGGAGGGCGTGCCAACTCTTGACCAGAGTAGCGTCCTGGAAAAGATCTGTACCCCATGCCTCCTTCCGCACGTTCAGTCGTGGGGTTCCCATCAGGGACTAGTGTCGCCTGACGCCTTCCTGCCCGCACCCTCGGACCCTGTGGTATCACAAAAACAGTCGCATGTCGCTGCGGAGGGGAATTCGAGATTGAGCCGATAATGAGGATGGGGCGCAAGGGCTCCGTGCGGTGGCATGTCATTGCGTGGTGATTCTTGGGGGGAGCGTCTGTGCCCCAGAAAGTGTCAGAGGAGCCGGTCAGCTTGAAAACTCTCCTTTCCCTGAGGGTGCCCCATGGTGTCCTCTCTGAGTTCCCAGCAATTCCAGACACCTGCCCTTGGTTCCCAGCACCAGGGTGCGGTGGAGGGAGGCGGCACAGCAGGCTGGGAGGGAGTCTGGACCTCGCTGCTGGGAGGCCAGGAGGCCTGAGTCACCAACTGGGGTTCTGGGTGGAGTCAGGGCCAAGCGGGCATAGGGGACAGAGAGGAGGGCTGGGATTTCTGCCCGGCTTTAAAACCTATTTTCCCTTTATTTTCCCTTTCCTCTTACAGGGGCCACGTGGTCTGCTTGGGCCGAAGGGGCCTCCAGGTCCTCCTGGACCTCCCGTAAGTCCTATCGCCACTCTGCTTGTCTGCCCCCATCTTGGCCTTTGAGACCCCACCTCCCAGCCGGTGGCCACTTGGGCACAGGGACAGAAAGTCTGTGCTGGCCCCTCTGACACCTGCCTGCTGCCAGTGTGAGGCCTGAGTGGGACACTGACGTTCAGACGCTGTAGACACGGTCCCAGCAGGTGTGGCCTCGCAGGTGGAGGCCCGAGGCTGCCTGCCTCACAGCTCCGCTTCACCTCGGCTGCACTTACTCCTGGCAGACAGCATATGCTATTTCAGTTATAAGCAGAAACCCTGGATGTCACGTTTCTTCCCTGCTAGAAAGAACTCCCAGCAGCTTCTGTGAACATTCTGGAAGGAGGCTGAAGCCCTTGGTTCCAGTGGGACTGTGTCTTGGTGGGCAGCTTCCCCAGGGCCAGGCCTGCCCGCTTCAGCCTTCCCAGCCCCGTGACCTGGTTTTCTAGAACCTGAGGCCTGCCCCGTGGAATGCAGGGGCCTGGCAGCTCAGTTAACCTTTAGCTGAGGGTTACCGGGGCTGACCAGTGGACCTCTGGGAAGGGATTTGGAGTCAGGTCTTTCCCTTCCCCAGACAGCATCCGTCCTCTGATTCTTTGTAGGACGGGCATCTGAGCTGAGTTGAGTGGGATTTTCCTTTTGAGTACTGTGAGTTATTTCGCATTCAGTTACATATTTTTCTTCTTAAAATCGCACGCAGGGTGTAACGGGTATGGACGGCCAGCCAGGGCCGAAAGGAAATGTGGTAAGTCCCTGGGGTCCCGTGGCCTGGCTTCAGGGGCATTTTCCCTGGGCACACTCCTTGCCCCGCTAGGGAGGTCCATCGCTGTCCACCTCAGCTGGGAACGTGAAGGGCAGGTTGCAGACCCTCTTCTGTGGCGCCCACCCTCCAGTGGCGAGTGGCACCCGGAGACTTTAGCGTGATGGGGTGACTTGGGAGTTTTCTGCCCGATAATTCATTTCTGGTCCATTCCTCTCATGTGTTCCTTCCTGGACGGATGTCTGGGTGTACTTGCATAAACGAGTTAGTGCTCACTCCATCAGAGTCGACCTCCACAGCCTCAGAGGCGCCTGGTCCTGGTGCTGATCTCTGTGGTGGGACCTGGCCGCCTTTCCCTTCCCCCTGGCATCAGGCAGTGGGGAGCAGTTTGAAAGGATGGGAGGCCAGTGAGGGGGCACACTACACCCAGGGAAGGGGGTCCAGTTCCCAGAGCCCCCTTCAGTGCCTTTGCTTTTGTCTCCCGTAGGGTCCCCAGGGAGAGCCTGGTCCCCCAGGACAGCAGGGTAATCCGGGTGCCCAGGTAAGTGAGCCCGGGAGAGGCAGCTCACGGGGATCCAGCCATGGGAGGCACGTGTCTTCAGTCCCGAGCCCTGGGAGGGAACTGCGAGCTCTGTCCCCGCCAAGTTGCAGCCCCTCCTGTTATCTGGAGGAAGACTAGGACTTGGGTTGGTGCCTGGATGAAGGAGACATCAATGAGAAGATGGGCGGATGGCAAGGCAGGGTTCTGAGTCAATCAGCGCCCTCACCTTCCCTTTTTGGCTCTTTCTCCCTCCTAGGGTCTTCCAGGCCCCCAGGGTGCAATTGGTCCTCCAGGAGAAAAGGTAGGTGGGCCTGGGCTGTGTTGCGGGCCACCGCCCACCTGCAGTTGAACTCCCTGGCCCGCCCCGAGAGGACCCCTGGTATCCACCAGCTCTCAATGTATATCTTGGTGCTCCCAAGAGACGCCAAAGCTCAGAGTGCCAAGAACTGGGCCAGAAGCATGAGGAGAATCTTGGATCCGTGTCTCACTGATTCATACATTTATTCACTCATTCATTCTCTAGTAGGTACAGGGGTTGCTGGATTTAGCAAGGAACAAAAATACAGGCCATGCAGTTAAATTTGAACTATTGTGTATCTGAAATTCAAATTTAACCGGGCATCTTGTTTTGTTGTTGTTTATTTTGGTTTAGTTTAGTTTCACTAAATTTGGCAACCTGACTGTATCTCCAGAGCCTCCTGTGTCCTAGGCCCTGGAACGAGAGCTGGAAGCACTTGCCCTTCTAGAGCTTGTCGCTTAACCAGGCACAAGATAGTTCAGGTAGCTCAAAGCGCCTTGGTTGCCACCAGCAAAAACACCTCCAAGGCGGTGGTTCTGAGTGCATGACAATCCCCGGGGGGCCTGAGAAACACAGAGGGCCGGGCTGCTGCCGGGCCTGGGACCTTCCAGGAGCTGGTGTTTACGGGATGCTGAGGCTGTGGGCCTTACACCGCGGGATGGCCTGCCCCACCCTGGGGTGTTTGTGTGAACAGACCCGGGAGGACAGGGTGGTGGGAGCGCTCGAAGAAGGCACAGCGCTGTAAGAGCAGCGGAGGCCAGATGATGCCCTCCTGGGCCCCAGCACGCAGCAGGTGGATGTGGAGAAGAATGGGGGCACTTGGTGGGCTGATTCTGTTCCTACAGCAAAACCTGAAGGTGCTCAGAACGGTGGAGCTGCCCCCTGGGCGCTACCGTGGTTACATGCCTCACAAGCGGGGACCCAGTGCCTCTGACCACACTTCTCAGCAAATGCTGTGTGGGCAGAAATGTTGAAAAGTAACCTTGGGGGCCTACAGAGAGGTCAGGTGAGCCTAGGGAGGCTCACGGAGTCTCTGGTTTGTTCTAGGGTCCCTTGGGTAAACCAGGCCTTCCAGGAATGCCCGGT
The DNA here is from genome assembly GCF_000951035.1 of Colobus angolensis palliatus. NCBI lineage: Eukaryota > Metazoa > Chordata > Mammalia > Primates > Cercopithecidae > Colobus > Colobus angolensis. Next base: position 3,704,058 of record NW_012117821.1, on the reverse strand, counting down.
GCCGATGGACCCCCGGTGAGTAGCCCTGCCTACCTCATCCCTGCATACTCTCCCCACCTCCTCCCTGCGGATAGGGGCTGTGGGCCCAGGCTCTTTGGGGTTTTTGGCCAGCACTGACTCATTCTGGCTCTGTTGATGAAGACCCGTTTGGTCTCCAGCTTGACTGCTGGGTCATTCTTGCGTTTGGACACCCTTAGCATCGTGTTTTAATCAATGAGTGGTGATTGCACGAGTAGGAATATTAGCTCTTTATTAGGGTGTGCTGATTAATTACAGAAGTCAGGCCTGCGTGCTGAGCCGTGAGGAGGGCTGGGCCGGGCTCCAGGCCATCGCTTGCATCCCCAGGGTTGGAAGCGAAGAGGCAGGGTACGTGGTGTGTATTTTTAGTGTTCACGCACTGAGAAGGGAGGTGGTGAGCAAACGCGTTTGCAATGTGTGCAGGCACAGCTGTGGAGTCAAATTAGATTCCGCCTGGAAATAGCGAGCTGGTGACAAATCCAATCTGTGGCTAAGCTGTGTGGAGGGCGTAGGTGTGAGGAAGTAGAGCACACTCAGAATGTGTACGTGCATGCGTGCACACGTGCATGTACACGCGTGTGAGCTGATTTGCACCCACCACCCTCTGTAAGTGCCTGCTGCGGTTTTGGTTTTGATTATTCAGTGAATGCTGAGTCTATTTCACAGATGAGATTAGCAGAATTAATTATTGAAGACACAGTGTGCTGTATGGTTTTAATAACACTGTTGAAAACTAAACAAGGAAGTTAAATATGTTGACAATTATCGGTGACTGCTCACCACGCAGCATCCCTCAGGCTGAGTCAGTCGGCCCGGTGACTCCCACATCACAAACTGCCCTTTCTTGATCAGAACAAGCAGAGTGGAGCCTTCTCATCCCCACGTGGGCAGCTGTGGGGCCCCGTGGTCACCTGGCTATATGGGAGTCTGCGTACTGGGTGGTTCATCTTTTCCAATGTGTTACTTGTGTCCTTTAATTTACATTTCATCACCCTGTCTAATTATCAAAGCAGCACATCTTATTATAGAAAATTAGGAAAATAAATACAATTACAGTAAATTATAGCCACCTTTGATCTCATCTCCTGATTTATCCATTGACAGCAGGTGGACGTGTGTCCCTTCCAGCCTTTTTTTCTGTTCCCATGCTGCTGGCTGTGATGTCGATGGAGTATGGGCCGCAATCTGTGGGGAGGGCGGCTGGGCCCAGAGCCCTGAAGGGAGGAGGGGACCTGGGTGTGACGTGGGCTGTACCCCTCTTTCCTTCTGTGGGGAGGAGGGGGGCCTAGGTGTGAAGGGGGCTGCACCTCACCTTCCTGACAAGATCATTCTCTCGGCCCTCAGCTGACCTAACTTGTTCTCCCTGGAATTCCCCATCCTGTGTTGAAACCTCCAAAGAATTGGGGTCCCTAAAGAGCCTGCAGTTTCCTTTTATATTCTTTGGGGGAAGGAAGGGCCTTTAAGATGTCCTTTCCCCGGCCCGAATTTAAACCTTAAAATGTGAGCGTAGGCGGACCGCATTCGCATGAAGGTGCGTCGAACAAAAGGAAGCCATGGGTAGGCCCAAAGACAGCCCCAGCCGTCTCGCACGAATCTGGAGGAAAGAAAAGATTTTTAGAAATTCTCCTTTACAAAGGCAGCACATTGAGGGTAAACCCTACAGAGAGAGTTCTCTTTATTTCTTGCTTTGATTTTGGTTTCAAAGAAAGGAAGACTGACTTAAAATCCATCAAGAAGTATGAGGTGCTTCAGAGCAGACTCGATACCTTGAAATATGTTGTTGAATAATTCCTGATAGCACACGCTGGGGAAATGGTTAAGTGAATTATGGCTCAGTGGAATATATTCCTGATGCCATACGCTGGAGAAATGGTTAAGTGAATTATGGCTCAGTGGAATATTACAGAGCCAGTAAGAATTGAATTTAGACAAATACTCCGTGACATGAGAAAATGCTCACAATGTAATATTAAATTAAAAATGATCCACCATGCCAATGGCACATGCATATATGCAGAGACAACGGATGATTCTATCATACAATTAGCCACAGCCACTCCGTGCAGTGAGGTGATGAAGGATTTTAATTCCTCTTCCACTTGCCTAATTGTCTAAGATGAACATACATTACTTTTTAAATCAGAAAATATCAGATACAAATAATGTAAGCTTTATTATTTTCCTATTACGGAAGCAATGCTCATTATAGAATACTGGGAAGCACACACAAGGAGAAAGAAAGGGGAAAGCGGCCCTGCCCGGCTTTGCAGAAAAATCAGTCATGGTTATCTTGTGACGTTTCCTTTCTGCCTTTTCCTGTTCACACATTTTTAATCAGGGAGCTTTGTGCTTCCCCCCACTGCCTACTCCCATTCTCTATCTGTAATTGAAAATATACCTAAAGGAATTTGGCCTAGACGGGAATGGAGGCCGCCGTGATGCCGGCCACTAACTCTGCGTGGCGCTCCCTGGGTGGGCGCAGTCCTGAGCACTTTGCAAACGCTCTGTGCGTCTCCACAGCAGCGCTGTGTGCAGTTGTGCTGTTATCTCCAGCCTGGAACTGAGGAAATGACCACGTGGAGAGGCCTGGGGGCTTCCTCGAGCAGCCGTGGCTGGGTCTACCCAGTCCAGAGCCGGGCTCTTGGCCCCCCTGCAGATCCACCCGCCAGGTCCTTCACAGAAAGGTGTCTGTGCTTGATAGAAACTGTAATAAAGGGCCACAGAGAACCCCTCCTGGCCACCCTGGACCAGGACACCCTCCCGTTGGCTCTGTCCAGGTCCAGCCCGGCCACCGTGAGGTGCTGGCGTGATGAGCCTTGTTTCTGGAAGGCTCCGTGGTGGCCAAGCATGTCCCCTCCTGGCTGGAGCAGCAGATGAGGTCTCGCAGGTGCCTGGACTTCCTCAAAGCCTCCCTCAAGGGGAACTTTGTACCCTCCCACTCACTTGCTAGGATAGGCTGTCTGCAAAGGCATCAAATCCAACTGGACGGCTAATAAAAATTTAAAAGTCGGCCAGGCACGGTGGCTCAAGCCTGTAATCCCAGCACTTTGGGAGGCGGAGACGGGCGGATCACGAGGTCAGGAGATCGAGACCATCCTGGCTAACACGGTGAAACCCTGTCTCTACTAAAAATACAAAAAACTAGCCGGGCGAGGTGGCGGGCGCCTGTAGTCCCAGCTACTCGGGAGGCTGAGGCAGGAGAATGGCGTAAACCCAGGAGGCGGAGCTTGCAGTGAGCTGAGATCCAGCCACCGCACTCCAGCCCAGGTGACAGAGCAAGACTCCGCCTCAAAAAAAAAAAAAAAAAAAAATTAAAAGTCACACACAAACCATTTAATTCAGGTGATGAGACTTGGGTCTTCTGAATACTACTGTGTCTAGAAAGAGTCTCAGATCATCGTTAGGCCACTCAAGGTAGAAGAGCATCTCGCCACCCTCTCATGTTACACCTGAGGAAGCGGGAGGCCCAGAGAGGGCAAGTGACCTGCCCAAGCTCACACAGCAGGTTGAGTGTATTCAGGAGTAGAACCATACCCCGCCCTGCCAGCCTTCTCGCCACCCCACCCGGTCTCTTTCCTGGAATCCTTGTTGGTGGAACTGCATTTCCACACAGTGAACATTGATGATCTTTCTGTTTTTATCCTGGACATTTGGCTCACCGATCCTGAGCTCGCAGGCATTAAACCGAGTGACCCGTTTGGGTTGGAAGGTCAGAGAAACCTGCATTCCTAGAAATGGAATTAGTGCAGGCCCAGGCAGGCAGGAGACACAGGTCCTTCCTAGGGCCTTGGCTGGGCACCTGTCGCGTGGGGCACAGGTCCTCACCTTCGCTCAGCTCCCCTCCATCCCCGAGGCCAGGTGGAGACCCCAGGGTATGGGTCTCAAATGAGGCACCTGTTTGAAGACTTATGGATTTGCTGGGACCCCTCAGTCAAGTTACACGCCTTACCCTCCACCCCGCGCGCCTTAGCCCTCCACCCCGCACCAACCTTGCTTTGCTTTTGGTTCCCCAACAATCAGAGATTCCGAGGTTTGCAGACAGCTCAGCTGTTGTTGCTAGTCCAGGAAGCAGGGATGCCAGGAACTTGGTCCCAGCTCATTATTGTGCAGATTCATCTTGTTAGGTGACCTGGGAAAGAGGCCCTTGTTGGCCCTGTCCCCACTCATGGGTCGCTGGTCTGTGGACCTTCACCGCAGGGCAGGGCTGGCTCTGGCCGGGTCAGGAGCCACCGTGCAGGTCACCTGTGCACTTGGGGGTTACTGCATACACTCCCCAAGTCGCTCTGACCGTGGCCAGGGTCGGGCCAGGGTCAGGCTTATTGTTTCCATTTTGCAGATGAAGCAGCTGAGGTTCAGGGCCTGGCGGAGGCCGGGGGAGGCCGGGCTGTGCTTGGCTGCCTGTCCGGCTGCTTCAACTTCTGGTGCTCTTGGTTTTCCTGGGGAGGGAGGGAAATGGGCTCCATGATCATGGATGCTACGCAGGGAGGGAAAGCGAGGGAGGTTGCTTTCTGGAGTGGCGCTGACTAATCAAGGCTTCTTCTTTTGTGACAGGGACACCCTGGCAAAGAAGGCCCTCCAGGAGAGAAAGGAGGTCAGGTGGGTACTCGCTGCGCCCTCCTACCCTTCAGCATTCAGGTGGGGCGGGTCCAGGTGCTCTGGGCTCAGCCTCTGCTCAGGGACGCCCAGCTTGGAAAGGAAGGAGCCAGGGACACTCAGACCTTCCTCAGGCGTCTCCACCAAGGGACCCAGCCTAGGGGGGGCACAGGCCTTTTCTCTGAGAAGCGGGGCATCCGTCTGGGTCACTGCCCCTGACCGCACCCTCCAGTTGCTGTCCATGACCAGATCAGGTACCCAATGCCAGATCGGGTGCCCATGAGCAGATCTGGTGCCCATGACCAGATCAGGTGCCCATGACCAGATCGGGTGCGGGCAGCAGGGCAGTGTCTCAGTGTTCAGCTCTGGCCTTGAATCTGCACAAGCTGGGTGACCTTTGAGTTTTAGGGAGATGCTGCTATGAACGGGGACAGATTGCCAGGTCATGCCAGTGCCAGGGGTGGGGTCTTTCTACGGATGCCTGTGTCCGGCACTGCGAGCGGCTCATGGTTCCTCCTGCGGGGCCTGCTGGGCCTGTGAGGGTCCCACGCAGCGTGTTCACCAGCGCCTTCTCTCCACTGTGATTCATGACAAAGCTGCCGGGCTGCAAGTGCCTCTGTGGGAAGAGCCTCCAGACGGGAGGAGTAGACAGCAGGGACTGCTGCTGCTGTCCTGCTGTCCCCCAACCTTTGTTCACCCCAAGACCGCTTGTGTGTTGAAAGCTCACACTGAGCTCATGGTCATCGGGAGCCCGGGGCTGAGGGCAGAGGCCCACCTGCACCAGGGTTCCAGAGGCCCCATTTGTCACAGGCTCTGGGATCGGGCCTGACTAACATTTATCTCTTGAAGCAGGGCCTGTACAGGCAAGATGGGGTCTGGGGCTTGGTCCCAGCGCCCCCTGCCAAGGGTGTAGTGGGCCAGGACTGACCCTTCAGGGCAGCAGAGCTAGCACCAGTCCTCACAGGGTTTCCATTTCCAGTGCCAGGCCTGCTTGGCAGTGGCACTTCTCCAACGTGCTGCCCCTGAGACCCAGTGGGGTCTGAGATTCGCCACTTCTGTCCTGCTTCCTCTCCTGAAAGTCACAGCAGCCACTGGGGTGAACCCTCCCCTCGGCCCTTGGCTTCTGTTCACCACGAGAGACCCTGTTCCTGCTGCCTCCAGTGGGTCGTTCACCAACCATCCTCCCTGGGCACAGCCTCTTATCATCAGAGGTGGAGGCAGCACCTGGGGCCACCAGAGCTTGCACAGCACCCGGAACTGGTGCTGACCGGTGGTTGGCACGTGGAGCCCACAGCACAGGCCCGCTGTTCCAAGAGCTGGCTTTTCAGCTGGGACGAGAGGCATTCATTTACTCCCTGGGACTTCCTGAGTTCCTCTATGTGCCAGGCATCCTGTTAGCGATGGGATACAGCAGGGAGCAGGCACCCCGGGCCTGGGTCTCAGAACTGCAGCCTTGCAGAGGAGGCCACCAAGCCTATCCTGCCTGGGAGCTGCAGCTGCTGCCGTGACACCATGTGGAAAGGGGGCTGGGAGGGAGGCGGTGGGAGCCGTTCGTCATGCCTGTGTCTTGGGCTGGGGCAGGCAGGGCTGGATGCCCACCCCCGTGAGCTCTGGATGAGCATCAGCGAGGCCCTCGGCTGCTGGAGGATGTCTCTTCCCTGTCTAGCAGCCTTGACTCTTCTCCCAGCCAGAAGCGCTCCTGATTTATTTCAAGGTCCTGAGGCTGGGGATGCATTTCTTTAGGGACAATGCTCCTTGCAGAGCTCCAAAGCTGGTCTTTCACCATCTCACCGTTCCCCCAGCCTATCCCTTATTTCCCTGACTGCCGGGTGGGACCAGCGTTTGCTTCACCTCTGTGTCCCGCTCAGCATGAGACACAGCCACACCTCCACCGTCAGTGCAGGCTGGGAACACCTGTGTGAGTCTCCCATGGGGGGCGCCTCTCTGAAGGCTCTGACCTGGGATGTTCGTCCTGCTCTCAGCAGGAGGGCTATGCCAGAACTCTGGAATTTCCTGATGTTCCCCAGGCACCTCCACACCGGCACGGGGCTAACGGTCTTTTTCTCTTTGGTTTTAGGGTCCGCCTGGCCCCCAAGGTCCGATCGGCTACCCAGGTCCTCGAGGAGTCAAGGTGAGAGAGACTCACGCCACTCCAGGTCATCCCGGAGGTCAGGGTTGGGACTGCGGGCCTTGGCGTGGCTGATTTGAGGGAATTCTCTGTGGTTTCATGTCCCTGCTATTCGAACTGGAGTAGCCCAGTCCTCCCAGTCACTTACGCGGATGCTAGGTCTCAGGACAGCGGGCCTGAGCAGGCGAGGGTGTGACCTGCTGGAGTCAGGAGGGCTGATATGGAGCGTGGGACAGTCTGCAGTCTGTGGTGATAAAGCCAGGGGCGCGCTGGCAGCCATCTTTCAGGACGGGACACGTCCTTTTGCTTCTTGCCTCTTTTATTGTTGCCATTTGTCAGGCTTCTGCCACTCTCCTCACAGACAGCAGATCCCGGCTGAGGCCAAGAGCTTGGCCTCTTTCCTGGGGAAGCTCGGAAACATTTCTTCCCAGCCATTTGCACATTCCGATGAGAAAGAGAGTCTGTCTCCGCTGATAGCATCTGGGCGGGCCAGCCCCATCGCAAGGCGGAGTTCATGGGAGCTGTCTGTTTATTCCCAATCAATCGTGTTTCTGCCATGAAGGGCTCTGACAACCTCGTTACATGGGACGCATGGCTCCAGAGCAATATCCCAGACACAGGTGCCCTCCTTCATAGCCCAGCTAACTGTGTTTGCTCTGAGCTGGGTAATGCAATCTCGAGTTGTGCAGCTCCCTGGACACGGCACGTTCTGTGTAGACAGACATACGCCTAGGAGCATGCGGACCAGCTCTCTTCTTCCTCTGAGAATGGGGACTGGCGGCATCTTAAAAGCTCGTGATGACTCTTTCCTTCAAGATGCTTTTAACTGGATGTGAAGGAATATGTGTGGATATATAGCAACTAGTCAAGCTTGAGGAATTTGTAGAAACGACTCGTCAGCTCCGCTGCCCCTCACCTCCCTGGTCCAACAGGCTTTATGCTTTTCAAACGCTGTTGCACATCAGAAGTGTGCGGCCGCCCTGGGGCATGGAGGCCGACTGGAAACTGCCTCCTGCTCCGCATCAACCCTCCTGACTCAGGCTGGTCACGCCCTCATCTGCTCTGAGAGCCCAAGACATCAGTTTTCAGTGACGTGCCCCAAAGTCCACTAAAATCGAGGCTGCTGTCAGAAATCAAACCAGATTCGAAATCATGTGCCCCACCCTTGTCCCCGGGGGGCCCCGACTTCCGTTTCCCAGGAATGAGGACATTCCAAGTTCAGGAGGTACTGAAGAGAGACCTCCCAATGGTTGGGAGCCTGAGGCGAGTCAGGTTTTTCCCTAAAGCCAGCTTCTAGCAGCAAAATGCCTAGCAAATTTTATAAGGGTGATAATTTAGCAGAAGTGCTGATTATGTGAGTTCTATAGCATGTTTATTTTACAAATTCCTGTCGCATAGCAGGAACCTCTGCCAACTCCCATACATGGCTAATTGCATAATGCGGCTCTGTGAGCTAAAAAGGTGTTTGCTTTAAAATGTTTATGGAGAATGCTCTTATCTTGTCTATCTGATTAAAATTCATTCATGACATGAGCAATCCAGTTAGACTTGGAAGCAGAGGGTGGAAGGAAAACTGAGGTTTAAAATAATTTTCGTCGGGGAAAAAGTTTCTCATGCTCCCGTGCATTTGGAAATGTGAGTGGTGTTGGCGCCTCACGAGCTTGGCCCGGGTGGCGGTGATGGCGGCGGGGCGTGGGATTGCGTGGGCCAAGCTGCCGCCGTTGGAGGTGAATAGTCCTCAGTGAGAGCGGGCCCGTTACTTTCCACCAAAGCCCTACTTTCTTCCCAGGAAAAGGTTCTTAGTCCATTGGAGCTGCTACAATAAAAAGACCCTAAAACGGGTGGCTCGTAAACAACAGGAAATTATTTCTCACCGTCCTGGAGGCTGGGAAGTCCAAGATCATAGCAGCAGCAGATTCAGTGTCTGGGGAGGGCTGTCATCTGGTTCCCTGATGGTCCCCTCTCACTGTGTCCTCACATAGCAGAAGAGGGGGGACGAGCACCCTGGGACCTCTGGTGAGGGCACTAATCCTAATCACAGGGGCTCCACCCTGTGACCCAGTCACCTCCCCACGGCCCCACCTCCTAGTTCCATTGCCTTGGGTGTTGGGGTTCACCATATGAGTTTTTGGTGGACGCAAGATGTTCAGGCCACAGCAGGCTCCCTTTGTGTTCCTCTGAGTTCACTGACCTTTGGCCCGCCCCCAGGCTTCCCTCTGCCTTGCACTTCTGAAGAGGCACCCCTTTCAACCTGACTGTCAACGAGTCAAATCCACCCTCCGTTTAGCCCCCAGCTGCTAGGAGGTTGCCAGGCGGCCTAAAATAGGAGTTCACATCCAGGCCTTGGGCAAAAGCCTGCCCCTCTCTGGGCTTTGTGCACATCTAGCCCCAGCCGTGCTGCAGCTCCTGAGTGCTCCTTCGTGGGGCGGCTGGCTGGCCGTGTCACAGACGCTCCAGTCCAGCCCTTCCCAGCCAGGGCCACTTCCTGCATGACTGGGGAGTGCCCTCTAACGGGAGGTGCTGGCACACCCCACCATGCACACAGCAGCCCCAATGTCAACAGCCCCGTGGCCGAGAAACTCTGGGAAGTGCTGGTTCTGTCTAGTTGGTCCCATTGCTCTGATGGGGATCCTAAAACGCTAGAACTGTAGGACCGGGAGGGGTCTCAGGGGGCCGTGGTCCTACCTGCCTGCTCTTAGCAGGGCATGGACAGGGTGGGAGCAGCAGTGTGCCCCAGCCTGCCCAGCGAGAGGGAGGAGAGCCGGTGCCAATGCCCCCTGGATGCCGTACCAGGGGGTTTAGTGCTCCTGAAAAATAATGCCAGCCACACAAACCCCGTCCCCCACGACTCACGGCAGGGAGGGGCAGCTGGACATCACTTTGCATTTAGGATCAGACACTGCTGAGCAGGCTCAACCCCGAGTGTTATTCGCAACCACACCTGCGATTTTCCTGTGTGCTTCAGAGGAAATAAGCAGAATCTCAGGTTGCTATTCTATTTTGCAAGTATGGTGAGAACTCAAAACTGCCCTAAGAAAAGAAAGTAGCTCATCTCCTAAAAAGCCCTTCTCTGTGGGGTTCTGGGGCTATTGTGTCTGAGGCGATGCCGCACCGTGGTGAGACGGCAGGTGGTTTTCCAGGGCCCCCAGCTCTGTGTCAGCCCTCGTGGGCCTACCTGTTCTCTTTTCCTCTGGGGGCTTCCAGCCAGGATTGCTTCGGAAGAAGGCGTCTGTAGGAAAAAACCACCACCAAGTGCTTAGAAACCACTCGCCTCTCAGCAGTTGGCCCAGCTGAGTCACTTCTCACCTTCCTGGGCTGCCCGGGCCCACAGGTGCTGCCAAGTGTGCGCTGTGCTCAGTGGGGGCAGTGGCCTGCAGCAGGCTGTTCTGAGCGTCCTCGCGGCTAGGCTGGCCGTTCCCACTCGGCCCTGAAATACGCATGCTGTGTTTGTCCGGTGCTTCCTCTCCATCTTGAGGTCCATGTCCCATCTCAGGCTCGGGCAGAGACTAGCGTGGGAGAGGCTTGTTTGGAGTCGGCCTCCCTGCCTAGGCCAGTGCTGTTTCTGAGCTGTGCCCTGTCCCCCCAAGGCACTCCATACTGGCCCGCATTAGTGTGCCAAGTGCCAGGCCAGGTGAACCAGAGCTACTTCGAGCCCACCTTGCCCTCCTGGCTGCCTCCGCCCTGTGCTGGGCGTGCAGGGAGGTGTCCCAGGCCTCTCTGCTAGTGGTGGCGGCCAGGTGTGGAGCAGACATGACTTCGGCAATGGTGCGTGCAGGCATAGTGGCAGAGCTCTTGCTTGTCCCCTGTGCTCCAAATCCTCCAGTGATTATGGTTCAGGGCAACCACGCCGCTGCTCTGTCTGCGTGGCTGGAAGTGCCTTGGAGCTGGCACCGGAGTGGAAGGTGCTTCTGCAGTTACATCCGCAGTTCCTTGGGAGGGCCAGGGCACGCCGCCCAAGCCCAGCCACCTCTGTAGAAAGGAGCACCTCTGTGTCTCCATCCCTTCCCAGAGCCCCTCTCTCTCCAGGACCTGGGGAAAGGCCAGAACTGCCAAGTATGTGGGAAGTTCTGACCACCAGAGGGCAGCCGGCAGCCCCTGCATCCTCCAGTGCTCTGTGGCCCTGGCTTCAGCCTCAGCCTCAGCCTGGAATCCCGGTGCGGGGGGCAATGTGGCTTCTCTCTCTCTCACATCCCATGGGCAGGTGGCCTGAGGTAGCCCGAGGTAGTCTCTCTAGCTAAAAGTCACCCTGCTGGGAGGGCTGAAGTCAAAGACATTAACTGCAAGGGTGTGGCTGCATAATTCTACCCACAGATTTACCTCCACTGCCCCAGGCCCTTGGCACAGTGACAGCGTCAGAGAAATAGTCCTGGCCCCCGTCCCAGAAACTCCCGTTCAGCAAGGAGGTGGGATGGTGTGTCCTGAACTCATGACAACTGCAATAAATGTTATCATCATTACTTAGTAATATCACAGTATCATCTATTCATAACACAGAATTGAAATACTCAGATGGCACTGGGCTTCTGGTTATTGACACCTACTGTGTGCTGGGTGCTAGGTGCTGTCCTGAGGGCTTAGCAGGCATTTCCCTCCCAACAGTGGTCATGAGTTGAGGGTTGTCGTCCTCTCCACTTCCCAAATGAGGAAACTGAGTCTCAGGCAGTGTCAGAGGCCATGGAGGGGGAGCTGGGACCTAATCAAGTCTACCTGACTCAGACTTCACTTCCTGCTTCCTCCCAAACCTCTGAAAGGTGGGGGTGTTTCTAGAAGATGATGCTCTAACGGGAAGCAGGAGGGGTGTGTTGGCTGTGGGGTGTGGGCCCTTGGAAGGGCAGATCCAGAGTTCGGGCTGGAAGGCCAGGGATGGGCTTGAGTCTTTGCATAAATAGGAGTCAGTGGAGTCAGCCCAGGAATCGTGGACACGCTGGGCCTCCCGAGGCCACAGGGGGACACGTGGGAAGAAGTGTGTTGAGGGCAGGGCGCTGGCCGCATCTGTCAGCTTCGGAGAGCTCAGCCTGTCTTGACACATGGGACTTGGCCCTGCACCTGCGACAGCTCTAGGGAGGATGAGATTTGTAACCACTCACTCGTTTTTCTTTTCCCACCCGCACAGGGGGCCGATGGCATCCGTGGTCTGAAGGGCACGAAGGGTGAGAAGGTAAGTCTGTCCTTGCAGCTGTGGAGCCCTCTGCTTAGTCCAGAGCCGCATTCCAGCCAGCGGGCCCCTCCCACATGCTTCTTCCATGAAACCAGCTGAGGTGGACGTCGCCTCTGAGTATTGAGGGGAATTGATGCCACTCTGTGGAAAGCGTCTGTTTGCAGACGGAAGAACAATAAGTTGAGGAGGATGGGCCCTCGGGTACCCTGGAGCACATCTCCTAGCAGAGCTGAGTGGGTCCAGGGTTTGTGCCTCTGCACAAGAAGGCCTTGGCCCCAGAGAAAACACACAGGCCCCCACGTGCCTGTGGGGGCCAGTGGACACCTGTCACCCTCCCCACTCCCAGGTGGGCCGCCCTGCCTGGCCACTGGCATGAGGGTCCATTTAGTTGTTAGACGTTCTTCCCTGGGCAGTCCAAGCAGCAGAAAGTCACTGTGCAGCAGAAAGTCACTGTGCAGCAGAAACTCACTGCGCAGCAGAACCAGGCAGGGAGGGAGAGAGGCTGCGCCATTGGCCATGGTCCGTGGGTGCAAGTCAGGCCTAGCGGATCACTGTGGTGAAAACAAAGCTAACTACACCTGCATACATGCCTGCCAGAGTCAGAAGGTTGGGTACAGCCTGCAGCGGCGACAGCCTGAGCCACATGGAGCTGCGTGGCCGGCCACCTTTCTCTTCTCACTCTGGTGGAAGGAAGCTCAGAGCCAAATCCAAGGCCCAGTTATGACCCAGATTTAGGCCTCAGGGCGGCCTCACCGTGCCGCCCTCCCCACCATGGCCTAACGGTGCGGGTTCACCCTGCCATGCCGTGTAGCCACGCAGTACTTGCTTTCCATAAAGAACGTTGGGCCCCTTCGCTGGGCAGACCCTGGGCTCTCCCCTGGCCACGGTGGCCTGCGGGGCTGGAGTGCGGGTGCTGGCATCTGCTGCTGGGATGGTCCATGTGCCGAGACTCCTTATTTGCCACCTGTCGAAGATGTCGCTTGGATCCTTTCTTGTGAAATCTGCCAGCCTTAAAGCCATTCCCGAGGGGACACATCGAGTGGCCACAACTGAATCAGAAATGACGCGGCAGCAGGAACGCCGTTGTTCCATGGCATTTGCTGAGAGTGCTTGTCCCTGGTTTCTGTTCTTAGTGGCTGCCCTTGTGGGAGGACCAGCCAAGAGGCCTGAGCCCGTGCCATCTCGGTTCCTTCCTGAGGGCACCCACACGGCGGAACCCTAAGTCTGCATCCAAGAAAGCTGAGCCATTTGGCCTCTCCAAGAGCACTGCTTTCTACACGGAGCCCGTCAGGGCTTCGGAACACGAGGCCCTGATGACACAGGGTCTCCATCCCGTTGGTCCCCAGGGAGGCTCCCTCACCTGAGGACCTTTCATCCTTTCCAAGGTGGCTTCACAGAGTCCAGCTTTGCCACTTGATCTTGTCACATTTGTCCCTAGCCAGAGATAGGGCTACTTGAGATGATATTGATGAGGCTGTGCAGGGGACGCCTTCTTGCCAGGACAGCTACCGCACTGTTCCCAAGGGCCACGCAGGCAGCCCGAGATGGTCTGGGGAAGGAGGGGAGCAGTGTCAAGGGACCGTCTTTGTGGACTTCTGCGTTATTTGTGGCCACTGCTAAGCTTCCAGCACTGTGTGAACACTGCGAACAAGGGCTTTGAGGTCCTGGGGGCCCTGGGAGCTGGCGCTGGCTGGAGAGGGCTGGATTCTCACTGCACAGAAAGCTGCCTCCCTTGCATGTGCTCCCAGCCAGGCCTTGAATGTTTACGACCTGGCTGAGTCCCAAGATCCTGTCCTTTCACTCTTTTTGGATCAAGATGTAGCCCCTAAATAATGAGAGGAAAAGCCCAGCCAAGAGCCCTGTCTAGGAGCTACCCTTGCCCTCTGTGGAAGGATCTGAAGGCTTTTCCCTGTGGTTTCCTGGATGGGGAAAGTCCAGACCAGGGACTTGAACAGACAGCAGGGCAGCCTCACTTGTGTCCCAGATTCACCAGTAGGCCTGGGGTGTGTGGGCCGCCGACTTCCCCTGCCACCCCCAGGAACAACCCCCACCCTTCAGAAAGCACTGCCTCTTACTGCAGGCCTTAGGGATTCTTTGCAGGGGCATTTTCATCCAGCTCCCCGTCCTCTATTGTCACCCCCTTTACCTGTCGCCTCAGTGCTGATGGGATGCCACAAAGTGCACTGAGAAACGATGCTGGGAGCTCAGGGGCCTGGGCTTGCTGAGGCCTCACCATGCAGAACACTCAGATTCAAACTGGGCCTGCCTGAGAAGCCGGGACGCAGCTCTCTCCAGCTTCAGAATGTTACAGCTGGGAATGCAGACCTCACGGGAATGCCATTCTCGAGGAACGGGCCCCAAGCCCACCCTCGAGTCCGGGGTGTGTGCTGCCCCCCAAGGGTGGAGGACCTGGTGCTGAGTGTGGTTGTTTGGAGCGGGGAAGGGACCACCAGGGAGGCGGGTCCTCTTGCCTAGACTAAGGCACTCTCTTGTCCCGTATTCAGGGTGAAGACGGCTTTCCTGGGTTTAAAGGAGACATGGGCATCAAGGGTGATCGGGTGAGCATCTCGGGTTTGGGATCTGGGCTGGGGAAAGCCAGGTGGCCTTGGCCGTGTGGGAGGGGGTGGGGATGTTTGCTGCCACAGGGCAGCTTCTCAGAATGGAGGTAAACTCTTGGTAGAGATTCCTGGTGGGAAGGGGAGACTGGCCTGGAGCCCAGGGCCCAACTCTCTCCAGCTCCTCTTCACCTCCTCCTCCTCAGCTTGCCCCTTGGGGACTGGGAATAACCTGTGGTCGCCAGCTCCTCCACCCAGTGTCCCACACAAGGGGTCAGTGGGGCTGGGTTCACTTCTGGCTGCTCCTGTGGATTGCAGAGTTATTCACCTGACTCGAGCGATAAACCGTGCCTGGGAAGAGAAAGGAGAGCAGCTCTGGAAATGACCCGTTCTACCCAAGGAGCACAGCTGCTACTCAGGCCAACAGGGCCGGCTCCCACAGGGCAGCACGCGACGTGGGTCTAGGATCCCTGTGAGCCTGGGGAGCATCCTGGTCCCCAAACAGTTCTTCAGGGGCCCTGGGACTCCCACACAGTCCTGTGGTCTGTGATTTTGGCTCAGGAGAAGCCACAGCAACCTGGCTTGTTTTTAAATGAATGATTTAGCTCGGCTCCAGAGAAAGCCGGTGGGTGCTGGGAGGGACCGGGGCTTGCCGGCAACCACAGAAAGCCACAGGCTGCACATTCCTATAATTAAAGAGAAGGTGACACAAACGGCATGAAGGAAGGGTAGGGAGCTTTTTGAGCAGGCAGGGCGGCCAAAAATCTCTTAGAGGTTTCCCCAGTAACCTCTCAGTGAGCAGGAGCCCAGCAGAAGGAGCCGAGATGCCTCGGCCTCCGGTGGGCACAGCCGTGGTGACAGCTGTGCACGCACCGGGACGGACATCTGTCGGCGGTAGCATGGCTGTCACCCAGCTGCCGCAATCGTCCTCCTGCAGCGCCGGCTCGCAGGTGGCTTTCCAGAACAGGAAAGCCCCACACACTTGGCGCTTCATTCCAACCTGGCAGGCAAAAGGCAGAGGCAATCTGCACCTCTGTGGGAAGGAAGGGGGAGGAAGGTGGGGATCTGTTTCGCAATGCTGTCCCAGTTAAGTTGCTGCTAGAGGCACCCATTCTAGAACTTCTTTCGTAGTGGAAGGCTCCTGAATCCCCACATCTCAGCGGCCTTTCAGTTTGATGGTGAAAGTCCTTTTCTTCTCCTTTCTGATGCCTCTGTTCACACATGTGGTGTCCACATGACACGGGTGCAGCTTCAGAAGAGATGACACACATTCCTGTGCCAGGGCTCCGAGAGTGGAGCTCTTGTTGCCATGGGACAAGGGTGGGATGCAGGGGTGGGACCCGTCCTGAGCCCGGGGAACAGGACCCCACATCCGGACCTCTTCAGAAAGCACAGCCTGGGGCTTTGCACCTTCTCGGTGCTCTGTAAATGCGTGCAGGATTATTTTGTTGAACGAGAGGAACGTCTCTCAGGGACAGAGAGTTCCTGACCCAATGACAGGTTAGAGCTTCAGAATGAGGAAGTTATGAATTTTTCTCTATCTGAGCAATACACATTTTTGTTGTGGACTTGAACCACTACTTTACAGCTGCTCTTGGAGACAGATGATCAGAGGAGGATTTGTCCATTGTTGGACAAAGGCTGCCCGGAAGGGCATTTAGAGACCTTGCCGTGGCGCTACCATTGCCTGGGCAGACTCCAGAGCCCTCTCCCCTGTCTAAGCCCCGAGCTCCCAATCTGTAACTTGGGGAAGTTGGACGAGGTGGAATTTAAGCCCGTCTGCTCCTGGGACGCCTCCTGTGGCTCTCCTGTTTGCTGGTTATGCCCAGGTAACCGCCCCATTGGGGCTGGGGTCCACTTCCATACCTCCTAGGGTTTCAGAAGAAGCAGCAGCTCCCAGTCACTCTGCTCTATTTGGAGAAATAGCAATTCAGAGCTACTATTGTTAACCAAAGTTATTTTAGCCAAGAGGCACTCAATTTAGAGAAGGTAATTGGGAAGTAGGAGCGGGCAGCCTTGAGAAAATAAATAGCAGGCAACCTCGGTGCAGAGACCAGCTTCCACAGAGCCCGGGAATTCGCGGCACAATGTGCTCATTTGGTCAGTGGCTCCAGGAGCAGCTTGGCGGCCTGAGTGAGGCGGAGCTGGTGGAGCAGCTTGGACCACAGGGTGCCTGTAACCCATCCCCTTGCTCTCACAACGGTGGTGGAGAATAGTGTGTGCGTGTAGGGGGGGTCCTCTTACCTCCTCTTTTCTGGCTTGCAGGGGGAGATCGGCCCGCCCGGTCCCAGGGGAGAAGATGGCCCTGAAGGCCCGAAGGGTCGCGGAGGTCCCAATGGTGATCCTGGTCCTCTGGGGCCCCCTGGGGAGAAGGTTTGTGATGTGGGACTTTCAGCCACTTTCTTGGGAGGGATCTGACAGGCCCTTCCCCATGGCCTCGGGCTCCCGTTGGCTGTGGCTGCCCTAGGCATGGCGTGGGGGTAATTCCTGAGCAGGGCTCCTGTCTCCACCCTGGGCTCTCGCTGCTGCTCCTGTGAAGCTGTTTGTTGAATGATGACCCTTTCCTTGTCCCGGGTTCGGCCCTTCCCAGCCCTCCACCATTGCCTTGGAGGGCTCCTTCCTCCCAGTGGCTACAAAGCCTGCATTCTGAGCCCCAACATTCCAGGACCCCGTCCTTGTCACATTCCCACCTCCACACCTGGGTAATAACGGTGTCCCCACCAATGGCCTGAAGGTGTGGCAGCCTGGCAGGAAGGAAGGCCGGAGTCCTCGGAGCAGGCTCTGGGGCATGCAGCCATCCATAGGCCTGCAGTTTCCAGCTGCGGGAGGCTCCTGGGCCAGCCACACACCCTGCTCCACCCTGTTTCCACCCTGGGCTCCAGCAGGAGTGGTGCATGCAGTGGCCCAGACTTGCCGCCCCATCCTGCCAGGTGGACCCACACAGAAGGGCTCAGAGGTGTCCTGAGATGAAGAACACTTTGAGCTGGGGCACTTGCCTCTAATTGCTTTGCTCCACAGTGGCACAACCTCTCCTCCCGGGGCCTTCACTTGGGACAAGTGCAGGGACCATCGGGTACCCGCTGGACTTCATGGGTGCTGGCAGTCACTCCCCACCCAGGGCAGGCAGGGGTTCTGCATGATGACGTGTGCCCCGCGTCTAGAAACCACACCCTCCTCCAGGCCCCTGCCAGAACGCATGTCCTTTCTCTCTGCTCCGAGGAAACGGATGGAGCAATACTGTGCTGGCCATTAATGCAACTCTTTCTTCCCCCAGGGGAAACTCGGAGTCCCAGGGTTACCGGGGTACCCAGGAAGACAAGGACCAAAGGTAACTTCTGGACGTGTTAGGTGTCCCGGGACAGGTGGACGGATGTTCCGCCAGGTCTCCCCACCCTGCATCCAGCCACGTTAGGTGTCCTGGGACAGGCAGAGGGATGTTCCGCCGGTAACTTCCGGCCGTGTTAGGTGCCCTGGAGCAGGCAGAGGGATGTTCAGACGGTAACTTCTGACTGTGTTAGGTATCCCAGCGCAGGCGGAGGGTTGTACCGTCAGGCCTCCTCACCTCGCATCCGGCCACGTTAGGTGTCTTGGGACAGGCAGAGGGATGTTCTGCCGGTAACTTCCGGCCGTGTTAGGTGCCCTGGTGCAGGCAGAGGGATGTTCCGCTGGTAACTTCCGGCTGTGTTAGGTGCCCCGGTGCAGGCAGAGGGATGTTCAGATGGTAACTTCCGACCGTGTTAGGTATCCCGGCGCAGGCGGAGGGTTGTGCCGTCAGGCCTCCTCACCTCGCATCCGGCCGTGTTAGGCGTCCCGGGACAGGTGGAGGGATGCTCCAGTGGTCCTCCTAACCCTGCACAGGTTCATCTGCTCCCCATCCTTGGGGGCGTGTGTGACACTGTGGCTCTCAACCTCCACCATGTTCTCTGCCTTCTGCATTAATTTGCTGAGTTGAAAGGAGGCTTTTGGGCGATGAGTCTTCTGTCCCAGGCGGCACAGGCACCTGGGATCCTTATGGGGTTCTCCTGGAGTGTTCTGCAGTCTTCTGCACCTGTTGCTTGGCTGGTGGCCCTTGTCCCTCGGATTGTCCATACCCAGAATCTGTGGGGCAGTCGCCTCTCAACTCCACCGCACTGGCGATTTGAAGGCTATTTGCTCATAATGGAGTATAAAAGAAAAAGGAAACCTTTCTTATGTGAAATCGTGTTCAGGTTTAAGTGAAACAGCTCCTTGAGGCTTTGGAAATCATTGAAAACGTTATTTGTTTTTTCAAATCTCACATTTTATTATTCATGGTTCTGCCTTAAAGAATAACCAGCTGCCTGCACTGGAGACATAATTAACAGCTGAAGCTGGATCGTCTTTCTCAGATCTGCCTGTGCCCGAGGCACCTCCTTTTAGCCTCGGTACCTTTTCGGTCTCACTGGAGCAGTCTTGTTAATAGGAGGATGGGCGTGGTGGCCTGGGGCTTCCCTCCAGGTATTTCCATTCTCATTAAGGAAATGCTGCTATCCGTCCTTCCTGTGGAATGTGAAGCCCCCTGCCACGGGTGTGTAGACGCACACCCCACATGCAAGAGAGCTTGCTGTGAAACAGGAATTTCATTTAGGGTTTAACAGTGGCTCATTGAACGTGGGTGTGATGTAGCTGCTGACCGCAGCATCATCACCCGAATGTGGTCAGAGGGGCTGATGGGCACTTTCCTCTCTGTTAATACACATCCCTCTGGGAATGGAGAGAAGAGGAGAAGTTTGGGAGAGATGGGTGGTCTAAATCAAGTCCAGGCAACTTTTTGGAAAGGAATGGCACGTGTTTCCTGGGCAGAGACTAGAAGTAGCCATCAGTACAATGACCTGGTTTCTGAACTGAGCTCTGTGTCACCTGCACTGAAGTTTCCTGGGTCTCACCCCCTGCCTAGATTGGCAGGTGGGTGTATGAGTGGGTTGGCTGAACTCAGTCCCCTGTGAGAAATACAAGGTTTGGACATGTGTGAGCTCTTCGTGGATACAAGTGTGCATTCAGGACAGGATTTTAAGCCAGACAAATAGAGACCTGCCAAAGACAGTGGCCAGCGCCAACCCTGCGGACAGCGGAGCAGCCTCACTGCGGTGATGCTGCTTGCGTGGGTGTTTGGATATTCACCAGGTCAGAGTCCCTAAATCCATCTCTGGTCTGTGTGCACCTTGCAGACTTCTAGAATTAAAGAGCTGGTAGATGCTACAGTCAGTGCATAAATTTGCATCCATTCCCAACTCTGCAAGCTGCTGTGCTTTATTTAGAGGGACTGTGGGACGCCAACACAACATGCACGAGGCACAGAAAACACAATGTCACAGTGCGACGTTCATGTCTCACCTCAGTTCAGCTCAGCAGTGTGTGTCCCTTTCTCCCAAACACCAGCCACCCTCCTATGGACACGGGCGCGTGGGAGATGGTGGCGGGGGAGGGAGCATGGTGAAAACTCCATTTGAGTTTCTAGAACTGAGGCCTGTGAAATGCTTAGGAAATATTTATTGAGTAGAGAGGATGGATGGAGGGGATAGGTGGGTGGGCGAGTGGAGGGGTGTGGATGGGTAGACAGGCAGATGGATGAATGGGTAGGTGGGTGGGTTGGTGGGAAGAGAGGTGGATGAAAGGATGGGTGGGCAGGTGGGTAGATACGTAGATGGATGGATGGGTGGGCAGGTAAGCAGACAGGTGGATGAATGGAGGGGTGGGTGGATTGGTAGACAGGCAGATGGATGAATGTTTAGGTGGGTGGGTGAGTAAGTAGGCAGGTAGATGGATACATAGGTAGGCCAGTGGGTGGATAGGTGGGTGAATGGATGGGTGGGCAGGTGGGTAGACAGTTGTGGATGGAGGGGCGGGTGGATAGGTAGGCAAATGGATGAATGGGTAGGTGGGTGGGTGGGTAGGTAGACAGGTAGATGGATAGACAGATAGATGGATAGACAGATAGGTGGATAGACAGATAGATGGATAGACAGATAGGTGGGCCAGTGGGTAAACAGGTGGATGAACGGGTGGGTGGGCAGATGGGTAGACAGGTGGATGGATGGGTGGGCAGATGAGTAGACAGGTAGATGGTGGATGGGTGGGTAGGCAGGTGAATGAAGGGAGGCCTGGGTGGATAGGTAGACAGGCAGATGGATGAGTGGGTGGGTGGATAGACAGGCAGATAGGTGAGTGGGTGGGTAGACAGGTGGATGGACGAGTGGGTGGATACGTGGGCAGGTAGGTAGACAGGTAGGTGGGTGGTTAGGTGGGTGGGCAGGTGGAGTCTGGGGCCGGGGCTGTGCACTGGCATGCAGGCAGTCCCCCAGGCTGCCCATGCAGCTTGACTCATTCCTGGCCCAGCTCTTATGCCTCCCCCTTAAACTCTCTTTCAGGGCTCTATTGGATTCCCTGGATTTCCTGGCGCCAATGGAGAGAAGGGCGGCAGGGTAAGGACAGCCTGGCCCCTGGGCAGGCAGCTTGTTCGGCTGCCTCGGTGCATAGCGGGTTGGTTCTCCAGCTGATGGCCTGTTTATTTCTCACCCCTTTTGCTTCTGAAACTGCTCTCCTGAATGGCTGGCCTTAAGCTCTTGACCTTTAGCACCAAGCCCTGGTGACACTCTCCAGACATTGGGCTAGGCAGGTATGTGATAGGACGGGGCAGAGGCAGGAGGGAAGTATGTTGAGAAAATGGAGCTTTCTGATTAGCACCGCAATCCAGAAGGCTCTTTCAGGTCATTCTGAAAATCAGATTCTTCTCCTCTACCCAAGTGGACTTTTCCTCCAAGCTAATTTTAAAAGGAAGGGAAAAAGGAGATTGTTTTTTCCTTTTAAAAATGTCCTGCTACCTACCGTCGTCCAAATTTAAAGTCATTTAAATTAACATTAACTTGAACAGGGTTAGCAAGCTGCCATTGTCATAAACATCCACCAGGTTGCAGTGTGGTTCGAGTCTCTTTTGTTCTCACCCTCAACGAAGGAACCGAGGGCCGGGCTGAGGGAGCTGTGCTCTCCCCACAACTTCTGGAGCCCCTGCTGGCCCAGGCCTCCCTGAAGGAGCTGCCCTGGATGCTTGTTAGTGAAATCACAGTGCCTGAGCATCGCCACTTGGGGAAACAGGAGAGAGATGGTCCTCAAGCCTTGGACTCTGAGCTGGCCTTGT
Organism: Colobus angolensis palliatus; assembly: GCF_000951035.1. Taxonomy (NCBI): domain Eukaryota; kingdom Metazoa; phylum Chordata; class Mammalia; order Primates; family Cercopithecidae; genus Colobus; species Colobus angolensis. The sequence goes on along the minus strand of NW_012117821.1, from coordinate 3,682,453 downwards.
CCACGGGGCATATGGGGGGGACAGAGGCCAGTCTGTGGTGTGCATGCAGGACAGCGTCTGCAGAGCAGGCCCAGGGGACCCACTCCCCAAAAGATGGCAGAGCTCACACCTGCCTCGTAGCCCCAGCCACAATCCTGTGGCCCCGCCCAGCC